>NC_084817.1:15689488-16011988 GCF_963583255.1 Pyrus communis
AACATAGAGTTCAATAACGTATGAAATACAATAGATATTCTTATGAATGATATGACTATGTATTTTCAACCCAAATGCCTTCATAGTTATTATGTATGTAGATATTATCAAAGTTCTTAGTTATTACATCAAATAACTCAACAAGTGGTAATTTAGTAGTAAGATATTCACGTTCAATTATAGTATCTCCTAGCTCATCATCATGTAGCCAATCATACTGAAGCCTTGGCAATATAACCAATCACCTTGAATCATCTGGATCTTCAATGTAAAACATCTACTTCACTTGACTAGCAAAAACAAACTATCTGACTTATGTTCAATTTTGTTAAGGTTAATTAATTTGATTTCAAACTCTTCTAATCTGATGCTGCCTTTATTTTCAACCCAATCACACTTAAAGACCACATGCGTGAATATGTTATAATTAAGTTCCCATATCTCTTGAATCACCCCATAAAAAGTCATATCCGTGATAACATGATTCTTATCCTTAGCACTTAAAATTTGCATTATATTAGCCACTAAGCTTACTACATTGTTTTGAGTGACTTGTGAATCATCACTAGAATTATGTGAAAATTACAACCATTAACGGAATATCCAGAATATTTTGTTACTTCAGCTCAAACACCATGTGCTATCCAGCTCAAGGTTTCTCATATGTGACTATTAAGGACATTGAGCTCATTCTTAACCTGTAGATGTTTGCATAATTAGTTTGAGTTCATAAACAAACATGTTAGAACATAAGTACAATGTGAGTTTACTACCTTTTTCTGCATTCAATAAATGAAAGTTCGATTATGTTCATCTAAAGCCACTTCAATGTTTTTATTTAGTTGCTTCGCAAAGCATAGTATCTCATCCTCATCCTAACCCTAACCTAGCTTTCATAATAAACCCCAAATTCCAACTGGGAATAAATATATTGTATTGATACATGGAGCTTGTCATGGATATCCAACTTTCACTATGTTTAACATTATCTTTTGAACTAAATAAAAACCGCATCAAAACCAACAACTAGAAATCAAAGCTCAGATGAACACAAACAAGTTACTCCAACTCTCTAAACAAAATTTACATAAGATAGGTATTGAGTACATATTTTGAGCTTTATACTCTTAAATTGAAATCTTCGAATAAGAACTTCATGACATTCACTACTCTTTATGAAATTGTTTTGAGAGAGATAAAAACTTAAAAATCTCATTGTGGCAATTTAAACCAAATTTATCTAGAATAGGTATTGAGTACATATTTTGAGCTTTATACTCTTAAATTGAAATCTTTGAATAAAGAACTTCATGAGATTCTCTATTCTTTATGAAATTGCTTTGAGAGAGATATAAAACTTTTGGGATTTATATTATAGGTTCCCTTATTCCACATTTTTCAATGACTTTAAAAATAGAATTGCCTCTTTCCAATTTGGCCAACCCTTGACTTTGTCGACATTAATCGTAAAACGTGATTGAATAGCCCTTGATGATATTTTATTATTTATTTTTAATTTAAACAACGTCACTTCCACTTAAGCATTGCTATCATGGAAAAATACATTCTTGTGAATATATTAAAGAAGAAGAAAAATAAAGATACCATAAGTTAGAGGAGACATGAAACCAAAATAAGGAGCATCATTTAAATGACATCTTATGGAGCATCATTTAAATCTGACTTGAAATCTTTAATCTCCACATCTAGGGATTTCAAAGTTTGGAACCTATATATCTGTCATGCCTCAGACATGCAACAGATTAATGTACATCACTTATGAGACAAGAGTGAATGTATCAACATTGATTCACGAAAGAGGTGAAAATTCGCAAAAATGCAATAAATATGATCACAACCATGAAGAAGAAAGATAACTATAGTTTTGATGGATGATCCATCTTGTGTACACAATTACTTGTTGATTGGAAAATCTAAACATCAACCGAATTAATCATGGTGAAGCATGTGATCAAGATGCATCTCCCAAGCAAAAATCAGCAATTTATAAAATGCTTAAAGGTTGTGGTAAGCCATGAGAAGTTGTGTGTCAAAATTAATCCCACGTGGCATGAAATAGCCAACAAAATTTGGAAAATTGCGGTTGTAATAATAAGAAAATAATATCATGACCATCTCATAGATATATTTAGGTTAAATGGTCCATAATTAGATGTTGATTAAGCTCACAAATACGTTGTTAAATTCTTGAGAAGAAAATGGAGATTCAAGGTCAATTTTGACTTGGATGGTCTAAGTACCAATTTTTCGTATGAGCAATCCTTGTAAGGAGGTGCACAATGCACTATGTTGATGCCTCGAAATATATAAAAAATAATCGTACACCTCATTGTGATAGAGAATGTCGATAATCATACTATTATTTGGTCAATGAATTTCTAGTTCATGATTATGTGATATAACGCATAAGACAAAATATGAGCATCTATGGAAAAATGAATCCCACGAGACTCAAATACAACTTGCTATAATAAGAAATTCAACTAACAAAATAAATGAAATAAAAAAAATGAAATCAACACAATACAAGTGCTGAAAAACAAATAAAATTAAATAAAGAGCCAACCTATCGGGAGATAACTCAACCTTGAAGTGCTTGCTAAGCTCAAGGTGGGAGACAAAACTCAACCACTAAGAATGAAATAAAATGGTTTTCCATATGTCTTAGATAACAACTCTGAAATCTCAAAGTGGGTGGTATCCACCAAATTCAAATCATGAGAGAATTGTCTATCTGTCTTAACCATTTGCATTTGTTTGTAATCAAAACTTGGTAAAAATACCCCAATGTTTGGGTTTGCAATAGAGTTGTGGTCGATGCATAATTGTAATAGCACAAGTACATCCACAAAAAAAAATCGTATGATTTGCTTATGCAATGAAAACTTGAGGAACTTTAAGCCCTCAATTATTTAGAACGGATGAACGCTGTTTAGGTTCATTCAAATAATTTGTCATCTAGGATGTACAATTTCATTCCTAGAAAAGGGACAATAATTTATCATGAATGTCGGTAACAAAAATCCTCATTGTTTGATGTATCCACTTAGTCTGACACATTCATATACTCATTTGGTTATAGGTGCAACGAGCTTTAGGTTCCAATTGCATGAATATGAAATTTTAAATTCATATTATACGAGGATGTAGACCTTCTAGGCATTGTTGGATGAGAATCGAAGATCAACGGATTCAAGTTTGATTCTTGTTATAGGATGAGAGTTAGAGGGACTGAAGCTTCTAATCTCTTATAATGAAACTCATCATTCCTCATTGCTAGCCCATTGTAAGGCTAAGTCTACCCCATCTTCCTTAGTGTAAATAATATTGTTTGTTAAAAAATAAAAAAATAAAAAAATTCATCATCTCATAATTCGCGTAGTTTTAAACTGCAATCTTGCAACATAGTACTAGGGTCTAATAGTATTCATCTTTACTTGTAAGTGAGAGATCTTAGGTTCGATTCTCGTTAGAGGCAAATTTGAACCAAATTATTGCTAGCACATTGTGAGGCTAAGCACACTCCCTCCCCTTTAGTGTTGACAATATCGTTTGTTAAAAAAAAAAAAAAAAAATTACTACAATCCTATAACGAAAAAAATAGATTACATATATATTTCGGTATTAAATTACTTAATATAGGCGTAAATAGACCATAAATGTGAAAGTAAATTGAATAATAAACATTGAATTGATTAGGAAGTAGATTACTTTATGCAAGTATCAATAAGGCCATTATTAAGGCTTTATAATAGTCATAATGGCAAGAAAACATCGAGAAATTATTGGATTAGCAATCAAATTGAACATGATACCAAACCACCAACGATTCATGATCGAAGCCTCACAGAAAAATGCATTGTCTTACACCGTAATAGAGTGCAAAATACGGCTTTTCCTTCAGTAGTAAATCTGCAACAAAGGAAAATGGTATAAGAAATATCTAGAAATATTGGATAAATCCCTATTATGTCCTCTTAACAAGAAATATAGAGAGCATAATTCTTCAAAGCATATTTGGTTTTCTACGCCATTCTCTTATCTCAGTTCTTTGGAAGCAAAAACTAAAGAGCATTTTTGTGTTATAACATGTTAGAAATAGAATACAGAATAAAGTGAGATAACAAAAAAGAAAAAGAAAAGAGAAGATCTCAAGCATCTTCCATTAGCATTATGTCATCTTTATATAGGCCATCAAATACACGAGTGGTCTTAGGTTGTAAGTGAGAAGTCTTAGGTTCAACTCTCCAACCCTTTTAGTATTGATACTATCGTTTGTTCAAAAAAAAAAAAAAAACATAAGTGGGGTATGGGAACCCAAAAGGTTCTCCATAATAACCCACAAGGCTATCTACATTAGTATGATTGTTTATGATGGTTTACTACCATACGTTGAATAAGTACAACAACTCTTTATGTTTCATAACAGAGATTATTTTGACAATTTTCATAGTAATGACCTTTTCTTTATAGATTTTCAATAAATTAAGAGGGTGTATTCAATTGGGAATTTGAGAGACTTTAATGGATTTATAATCCATGGATTTTTATGGAATTTAATTGATGAGTAATGCTAGAGAGACTAAACTTGCAAACTAAATGATGTGTCACGAATAGAATTGAGCACGTTTATTAATGCTTAAGTAATAAACCAATCATCAACTTCTATGTCCTTTAGTTTCCAAAATTTACTGTACAAATTTAGTCTCTCTAGTATTACCCTTAATTGATTTGTACAGATTCCATATAAAATTTTGATTCAATTGCCTCGAAATTTCATGTGGAGATGCGAGAATTATGGAGGCTTAAAATAACTACGAAATCACTCCAATTCTCTTTAATTCCTCAACTTTTTCAAATTCTTCAAAATCAATTTCTAACTAAATACACTTTGAATATTATAAACTTTTTTAAACTTCTAATTGAATCCACCCGAGTTTATAAGAATTTTAATAAACTATCTTAAAATCCTAATTGAATACACATTGAATTTCAGATAATTACTTTAATCCTGATTGAATACCTTAGATTCATTAAAAAAAATTAAAATCCTTCAAAATCTCAATTGAATATACCCTCTTAAGATTTTTTTTGGAAAGTGTTTCAAATTACTATTTTCTTTTATTGCCAAATGAAGAAAGCCGTTTTTTGTGGGGTCTTGAAAGAAAAAATAAGGAAACTTTAACGAAAAACTCTCAGTACTGTTTATTTTAATGAAAAACTACATTTTTACACTAAAAAGTCAATCCTAGTATTCACTTTACCCTTTATTTTGTCCTTATCGTTAGAACTCAAAGTTTTTAAACTCTTTTCATTAATTTTCCTAAAAAATAATGCAGCTACAAACCGTTTGTTATAAAATAAAAAGGTCATAAATTAAAACTAAAACATAGGAAAATTTCCTCTGACGTGGCAGAGATTTATTGGTTGAACATTGTCACTACACTACACCTGGCTGCATCTTACCATTTATTTCCGTACCAAATCCGATTCACTTGCCATCTTTGCGTGACAAATTCCAAATTAGCATTCCTGTGACAATGAATCACCAATCATAATCTTCCACGTGTAATGTCGACGACATGTAGAGCGAGTACCCTCCACAATCCCACCCGCGCGAGTGCAAAGAAGGAAGATATCCAAGAGACTGTCACGTGTGAGTCTGTGACTACCATGTTTGTCTCGTTATCTCTCTCTCTCTCCCTCCCTCTCTCTCCACGCTCCATATAATCCCCCTCTATCTCCAGCCAGAGGGCGACTCTCAGAGACCTCCATAGACCAAAACAGCTAAACGGAAATGGCGTCGTCGTCTAGGGTTTCGCTATGCTTCTTCTTCCTCCTCGCCGTGTTCTCCACCGCGATCCGCGCCGAGGAGGCGGAATCGAAGGAGTACGTCCTCACTCTCGACAGCTCCAACTTCGCTGACACTGTCGGCAAGCACGACTTCATCGTCGTCGAGTTCTACGCGCCGTGGTATGCAATTAGCATCTCGCTCATTTTTTATTTATTTTTTTTTTTTACCGTTGATTCTATTTCCTTTGATGATCTGATCGATGTTCGTAGCTCTTTTTTCGTTTGATTTGTGTTTGGATCTGAAATTTTTCTGAATTAATGTTTTCAACATATTTAATTAAGCGATTCGTGAGGAATTATTCTGGATTTGATTTCACGGAATCACGGTTGAAAAATTGATGATATATGTGTGAATTCTTGTTCAAGCTTGTGAATTTAGAGCTTACTGCGTCCGCATGCAGTGGTTTAATGGTCGATTTAGCGTTTTATTATTTAATTTTCGGAATGTAATTGTGAAAGTTATACCGGAGAAGCATGCATTTGGAAAATGCGTATCTGTGCTGAAGAAATGAGATACCGATGTGCTTTTGGGTTTTTGATTTGGTTTTTTTGGGTAATTGGTACTTTTCTGATAGATTGTTGTCTTAATTTTGCTGTCTATGTTTCTTATAGGTGTGGCCACTGCAAGAAGCTCGCTCCCGAGGTACGAAATTAAGCTGTTGAATGTTAATTTCTCACCAGTTTTGCATTTAATTGAGAAACCCTGTATTTTCTGATTCTTTTGACATTATTAATTTGTTTAATTTTGGATAGTATGAAAAAGCTGCGTCAATTTTGAGTAAAAATGACCCACCAGTCATTCTAGCAAAGGTTGATGCCAACGAAGAGGCAAACAAAGGACTTGCTTCTGATTATGAGGTGAAGGGATTCCCCACAATTAAGATTCTAAGAAATGGTGGGAAGACCATCCAAGAATACAAGGGTCCTCGAGAAGCCGAGGGTATTGTTGAATATTTGAAGAAACAAAGCGGTCCTCCTTCTGTCGAAATCAAGACTACTGACGATGCAACTGCTCTTGTTGGTGACAAGAAGATTGTTGTTGTAAGTGTTCTATGTCTGTTTATGTTTCCTAGCTTGATGTAATCTTTTGAGGAGTATCAGATGGCATAACTACTCATGCATAATATGTTTGCAGGTTGGTGTGTTCAAGGAGTTCTCCGGAGAGGCATATAATAACTTCTCGGCACTGGCTGAGAAATTGCGTTCTGATTATGAATTTGGTCACACCCTGGATGCCAAGCTCCTTCCTCGTGGTGATTCATCAGTGTCTGGACCCGTAGTTAGATTGTTCAAGCCCTTTGATGAACCTTTTGTTGATATTGAGGTAGTATTGACATTTTTCTTGGCTTAGATTTGTTTTGTTTGGATCCAGTTTGTCATGCTGGTTTTTGACGTATTAGGGACAGTATATTTAATTCCGAGGTGATCATGCTTGCAGGATTTTCATGTGGATGCTCTAGAGAAGTTTGTTGAAGATGCTAGTGTGCCAGTTGTAACAGAATTCAACAATGACCCAACCAATCACCCTTTTGTTATCAAATTCTTCAACAGTCCAAATGAGAAGGTATATATAATATGCTACGGACATGATTTGGATTTATTTATTATTAAATTGATGCGTGTTGGGAAAATATTTTTTACTTTGCATTATCAAGATATTTCATTGAAGGTCACTCAAGTTCTATCCACATGGTTCTTTATTTTTTTGTTTTATTTAAACATTTGTTGCAGACTATTGCTCTATCATAGCTTGTTTTTTGTTTTCCTTTTGGTATGTCGTATTGAGCAATGTGTTTAATCATAGTTCTGTTGTAGCCTAATGCTCTTATCTCAATCCTTTTTTTCTTCCCAAAAGATGTGATGCAGTCTTCTAACACGAGTTTTGGACTTGGTAGGCTATGTTGTTTCTGAACTTCAGTGACGAGTCTTCTGATGCTTTTAAATCAACGTATCGTGAAGTTGCTGAGAAATATAAGAAAGAAGGCATAAGCTTTCTCATTGGAGATATTGAGGCTAGTCAGGGCGCCTTCCAGGTCAGAATGTTCTCATTTGGACTACCCTTTGCAATTGTCTTTGTCTTCCCAGATTCGTTTTATGATGTATATTTCTTCCCATGTTAAATGTTCTATTGGTTTTTGTGAACAGTATTTTGGACTCAAAGAAGACCAGGTGCCTCTCATCATCATCCAGACTCCCGGTGGCCAAAAGTTTTTGAAACCAAATTTGCAGCCAGATCACATAACATCATGGGTTAAGGAGTACAAGGTAAGGCTTCTGCTGCCTTCTTGTGATGCAGTTGTCCCACAAGGGATGATCATCATTATTGTTTTTATATGCTGATTGCATTGAAGTTTGATTAAAGCTATATATGTTGATGCTTATTGACTAAATTACATAACTGCAGGATGGGAAAGTATCACCATACAAGAAGTCTGAGCCTATTCCTGAGCAAAACAATGAGCCTGTCAAGGTAGTCGTTGCTGACAGCATCCAGGACTACATCAAGTCTGAGAAAAATGGTGCGTAAACAGACACTGTTGCATTATATTGTCAAGTGTCATTTTCTCCTCAGTCATTATTCCTGTTAGTATTTTTCTGCATATCTTTTGATTACTTGATCTTCTTTGGTTACTTGTTAACACCTTTTTATTGGTCAACCTTGTTAACACGTTTTGAGTGACAATTACCTTAAGCAGAACAAACACTTTGTGCAAATACCTTACCGTATTCTATGACCAAGGGCAAACTATTTGATCTACAGGAAAAACTTATAAAAATTGCTTAATATATTGAGTATTATGCTGGGATCATCTAGGTTTTTTCTATACTATAAATTTGAATAAGGCAGACGGTTGTTTGGGCAACACCGTGAAACTTGGTGCATATTTAATTCACATAGCTGCTCACTGTATATTTTAATGTTTTCGGCTGTTGTCTTCACATGGTTTCTCTCAGGGGTATGGCTAGAAATTCGTATAACATGATTTTGTTTACTATCCAGTGTTGCTTGAGTTTTATGCTCCTTGGTGCGGACACTGCAAGAAGCTTGCTCCTATTTTGGATGAAGTTGCTGCCTCGTATGAAAAGGATTCCGATGTCGTTATTGCAAAATTTGTAAGATTTATTACCCTTGCTTGTGGCTTTATCAGCCTTTATTACAAATGCTGATATTTCTAGTTTGTAAAGAGTTTTTTCTTAATTGTTATTCATTTCTTGCTTTCATTTTTCAGGATGCCACTGCAAATGATGTGCCTAGCGACTTTGATGTCAAATACTACCCAACTCTGTACTTCAAGACGGCGAGTGGAAAGGTCTTGTCGTATGACGAGGAAGATAGAACTAAGGAAGCCATCATTGCTTTCATTGAAAAGAACCGGGACAAAATTGAGAAACAAGCAGAGTCGGAGAAGCAAGAATCCGGAAAAGATGAGCTCTAAATAGGTAATTGCATCCCGTCTTTTAACTTTCATATTTAGTTTACGCAGTTTGACAAAGCTCCCGAAGCATAGTTATATTCTTCAAAAATTCAATGAAGTTGCTCGTCCGGTCGTGGTCTCAAATTGTTCTTTTCCTGAACCAGCTGTACAAGGAGAACAGAGACATTGAGGCAACGAGGTGGATGTTATGGCGGCCGCGATATGAACTTTGAGAACGGTAGAGCATAAAAGGAAGCAATGTCTGACGTACCTCCCCGTATCCCTCCTTCCTATGAGTTATGTTCGTTTTTCGGTTTCCCTTTGAATTGAATAAAGTGGGAGGTGTTTTCGTTGTCGGGTGCACTAGTTTCAGGGATAGCAATAGTGTTACAGTGTGCAGTTTTGTTAATGTAGAAGAAACCCTCAGACGGAGTTTATTTTACAAATGCTCAAGTTAATTATATCTCTGAATCCCAGTTATACCATAACTTTCCATCGTCTGTGTGTCATTTGTGGTTGCTTTTTGTTTAGACACACAAAATTGACACATTAGCTAGCGCTCTAAAAGAGGTGGGCTCGACCATTATGTGCGAGAGTTTCGGGGGTCGAAACTCGAGATCATCGAATCCACCTGCGGAAATGAAACCACATTTTGGTTGGAAAATAGTGTGCAGTACAAGAATGAAAATGTGATTACTATATGTACAGAATACTCACCACAACAATCACCACTAGTAATAAATTGAATTTAAACTAATTAATCTTGATTATACTAGAACACGTAATCCCTTCATCTTGGGCCGTGATCTCTCTTATACTGTTTGGGCCTAGAACACCTACTCCCTTCACCTTGGGCCTTGATGTCTCTGATGTTGTTTGGGCCTGAGCACCTAATCCCTTCATCTTGGGCCTTGATCTCTCTGATATTGTTTGGGCCTTCCTCTTGCTAATACTATTGCTGTTGATGGTAGTACCCTTCACATGATTCATCTCAGTTGTGCTTTTGGTTTGGGCATTTTGGTCATTTTGGTCATTTTCACCACCAGCCTCATTGTGGTTAGAATAATAATGTTGGAGGGATTTGAGCAGGTAAGGCCGAAGCTTCTTCAGATCTGACAACTGGACTGGCTTCAACAGAAACTCCTCTGCCCCTTCTTCCAAGCACCTGCGATTAATATTCAACTCACATTGTTCAAGTTGCGCGCGACAAGCAATTTTCTGAGCTCTCTCTCTCTCTCTCTCTCTCTCTCTCTCTCTTAATTTCGAAGAAAACAATTATATAGGTATATTTGTCTATTTGCTCTCTAAACTTGTATAAAGTTATTGTCAATTTCTTTCCTGAATTTTAATTTTAGCCGATTACTTCCTTGAACTTTTATAATTAGTCAATTTTCCTTTAAACTTTAACTTTAGCAGATTACCTTCTGAATTTTTATAAATAACCAATTTTCCCAATAACGCTAGATTTTAAAACATTTATTCAATTTTGTATCCATTTTGATTATGCAGACAACACATGATAGTTGTATGGGGGTAAAAAGAATAAAATTGGATGGATGAAAATTAGACGAAAATTTTAAAATCTAACTGGGGCAAGAAATTGGTTATTTATAAAATTTAAAGGGGTAATCGGCTAAAGTTAAAAGTTAAGGAGGAAATTGGTAAATTACAAAAATTCAAGAACAAATAGCTAAAATTAAAGTGCAAGGAGGAAATCAACACCTCTATACAAATTTAAAAAACAAACCGACAAATACCTTTTATATATAACGAAGGAATGGAAAATAATTTCGAACTAGAAAAAGAAAAAGAAAATAATTAAAGCAATTAGCTCACATGCTGATTCTTGAAGGGACATTTTCTGATGACATGACCACGACTGGTACGTCCTTCCAAGAAGATCCCTGTATGTATACAGATATCAATTAATTAATAAGTAAATACTATACAAATTTCAAGAAATGTTAGGACTAGTCGTTCATGAATGATATTGGCATGCTCACAACCCGCCAGATAATTTATAGTGCTAATTCTGTTTGTGAGAATCACAAAGCTGGGACGGCTAGAATAGATCATATTGTATCACTTTTCTCAAAAATTATCTACTGTTTTGTACATGGTTTAAATTGTACTACGATCACGGATTATATAAGAATTAAGATTGATTAATGATCTATAAAGTAACAATTTTAATTGTGAAAACAAAATAAACAAATGAAATCGTTAAAATTCAATAAGTAGTGGGGTACACCACACAAATAGACTCAGAGGATTGTGAGTATGTTGCAAGTGGTTCCTTATTGGCAATATTTATTTGCTCAAATTTTAGGGGTTGGTGGATACTTTTCACTTAAAATTCAAAACAGTAGGAGAAAGTAGAGTAATTAGTCAGTCAGTTGTGGTGGTTGACCTTGACGCGTTTCAGCAAATCATAGCCGCTCATTCCGGGCATACAGAAGTCCGTCATGATCAAGTTGATGGCTTTTGATCCCTGCATTCGATTCAATTCAGAAATGAATTAGTAATCATCTTCCCCACATAAAAACCTAATTAGCATAAAACTTAAGAACATGCATGCTAAGCTTTAATTAATACTAAAACCTAAATTAATTCTATTTAATTTTAGGACTAGTAAATTCTTCTTTAATATGTGTTGTTTACCGTCGAGCATAATCGAACTCTTTGACCTAACCTAATTTTAACTCGTTACTCTGCTATCCTTACCACTTTGAGGATCAATTTCAAAAGCTCGAACGCACAAAATTCAGTACTATAGATGGATTATCAGATAAAAATGAAATCAATTTCAAGAACGTTTCTAGCCGGAAGGTTTAAGTTGTACCGATGGAAGTATCAGATATTTTTCCCAAGGATTTCCTCAGACATTCCTGGGAGTAGAGATTTATATGTTCCTGTATGTGATATTCCACTCGTATAAGTTGCAACTTGCCTAAATTCCGGAAAATGTACTAGTAATATATATTTTTGTTATGTGTCGAAGGATAATCATGAAATCTCACCTCTGGTACATCTGATGACTGAGGGGAGCTGGATGAAGAGGAAGTTGCAGTACTTCGGTTTAGGTCTTCAAGCAAACCCAGATATTTTAGTGCTTCATCCCCAGAATCCACACAAGTCACTGTTAATTAAAATATTTTAAGACTATCAGAAAGCAAGTTCAAACAAGGGAAAGGTTTGGTGCAAGTTCATCCAAGAAAAGTTCGGCAATAAATAAAAAATCATGACAATTTTGAAGAGAAAAACTCCATATTATTAACATGCAATGTTCTATCTATATGTATATGTGTGTGTGTATGTTTATTGTTATATTTAAAACTAAAAGAAATATAAAACTAAGAAGCCAAAAAAATGTGAGTGTTGAGAGGAAGGTCATTAATCAATTAATTAAATATTTTTTTTATACGAATCAAATATTCTACTAATTTATCTATATTATGGGAAGGGCATTCGAATTTGAGCGTGGAAAAAGAATATATTGTTCTAATCAACATAGCTACGCTCGAGAGTCAAGTCTGTATTAATTAATTAATGAACCTATCTTCAAATATAGGGGTGGTGTACCTTCATATGAAGAACCTCTAAGGAGCCTCTCCAGGAGTTTCCTGTCCAAAAGGCTGTCATCTACAGCCAATACATGGAAATGTTGGTTCTGCTGTTGTTGTTGTTTGGGGTCTGCAACATCTGACTTCACCACCACCTCCATTTTCAGACTAACTGACGACATCAAAATTTACACTTTTGAAGTTTAATGGTGCCTGGTGAACACAGTATAATCTCCGTTAGCTATTGCTGCTGCTGCTTCTGTATATTCTTTCTACCAATGTGGACCTTTATATTTCTTAGAGAGAGAGAGAGAGAGAGAGAGAGAGAGAGAGAGAGAGAGAGAGAGAGGCGTGCCTTAGGGGAAATGAATGAATGAAGGAATGCGAGGTGGTGTGTGATTATTCCATGGGTGCAAGGTGTACTAAGTAAGTAGGTGGGTTTATATATCAGATGAGGAGAGAAGCAACCAAACCTGTTTTTGAAAGAGAGAGAGAGAGATGTCGTTGATATTGTCATGTGTCATGCATATGTACTACTCTTGTTGTGATCTCTCACTAGATTCTCTCCACCGCGTTGGTACAACCACTCATATCTCTCTCTCTTTCTCTCTCTGAGATCTTCTTTATTTTCTTTGTTAAGATTTTGTTTGATTGCCAAGGGAAATCCGGAGGTCCTTTTTCCCATTTGGTCAAGATAATGATGAAAAGGAGTTGATTTTGGGTGCAAATTGGATTGGATTATATTAGGGACTTAAGACAAATGTGGTTAGCTTAGCTTTGCTTGCTAAGTTTCTATATTTGGGTCTCTCCTTTTCTTTCTTCTTCCTAATTAAAAATTTATGGAAAGTGTTTGGAACTGTTTGAGTAGTCGTATAACATTATTCATAACTCTGTTTTGGATAGTAGATGTGATTAAGGCCAAACTCTCTTCATGTTTCTTTTTCATGAATAAATTCTTTCTCATGACGTCGAGGTTACTCAAGAAAAAAAAATTGGAAAGTGTTTTGTTTTCATATAACAGTTAGTAAGTTACATATCATCCTCCCTGTATGCCTGCCTAGCTATTTTGTTTAGGAAAAATAGGACGTGATTCACGGAATGTATATGATCAAGTGCATGGGCTTTAGAATCTGGTGTATATAAATAAGTATAGTCAATTCTTTGCATTTGTGTTCGAATCTTTTTTCCGTGATTTATGTAAATTTAATGTAACTATCTCATTATTTAGAAAATGTATATATTGTTAAATAGACATGTTGGTACACTGTCGATCTAATAATAAACAGAAAGCTATAGCCTGCCAAATCATTTGGTAGGATCATGGAGAAGATCTGAATCCTTAAATCGGATTAGTTTGATGTGTCACCATACTTGAAACTCAAGTTTAAGGTCAAAAGAGATTGCATAACATCAGACCTTAAATATTAGTATAAAATTGTACATTATTGAAATACGTATCTAAGGATTAAGGGACGACAAAATACTAAAATAGATGGAGGTTGGAAATATTCAACCAAACCCTAACCCTAAACACGATTATCTACCCTATTAAATTTTTATTTTTTTTTCCTGAACAAATGAAATCTACACTAAGAGGGGAGGGGGTGAGCTTAGCCTCACAATAGGCTAGCAATAATACCGTTCAAATTTATCTTTGGCCAGAATCGAACCTAAAACCTTTCACTTACAAATGAAAAAGAATAACACAAGATCGTAGTAGTAAGTGACTAGTTCCTTCTAATTATGAAAGCTTAAGTAGCTAAACTCCTCCTATTATGTATGAACTATGCTCTGTGGGCATGAAAATTGGGATGGAATATGGAATAATGAAAGCTTGCGAAATAAATCAAAGAGGGCTGAGGGGTGGGGCCAGGACATGAAATTGAAAATGCTTTTATGGTTGGGCGCGGGTCCACATAAAAAATTTAGGAGATCTTATGTGGGCCTGAAAAGATAATCTTTTGTGAGGTCCGGCTTTCCCTTGTGTTGTATTATCTTCCAAATTTCGAATCTTCTTCTGTTCCCATCGAGGGTGTCCAAAGCAGAAAGTTTACTTCTCTTTATTTCTCAGGATTTCAGAAAATAATGCTACATAATATGAACGGGAAAATTGATTCAGTTTCATACAATGGCTAAACAAAATAAGAATGTGAAAGAAGAAAGAGTTTAAATCTTCCGCATTTAAAAATAGTTGCGATTTTTTTGTGAACTTTTTAATTTATTGGTACCTGTCATTTCACTTGACACCAACATAACATCGTCAAAATAAAGTTAAAAAAGTGTGATATAACAAAATTAAAAAAGAAAAAAACTAAATATGAAAACATCAAACACTTATTCAATACCCATGATCCCCATCTAACCAATCACAGCGGGCAACCACCAACCACCAACCACCCAATCCCTCTAGAACCGGGCTCGCACCGCCAACCAAGCATTTGTTCAAATTTTTTTTAGATCGACGAGCCCGCTCTAACCAAATTGATATGTCCCTAAATTTACCACATGCCCAATCCGGCCAGGTGTGGAGTTTTACTACAAAAAACCTTGGTATTAGTTAGAGTGGGGTAATCCTATTTAAAGTCATTACTTTTCTTTGCCCCCACCGATGTGGGACTGCTACCACGCCCCCTCATGTGTAACCCTATTTAATGGTTCACACATGGAGATCCACACATCAGCAATTGAAACTCAAAGGTCAACTCTAATAAAGTCCATACTTGTTTTCAATCTTTTCTAGAAGTAACTTTTAATAACTCAGATGCGGGCTCTATGTTAAGAGTCCAAACTTGTTTCCTAGCCCACACTTCTTGGTGACAAACCTTTGGCTTGCACGGGCCCGTAACTGTGGGTTTTGATACCATGTTGATTTTTTTTTAGATTGACGGGCCCGGGGATCCCACTCTAACTACACTGATATTGTCCCCAACTCTACCACTTGCCCAATCCGTCAGGTGTGAAGTTTTACCACAAAGTCCTTGGTATTAGTTAGAGTGAGGTAATCCTATTTAAAGTTATTGCTTTTATTTACCCCCACCGATGTGGGACTGCTAACATGTGCTACACAACAAGAAGAAATGTCTTCTTCTTTTTTTTTTAAAAAAAAAGAAAAGTTAGGAGATAAGTTGTGTTAAAAGAGTGGACATGCGGCAATAGATTAGAGATGCCACATAGAGGCCACAACCTCATCGCATTTGCAAGTGAAAACATGGCCCACCTTAGTCTTGACTTTTGTTTTTTGTCCCTCTCACCCTGTTTCTATTTTGTCTTTCTCTGTGTCTTGTTGCAGTGGAAAAAACCACCACAGACCTAACCATGAACCACAATGTGCGACACCTACCCATAAGTTGGACAAGACGCTCAAAGTAAATTTCATAAAGAAAAAGATTCTATCTGAGATCCAAGAAGTTCAAGTTTCTGAATTTTTCAATCTGCGTTCTTCAGAATTGACGCCAGTGGACGTCGTGCATCATTGTGGTAAAAATAAGGTATGGTGGTTCATGGTTGGGGTTTAGAGTAGATGTGTAAGTTGTGGCAAATGGGATCTAAGGTGGTTGTGGGATGTGGTGATGCTGATATATGCCAGACAGAGAAAGGAAAAATGAGTTTTGAAGAATCAAGTGACCTAATGAAACCTTGGCGGGGCAAGGACTGAAACCATTAACAAATCCAACAACCCCATTTCCTTCAAGAAACATGTGCATCTGAAAGTGCCATGTCAAATAGTTTGATTCATCGAGCTTGACCGTGATAGAGCTCAAAATTAATGGAATTAGGGATGTGATAGGAGACTAGAGAATCTGTAATTAACTTAGCTGTAACCATTGTCAAAGAAGAAAGTAGAAATTCTAGAGAATTCGGATATGAAGAATTTGGAATATTCTCTTTGATCAGCATGAGAAAGCATAAAAATGAAGGATTGGTGAAGATTCCTGTTTAGACCCAAATTGGGCATGGCCTAATCGCATTTAAAGCCCTAGGAAAGCTTGAGGCCATTGAAGGAAAAAAGGCTGAAGATGGAAGCTCGTCCCAGAATTCAAGATATTGGCTAACGTGGCAAGATTGGATGGTAAACCTATGCAACTGGGTATGCATAAGGGTCATTAACCAAAGGTTTCGCATATGGGAAAAGCACATTTTTAGGGGTAAAACCCTGTAATTTGGAGAGAGTTAAGTGTGAAATCACCACTTGCCTGTCATAGTAATCCAAGGGGGTTTAACCAAGAAGGATAAAGCTTCTATAAAAGCTACAAGAGAACACAAAGAAAATGACACTCAACTCAACTCTCAGAAAAATACTTAAAAGCTCTATTATTTTCTTTACATTCTCTTTGCACCCCTAGTCATTCCCTTTTAATTATATCTTTGATGCATCATTCTCTCAATATCGATTTAGTTGGTAGCCATTACTGCAATCCCTTTTCCTTTCTGAAAGCTAGCTCTTTCTTTATAAGTTTGTGAAAGAAGTGCCCGAGAGGCAGGGTCCCGAGCCCTACAAGATTTATAACGTGTTTGAACTCACTTTATAACGTGACAGAGCTCGAAATTGATGGAATTATAGATATGATAAGAGACTAGAGAATCTGTAATTGACTTAGTTGTAATAGAAATTCTAAAGAATTCAGATACGAAGAATTTGGAATATTCTCTTTGATCATAAAGAGAGAGCATAAGAATGAAGGATCGGTGAAGATACCTGTTTAGACCCAAATTGGGCATGGCCCAATCGCATTTAAAGCCCTAGGAAAGCTTTAGGCCATCAAAGCAAAGAAGGTTGAGGACGAAAGCTTGACCCAGAATTCAAGATATTGGCTGACGTGGCAAGATTAGGCAGCAAACCTATGCAATTGGGTTGGCATATAGGTCATTAACAAAATGTTTCGCATATGGCAAAAACACATTTTTAGGGGTAAACCCCCGTAATTTGGAGAGAGTTAAGTGTGAAATCACCACTTGCCTATCATATTAAGCCAAGGGGGTTTGACCCAGAAGGATGAAGCTTCTGTAAAAGCTACATGAGAACACAAAGAAAATGACACTCAACTCAACACTTAGAAAAACACTTAAAAAGCTCTATTGCTTTCTTTACATTTTCTTTGCACCCCTAGTCATTCCCTTTTAATTATAGCTCTAATACAGCCTTCTCGCAATATCGATTTAGTTGGTAGCCATTACTGCAATCCTTTTTCCTTTTCGAAAGCTGGCTCTTACTTTGTAAGTTTGTAAAAGAAGTGCCCGAGAGGCAAGGACTCGAGCCCAATGGGATTTATAACGTGTCCGAACTCACTTTATAACGTGACAGAGCTTGAAATTGATGGAATTAAAGATGTGATAGGAGACTAGAAAATCTATAATTGACTTAGCTGTAACCATTGTCAAAGAAGAAAGTAGAAATTCTAAAGAATTCAGATACAAAGAATTTGGAATATTCTCTTTGATCATCATGCGAAAGCATAAGAATGAAGGATCAGTGAAGATACCTGTTTAGACCCAAATTGGGCATGGCCTAATCGCATTTAAGACCCTAGGAAAGCTTTAGGCCATAGCAAAAAAGGTTGAGGACGAAAGCTCGGCCCAGAATTCAAGATATTGGCTAACGTGGCAAGATTGGGCAGCAAACTTATGCAACTTGGCAGGCATAGGGTTTATGAACGAAAGGTTTCGCATATGGCAATAACACTTTTTTAGGGGCAAACCTTGTAATTTGGAGAAAGTTAAGTGTGAAATCACCACTTGCCTATCATATTAAGTCAATGGGGTTTTAAACCAGAAGGATAAAGCTTCTATAAAAGCTACAAGAGAACACAAAGAAAATAACACTCAACTCAACTCTCAGAAAAATACTTAAAAGCTCTATTATTTTCTTTACATTCTCTTTGCACCCTTAGTCATTCCCTTTTGGTTATAGCTTTGATGCAGCCTTCTCGCAATATCGATTTAGTTGGTAGCTATTACTGCAATCCCTTTTCCTTTTTGAAATCTAGCTCTTACTTTGTAGGTTTGTAAAAGAAGTGCCCGAGAAACAGGGACCCGTGCACGACGGGATTTATAACATGTCCGAACTCACTTTTTTACCTTTCTAATGCATTAAATATTATCTTTATTACTTCTTATTTATTCTCAAGTTCATTTATTACTTTCTAATATGAACTGTTCTGCTCATTTATTGCTTGAAAACTTCATTGTCACTTTATTTTTGGTCGTTCCCATGCAATAATGGATTAAACCTAGTAATCTCGACCCAACTAAAACTTGGCATGTAACATCAACACAAGTCTTTGATCTCAAGGCAATAAAAAGGACCTTTTATGGACTTAACCCCTCCATAAAAGAAGTCATTTTACTTGTGGAACAAGTAATCAATCCAGTCATTCCTGAATGATTCCCAATCTGTTAGTTTTGGCCAACAGTGGCACGCTCAGCATACATTTAGTTTTGATAGATAGCTGGAAGACTAGCTAAAGGCCTCGATGTTGTGTTCCTTTCAAGTGCAAATACAAGGATAGTATAATGGCACAAGTAAGGGTGTCAAACCACATGGACTGGTTAGAACTCTACAAATTACTAGCTTTATGTGAACCCTAACTAAGCAATGAAAATGAAAACTGAATTTAGATTTTTGTTTTGGAAACTAAAATAACTTAAAATGCATCACAATGTAAAGATGAATGATAAATTGATTTATAAATAATGGGAATGGAACTAGGGATACTGATTTCACCATTACAAGCCAATTCCATGAAAATTAAGTCAAAATGCATTCAACTCTCCAATCTGCTACTAGGGTTCGTTTTACTCATTTATGATCATCCATTTGATGTGTGGGTGTGATCAAGTACTCCTAATCTGCAACCTAGTTGTGATGTTCAACTTAGATTACCAACTAAGAATCCATTAAGAACAAGAAAACTTCAAAGAACCAAAGAAATCACATGGCAGGATGTATGCATAGCAGTTTCTTCATTCATTCACATGTCTACCAAGATTAAGCATGATCTGTGCTATAATCTTGATCAAATAATTCATAAGCAGCCCTAATGGTGATCAAACATTAAGATTAACAAACAAATTAAACTATAAAACTAGTTAATGAAACAAGAACACAGATTGGTAGTTTAAATACTTTAACTTAATAACATAGAGTAGTTTTGCAAGGCTACATTGAAATCCCTAGCTATGTACTTAATTCCACAACATGATTACAAATTATATAAATATCAAGAACAACATGAGTGAAATTGAAGTTCATAGAAGAAACCCCCTTGAAGCAATTCTGATGTTGAACTTCTCCAAGAACAGCGCGGCTGCGTGGTTTCTTCGATGGTAGTGGATGGTGAAAAGAAATAGGGTTTTGTTTCTGGAAGAAAGGATAAAGAAAGTGAAGAGAGAGAGAGAGAGATCTAGGCGCCCTCAAGGGGGGCTTGTGTAAAAATGATCTGAAACCCTAGTATTTATATGCTAAATGGGGCTGTAAGATATTCCAAAGTGATCCCAGCAACTTAGCCTTTATTTTGCACGTTTTTGCCTTAATTGGCATCTCCAAATCAGGCTAGATATCCCAATTCCTTTCCCATTCTATTCCTGGTCTTCTAACAAGCCAAATTCATCTTGGATTCTTTATTTGGGCTTCAAAACGTACCACTAAACTTCTTTCCATGTTTGAATAAGGGTCAACCCCAAAAATGGCATGTTTTCATTTTTTTTGCCTTCAAATTGATCCTAAAGTACATGTAATTGCACACTAACACAAAAGAAGGTAAACTGCAACTAGTTTAACTCAAAAACATCACAAAGAGACTAGAAATGGATGGTATAAATGCATGAAATATATGAGTTATAACTCGCAAGGGCATCTTTCAAGCTAATCATCACCTTCACCATACACACATGGGGAGTTGTGTGAGGTGCATCCAAGGCCGAACAATACCATGTAAGAATAGCTAGAAGAAGAAGAATATCGAAGAAAGAGAGAACTAGAGAGAGTGGAGAAGAAAGAGAAAAGAGTCAAATTAGATATGAGACCCGTTAAAACAATATTGAAAGTGGTGGGACATCATTTCAGTATTAGTTTGGGACTGTCATGATGGTTGTGATGGTGTTTGGTAAACTTAAAAAAAAAAAAAAAAAGAATTATTTTAGAAGTTGTGATGGTTGACAGCAGAAAAATTGAAGCAGCTAAATGCTGCTTTAAAATTTTTTGGTGTTTAGAAATTTTCATTAAACATGCATTGTTGCAACATGGATTAAAAAAAAAAAAAAAAAAAAAAAAGCCTATGCTTTAAAGCAGCAAAAAAAAAAAAATGCTACTTTAAAGCATAGGTTTATTTATTTATTTATTTTCATTCTAAACACCAAAAACACCCTCATCACTCTCCTAATCTACAAACTTTGCTATTTCAATGGTGGTCCCAACTCACCTATCAAATCTTTCTTTTGGGGATTGATTATGGGAATTAATTGTCTAGCAACGACATCGAGGTTGTAAGTGGCACCTTGAATTTGGGGGTTGAATCACCAGCAACAATGTCATGGCTTCCCTAAAGTAGTAACCATCCCTTCCCTCTCTCATTTCGTGAACAATATTACGCATCTACTCTTCAAATTTCCAGCACCATCTGACCATTGACTTGATTCTTATCCTCATCACCAAGCCTTCAAAATGCAAGCTACCTGCCACCCACTTGGTTGGGTTGAAGTCGGGAAGTTTCACACCACGACGCCAGCTTAGACTTTGATGATGACGACTTCGATGAGGTTGTTGTCATCCTTCAGATCAAATCGGGGTGTTGGATTACGAGTGGGTGCTTTGTTTTTGGCGAGGGGAAACACAATGTTCAGCATGGTGATAAGACCTATTCCGTCGAAAGGGAAAAGAAAAGGAAAATGCAAGTAAGAAATAAAATAACAATTCTTCATTCATGCTCTCCTAAATGGTGAAAGTTGGTTCTTATAAACCCAATAACTAGGATCATAACACGTGGTGGTTTGGGTGGTCGACAGTGCAAAAAAGGGTGTCTTGGGTTGTAGAGAGGGCAGGGATGTATGGAAGGTGGTTCCTAAGATTTCAAACTTGGAAAGAGATCCTCTCCGGATCTCTTCCACCAAAGCCTACAAATCAAGTGACATGGGCCCTTAAAATTTGATTCAACGGCTAAAAACATAGGCCCCTTTTAAAAGTTATAATAATTTTAGCCGTTGGATCAAGTTTCAAGGGCCTAGATCACTTGATCCGTGAGATTTGGTGGAAGAGATCCTTCAAACTTTTTCACACTTCAGTGTAGGCCCCACCTTCCCAAACCTTGTCTGCTGATTCCAAGTGTTTGGTCTAGGGCTGGGTTCGATTTCAAATGGTTCGGTTTTTTTCCAAAATCGAAACTAAACCGAAATTTCGGTTCAGTTCAAATTTTTTTCAGTTTGGTTTCGGTCTAGTTCGGTTTTTTCCATGATTTTTTTATTTTATATATATTTGAGCTTGAATCACATGCTTCCCTACCTTGCATCCTTATTCCTTAGTGAGAAATCAACCTGCAACATGCCTTAATCAACATATTTGAACTTGAACTGAGAAGTCAACTTAACTCGTGCTTTTCAGTTTTCATCTCTGCATTACACAATATTATACAAAAGCTTAATACTTACCAAATTAAAATCAACCAAAACGAAAAAAAAAAATCAATCAAACCGAATTCAAAAACCAACAGTAGTAAACAAGGTTGGAGCATTTGAGCTAAAACAAGAAAAACCCAACTGTAGAAAACCTAATTCAGAAACCAAAAACAGTAAACTCAACCTAATTTACCAAATTAAAATCAATTAAAATGAAAAAAATCAATCTTTTTTTTTTAAATTAATAGTTAAAATAAGGAAGAGATCGAACTCCCTCTGCCCTCCTTCTCTGCTTTCGATTCGAAAGGGGCGAGGGAAAATTATGGTTTGGATGAAGGAATCCATGAGGAGGATAGGAGAAGACTTGGAGGAAGAGATGAAGGAGAGAGAGAAGACTAAGGAAGCAGAGAGAGAGGAAGAGAGCAGCGGAGAGGAGATAGAGTTTGAGAAAACATGAAAACTGAAATGGGAGTGAGCGATGGCTAGGGTTTGTAAACTTACAGAAATTTTATAAAGCATTAAATATTAGAAACCTATAAATATTTTACTAGTACAATCATAACAAAACAAAGCTTGCGGTCAAGTTTGTATATGTATTCTTTTTTCGGTTCAGTTTGGTTTTTGGTTTTCGGTTTTCGGTTTTTTTAACCCACCCCTAATTTGGTCTCTCAATGGGTTACCTTTATTATACGTTTCATACAATGAAGGGCACTGAATTAATCGCTTGAACTAACAAGGGTTTAAGGATTATTTGTTGTTTTATGTGCAGTTTAGCTCATTGGAGATCAAGTTCTAACTGACGAATTCATCAATTGTTGGGGACCCATAAATCCGTTAGTTATTCAACATATACTTTATGGCTATATATAGTACGAGTCCTATGGCAGTGCACGTTCAATTTGTGTTATGGGTAAAGTTTTGGACTTTTTAGGTTGTATGACTTGATTATGAGCTAGCCAGATTCGGTTCGGTTCGGTTTGGCAATTTTAGTTCGGTTCGGTTCAATTTGGTTTTCGGTTTTTTTAACCTACCCCTAGTTTGGTCTCTCAATGGGTTACCCTTATTATACATTCATACAGTGAAGGACACTGAATTAATCGCTTGAACTAAAAAGGGTTTAAGGATTATTTGTTGTTTTATGCGCAGTTTAGCTTGTTGGAGATCGAGTTCTAACGACGAATTCATCAATTGTTGGGGACCCATAAATCCGTTAGTTATTCAACATATACTTTATGGCTATATATTGTACAAGTCCTATGGCAGTGCACGTTCAATTTGTGTTATGGGTAATGTTTTGGACTTTTTAGGTTGTATGACTTGATTATGAGCTATGCTTAAATTCAGTAATGTGAGTTTCTTAGATGTTAGGGCAAACGTTTTTTGTTTTAGTTGTGCAGCTTTGCTCCGCTCTGTATTTTCCCTTTTGGATTGTTTTATTGTTGATGTATTTGATGTCTTGTAAACACATTTGATGTATGATTGAATCTTTGTAATGCATATTATATCGTATCCAAATAACCTTATCTCTATATATCTTATAGGATTAAACTAGTGTAGTGACCTCTGAATTATATGGCCCTTGGGCTGCTTCCCCGGGTTGATCCATTAACTTAGTTTTCTTAGGTTTTGACTATTTTAGTACGTATGCATTGATAATTTAACCTCATATTAATTTCCTAATAGATGAAAATGTGAAGGAATGATAAACTACAGACAATTGATGTTTGCAGCTAGATATCCAATATAACAACTCATCACCAAAGAAGAAACCAAAACCTCTAACTTCTAGTACCATGTCTGTGTTCTATCCATTCATAGTATAAAACTTCACATCTACCATTCGAAGTCCTACGCTACAATGTATAACTGAATGTCATAAACGTATGTTCGCCTATAGAGAATTGATTTTGGGTTGAATGGTCTACTTTCAATAGTAATGCTAATAACTAGTCAATTTCCAACACTAATGTTGCATGAACATCTAACTGGCATATGTATTTCCATGCTATATATCCATCAAAAACTAATTTCGTAAGTCTTTTGTTTTGCTACAAAAAAGGTCACACTAGTGTATAAGCCACGTTTTTCTGTTACAATTACCATAATCCGAAACTTTTCATCACGTTTTGGTGTCAATGATGCCAATGTCAGCCCTGCCACGCTTTTTTCATAGCTATTTGTTGGCCATGTTTTTTTTTTTTTTTTTATACAAAGTGTGTCTGTTGGCCATTTTTTCTCTTTCATCCAAATTCGTCATCCTAAGAGAGAGAGAGAGATATATATAAACAAATAGCATGTGCTTCTACTAAAATGGGTTGGAACGCCTATATGCCTAATTTATGCAGAGTAGGCGCCCTATTCAGTAATACGGGATGCCCTTGCATAACTTACTGAAGTATATGCATTTCAAAGGGGTGCCTGGGTTAGTATATATATCATGGGCGATACGGAGACCTTGTCCATTAAGTAAATCATTGCACCTACAGTCCAACCAATTTATATATTATATTGTTCATAAAGTGTATTTTACTTGCTTTGACTAAGAGAGGCCATCCAGAAACCAAATCTGTGAGATTTTCACTAGATCTTGCTTCATGGGACACAAAAGGATGTTCACTTTTGTATTCAAAGTAAGAAATTTCCTATATGATATCTGCAAGCACTATAATTTTACCAAATTTCACATGGGCCTACCCTTGTGTATATGTTGGTTCTTGGTAAGAAAAATAAATAAATAAATAAAACTTGATGGAAGGTTCTTTCATCTTTCTTAATTGCATTCATGATTAAATTACCCGTTTGAACAAAATATTACCCTATTTTAAGGTTGTAGATATGCAAATTTCAGCGAAAATAAATGTTCACCAACATATTAATTTTTCACATGCAAAGCTTACGTGGCATGTACTATGAATTTCATGTTTACAAATGTACCATAGTAAAGCAGGGTTTCTAGGATTCGACAACACAATATAAATAAGGATGCACTCTCCATATCTAGTCAAGTCGAATCAAGTTTCAAAAACTCAATACACACTAACGTTTGATTGGGGGATTATGTGATCGAAAGTCGAGAGGATCAACTGTTGAAATATGTATCAGTAACTGAATATACATAGAGGCCTTTAAGGTAAGAGATTCTTTTTTCTTTTTTTTTAATTAAAAAATGAGATTAGTTGTGGTGTCCACATCACATCGAATTTCAACAATCTGAATCATCTATTTTCAATTTACACCTCATGTATCATTCTTGCAAAATATTACCCAAATTAGAAATACTTGAGACATCTATTTGAGGTAAAAGAAATTGATGAACACTTTGTCCTATGAGAAACAACGAAATTTCATCGTGATAAGTAAAAAGACAAATGGTCTCGAACCGAATTGAATTTTTGCAATGATGCTTTTTATTAATCAAAACTTACAAAATAGACGTTTGTATGTTAAAGTTTGATGTGAAGTAGGTTCCACATTTAATCTCCATTTTTTGGAAGAAAAAAAATATGAGAATTTCCTTCCTTAAAGGGCCTGATACCTGCACATACATAGTCGAGCACAAGCTCAAACCATTATATACGATAACTAAGTGATACCAATAAGACATAAAATTACACTAATGGATAATACGAAAGGTTTTGTAACATATTACATTAATTGAATAAAATGAATAAGGCATTTAAATGATCACAATGAAAACGATTAAAAAGAAAAAAGATTAATTTGAATTAATTTTCAAGCAGTTTTTAGTATGTTATATTGTTTGATTATTAATATTATTATATACACACGATATATAAAATGAAGCTTGACCTAGCTAAGTGAGACGTGTTACGAAGTCCTTTGAGGCGTGTCTGAAAACGGTTAAGAGACAAAAGCAACATGCAATTGCAAGAATGTTCGTGTGGAAAACCGACTATATTTCGAATCAGATTTTGCAACTTCTCTAGAGACAGAGCATATGCTTTTACCAATTTACGTATGATCTGGTACGAGCCCTTAAGAGTTCACGCATGATCTTATGATCCTACGCCTGTCATTATGTAGGTCCCACTTCTCCATCTCAATCACAAATCTCATGCACGGCACAGATGCACTGGAATACATAGTTCTAAAACATGCATGCGCATCATAACTCAAAAGGGGTTGGTTCAGTAGAAAGTGAATAAACAAGGCCAGTTCTAAGGTAGCCAGAAGAGGCGGCCGATTAGGTTTTCAGATTTCGAGGGTTCCAAAATTTTTTTTGACTTAATAGATATATGTTACAAATAGTAAATTGTAAAACAATTATTACAAATTGACAAGCAACGTAGTGGAAAACATGCAAGGTTTGTGTATCGAACCCCATGTGCCCTTTTTCTGTGCATTGTTTTTGGTTTAGTTTTTCTATTTTAAAAATTTTTTAGTTTAATTTTTCTGTTTTGAAAAATGGGTCCATACCATGTACATTTAAGAGGTCGCCTAGGCTCCAAAATATCAAGATGGCCCTATGAATAAAGGGTTGGAGCTCTCAATTCGAGTTTGAATTTGTTCGAATATGATTATGATAACATAATTTTTATGATGTGTATGATTTGTGAAGGTACATCATAGCATTGGTTTACTGATATATACATAGTTGTAGTGGAAGTAAGTTAATTATTTAATAAAGTAAATAGTTTAATTAATTAATTCTAAAAAATGTGTCTGGTGGAATATAACTAAAAGGTTATATCTTTCGATAGAAGTTACAACTTCTCTTGAAAGGATATGAACTTTCTATATATACTTTAAAGTTGTTGCTAGAGATTTACTCCGACTTTAATGTGTTCTCGCGTCTCTCTGACTCATATCTTGCACACTACATTGTGATTGATGGTTTAACAACCTCGGTTTCTAGTCATTTTAATCCACTATTTCTATGCTCTCGTAGATGTATTTTTTTGAGTCACCAACTTTGCTTTGGCATACTATGAGATCAAAAATATTCTACCACCTAAAGTACTGGAGCACCATAGAAAGAGAGATTAGTCTGTCATCAATGTACATGTTGGAATACCTCTTATATTGAAAATAAAATAAAAATAAACTTCCATGCATGCATCATGCTACTTTAATCTTGTTTTTGGACCACAATGGAAAACAAAAGATGATTCTTTTCACTTCTATTATGCAGCAGCATCAAGTATTTTCTGTAAAGTATAAAACACTTTGTTCTAAGTCTTCCTCAAAAAGAAGAAGAAGATCTAGCAACTTAAAAGCCACGTAGAATTAAAGACTTTGGAGACAAATGAAATCAACTTCTATATCTTGTTCTTAGTGGCCTCAACAATGAACACCCTTCATCCTATACTTCCTTCTTCTATTATTTATTTATTAATGGGAAGTTTTTTTTTTTTTTTTTGGTAATTATAAAGTATGAACGTATATATGTTGATGAATAAGGTAATATGAAAGTATTATGAGATTATAAAATTAAATATAATGCATATTGAAGGATTCCACTACTAGTCATTGTTGTGACTTGTGCGTTGTGCTTTATTTGGAAAATAATGAATATTCAGAAATTTTCAAAATACATTTTCAGGTAAAGTACAAAAAACTACCTCAACTATTGGGTCATGACAGTTTCATACCTCATCTTTTAAAATTGACAATGTCATACCGCATTTTACGAATTTGTGACAATGTTATACCTCCGTCAATTTTTCTGTTAGTTTTTCTGTTAAATGCTGACGTGGCAAGAGATGGGGACCACTTTCTATTAAAAAATTAATAAAATATTATTAAAAACTAAAAAAAATATTTAATATTTTTTAAATTAAAAGTAAAATTAAAAAAAAAAGGGGTAAAGTACAAAAAAACTACCTCAACTATTGGGGTCACGACAGTTTCATACCTCATCTTTTAAAATTGACAATGTCATACCACATCTTACGAATTTGTGACAATGTCATACCTCCATCAATTTTTCTGTTAGTTTTTCTGTTAAGTGCTGACATGGCTTGATTCGGGACCTACTTTCTATTAAAAAATTATTAAAAACTAAAAAACAATTATTTAATATTTTTTAAATATTAAAATAATAATAAAAAGAAAAAAAAAAACCCCTCATTTCGTCCCTCCCTTCCCCCCTCCTCCCTCCTCTCTCCTCTCCCCATCTTCATCTTCTTCCCCCACCTGCAAATCCCAACAAAAAAAAAAAAAAAAAAAAAATCCAATTTGTCTTCCCCCCACACCCACCCACACTCTTCTCCCTCCTGCAACCCAGAAAAAAAAAAAAAAAAAAAAACCCCAGATCCCGTCGGCGGGAAGATGGGTGAGCAGAGAAGGTGGAGGATGGGTGCGGAAGAGGATGTGGAGAATGGATGAAAGTGGTGGATTTGGGGTTTGATGGGTTTTCAAAAAAAATTTCTTTTTTTCCTCTTCTTCTTCTTCTTCTTCCGCAGGGGAGTTGATGGTTATAAAAAAAATAAAAAAAAAATTTCCTTCCTCCTATTTTTCCTCTTCTTCTTCTTCTTACTCCTTCTCCTTCTCCTTCTTCTGCAGGGGGTGTTGGTGGGTTTTCAAATTTTTTTTTATTTTTTCTTCCTCTCCTCCTTTTCTTCCTCTTCTTCTTCTTCCTCCTTCTCCTTCTCCCTTCTTCTTCTTCCGAGCCGACAGGGGGGAATTTTTTTTGTTTTTTTTTCCTTCCTTCTTTTTTTCCTCTTCTTCTTCTTCTTCCTCCTCATCCTCCTCCTTCTCCTTCTTGTTCTTCCGCAAGGGGTTGTTGGGTTTTCAAATTTTTTTTATTTTTTTTATTTTTTTGGGTTTGCAGGTGGGGGGAAGAAAATGAAGATGGGGAGAAGAGAGAGGAGGGGGAGGGACGAACTGATGGTTTTTTTTTTTTCTCTGCTTTTTATTATTATTTTAATATTTAAAAAATATTAAATAATTGTTTTTTAGTTTTTAATAATTTTTTAATAGAAAGTATGTCCCGAATCAAGCCACGTCAGTACTTAACAGAAAAACAAACAGAAAAATTGACGAAGGTATGACATTGTCACAAAATTGTAAGATGCGGTATGACATTGTCAATTTCAAAAGATGAGGTATGAAACTGTCGTGACCCCAATAGTTGAGGTAGTTTTTTGTACTTTACCTTTTGTTTTAATTTTACTTTTATTTATTATTTTAATATTTAAAAAATATTAAATATTTTTTTTAGTTTTTAATAATATTTTATTAATTTTTTAATAGAAAGTGGTCCCCATCTCTTGCCACGTCAGCATTTAACAGAAAAATTGACGGAGGTATGGCATTGTCACAAATTCGTAAGATGCGGTATGACATTGTCAATTTTAAAAGATGAGGTATGAAACTGTCGTGACCTCAATAGTTAAGGTAGTTTTTTGTACTTTACCCTTTTATAATTAAATTCTCAATTTCACTTTGTTATATAGGCACTTCCCCCGACGCCCAATTGTATATTCAAGCATTTCCCTTGACGCTTGACACATACAAGGTTTCATTATTTTGTGTTCAAGGCATTTTCTAGCCATTGAATATCTTCACAACTCAAGCATTTACACAACCCCACACAACTGAGCACTTAAACACAACATTGGTTTTCTTGCTTTAGGATGTTTATGCATATGTAATGTGATGTTGATATTAATAATCACATGCTCAGGATATCAACATATAAATCAAATAGTTACGAAGCAAGGTAATAATTTATAATACCATCAGATAAAGTGTTGATCATTAACCACTCTATATAATAATACCATCGTCTCGTCCATCTTTGTCAGGCAACCTGTTTTTATTAGAAAGGAATAGCCATCCCTGTTAGTGAAGAGAACCGTATGAGGGAAAATATATGTCTCAAAGGCAACAAGGCATGAAATTATGTATCTAGCTTTTCCGCTTTCCTCATCTTTCTTTTCATGTCTTTCTTCAACTCCTACTCTTCTTGAATGTAGCTGAAATTTTGCATATGTAACATGAGTAGAACTGCAGAGAAACTTCCATGAAGTTAGTGATAGGTGCATTATTTCTCATATTTTCATGTTAATTATCCCTAAGTTTTGTTAAGGAATTGTTTATAAAAGTGATAGGAGTATATTTATGCGACTTAGTTAGCTTGTTTTCTTGCATTTATGTTGTTAGTTTCTAGTTATTTTAGTATTTTAAGCTATTTTCGTGTGTTTGTAGGTCCAAAGGGCTAAAGTAGCAAGAAAGTGCAATTTGGAGCATTTTGGAGCAGTTTTGGGCTTAGAATGGATAGCACATGCTTGGAGTAAGGTGGATGGACGAATTTGAAGTTCAAAGGAGGCTAGGAATATGCTAAAGAGTTGAAGAAATTAATTCAAGACTTGGAAGACAAGGAATCAGCTACAAAGAAGGAAACATGATTCAAACTACCTTATTTTGACTTAGTCAATCCTAATCTTTTCCTACTTATGTTCCAGCTGCCAAGAGGATCCCTAATTATATTAGGAGACTTAATTATATGGTTCTAGAAGCCTAAACCCCATTCCTAAAAGGGATGCCGCACCACTTTTCCCTTTCCCTTTCCCTTGCCGTGCAAGGCAAACATCTTTCCTATTTTCTTTCCTTGCCGGACCCTTGTTACCCTTTTCCCTCTTGGATTCTGATTTAATTAGCCTTTTTCCTTGACGATTTTGGGTCCAAATCTTTCCCAAAAGCATTTAATTAATGCCTAACCTTTTCTCCCTTTAAATATATGTTTATGCCACAAAGAACGATTCACCATTCATTCACCCATTCAACCATTCATTCACCCATTCAACCATTCAATTCAGCCATCATCCATCCATCACCATAATTCACACCACCTATCCACCTATCCACCACACACCATAACCCAATTTCAGCCACAACCAACCTTGTGCTGCAACTTTTCAAGGAAAAAGGAGAGAAGACCCTTGAAGCCGTGCCTGCCATTCAACTTTTGGATTGTTGGAGCGTTTCTAGGTGTATTCAATCTTTTGTTTTCAATGTTTAATTTAATTGTGAACATGAGGAGCTAAACCAGTTTTAGCTAGAGAAGAATTCAAAGCCATGAACATATTTGCAATATGAATTGATTACTTCCAGTTGTGATTTCATAAATTGTGAATGCAATTTGCTTAACTGTTTGATTCATAACTTATTCTTTTATGTTGATTGAGGGTGCACACTTAGTTTGCATGCATGAATTTGATGCTAAAATATAAGGGATTTTCACCTAATTGTTATCAACTTATATTTGCAAGTAGTGGAGGTTGCTAGTCACAATCGTGTTAAGTAAATTCCTGGCAGGAGTATCATGTTGTTCATAGTTACGAATACCTTGTCAATGCTTATGATTTTCACAAAGCTTAATGATCTTTGATTGTATCTCTATTATGTTGTTCATGTAGGGAACTATTGAAGAATAATTTGGTTGCCGATGCGTATTCCATCCAATTCAATGACTTAAGGAAAATTTGAGGGTTAATTAGTGCTGTTCACAGTTAATCTGGGACATTGAGGTTCAAGGTTTATTGGAAAAGCAACTGGAAATCGATTTGTCTGCAAGTGTGTCATGTGTGGAGAAGGACCCTCTAGCTAGCTAATCACCCATGATTTCCCCCAATTTCGTGCCAAACTTGTTTAAGTCTTTAATCTACTTGTCTTTACTTTAAATTCGTCAAAAACCCAATCCCCTTTACTTTGTTGTGTCAAATTAGTTAGAATATGTCCAAACTTGTGTTTTTAAGTGTTTTGAGTCAAGTTAAAATTAATTTTCGTCCAAATCACCCTTTAGTGTCTAGTTTGAGTTTATTTGATTATTTTGTGCTATTTTGAGTCTCTTTAGTTTGTTTTGAATTCTTTGAGTCTAGTTAAGTGTTTTCAAGCCTAGTTTTATATTTTTGAGTCAGTTTTAAGTAGATTAGCAATCCCTCCTAATCCCCGGCCTAGAACGATCCCTACTTACATCTTTACTACAATTGTCAATAAGAGGGTTTAATTTGAGTGCTAGTTTATAACACATAAAAAAGAGCATTATTACTTTCCTTAATTTCTACCAATCAGCGCAATTATGACGTTTTTGGAGATAAATCAAGTTTTCGAAAGAATTTTGATGCAAGGCCAATTGGAGAAGAAAGCTAAAAGGCTGAAGATTGTTGTGTCCGAATTTCATAATTTTCCATGGAGCTATTCATTCTAATTTTACAAATCAATCCCGCGAGAGTTGCATTCCTGTCAAAATTGCACAGCTGTGGGAGAATGAAGATTTGGAGCCTTTCAATTTCTCCTAGTGGCTTACGATATATTCTTGGAAAGATAAAGATATAAGGCTATGTTTTTCATATTTTTATAGAATTTTTCAGAAGATAAATCATCCCCAAAACAAACATGCAAGACAGATGACGTGTTTCTGAAGCCAAGAAGGATTTTTTCCTAGTTTGTGTCATTAATTGTTTAGAAGTTTGTTTTATTTTAGGAGAGTTTCTCTCAGACCTTTTAGGGTTTTTCTAGTATAAGTAAGGCATCCTAAGCTCTCTCTATAGATCCACCCACACCACTACACCATTCACCATCTCCACATTTTGCAAAGAAGAGCTTAGGGACTTGCCTTGCCGTGGACTCCATGTTCTATCTTTCTTTTATTTTTATTTCTATGTGTGACTAAGTTATTTTCTAAGGTTTATGATGAAGGCATGACATGAATATATGCAAAGTACTTTGTTAATTGTTATCCGATTATATGCCATATTATATTCTTAATCCTTGTGCGTATTTTACTCTAGATTCAGTTTAATGACTGATCATCTTTAGGAATTTTGCATATAGATATTTGGATAAATCTATGAGGATGACCAATCAATTAGGTTTATTGGGATTAAGATTAAGAAGAGTAGACAAACTAGTGAGGATGACCAATATCAAGCTAGTCATACTTGGTTGACATGATTCTTCTATGCGTAGCTGTGTTTAATTGCATGCCTAACCAATAGGATATAATTATCATGTAGAAATACATGAGTTAATGCTTGACCACGGATTTAGAAAGAACAACCTTTACATTGGCATGATAATTGGATAGCAGTTGGCTCTTAGAAAAGTAAATAGGATTGTTGTTGGTGGATTCATAACCTTAGACTTCCATTGTTTCTCAATTTTTTCTTGTGTAGTGTGTTTATTTAATTAATTATCTTCTTTGTTCTTGTTAATTTTAGTCTTAATCAATTATTCAATTCAATCTATCCTTTGTTTGTTTAATTAAGTCTAGCGTGATTAATCGGTTAAATTGGTATTAAAGCAATCCCTGTGGGATTGACCACGTATTTGCATATATTACTACAACTGATTTGTGCGCCAGCAAGTTTAATTTGGTTTAAATTAATCTATTATTTAGGTTATTTTAAATACACATCAAGGTTTTGGTGCCGTTGCCTGCGATTACCCCTTAATCCTAACTCGGCTTGTTGATTATGTTTTACTTAGTTGATTGTTCATTTTATTTTATTTTATTTTATTTCTTTCTTACTTTTGTATTTTTCTCTCTTTTTCTTATTTGTGTTTTTATAAAGATATGTTATTAGGACTCCAAAAATCTCATTCTACACTGCTCACAAATGTATTTTTCTTTCTAATTATAGAAAGTTTGTAGGGCAAAATGAGATTTTTAGATTGCCAATAACAATTTGCTTTTTGTTGTAGTCCTATTATGTTAGGAATGTGATCGTGTAAATTCTATCATATCTGGGATATCCTTATAGGATTCTACCATATCTCTTAGACTAGATATTATCCTATTAGAGTTGTAATCCTATTGGGGTAAAGAATTTACCTTCCTTACTGCTATAAATAAAGGCATAATGGCGTGGAATAACACACCTCACTATTACACATCTCTCTCTTCTTTCTCTATGTTGCCTGCCACCCCCTCTCTATTGTTGGAAGTATGCCCACAAAACCACTCATTTGATGTAATAGCCTTTGGAATACTTATTGTGTTAAACTATTATATGTTTAATGAAGGGCAAAGCTTATTGTTAATCACTATTTATTGTATTATGTGTTTTAAGCAATAAGGGAATCCAAGGAATGTATTTAATCTAAGAGAGAAGTGATCTAAGTAAGTTAGATTAACGAGACCTTTCTTTTATGTTCATTCCTAAAACGTTCCTAGCCATAAGATTGCCAATTGGGCATTGACAACCCGCTAAGGTTAGTATGTGTTATGTTAACTCAAGCATGAGTATGACTAGTCTCAAGTTATTTAGTGTTGGACACTGAGGTTGGACACTGAGACAAACACATAAGTGCTCAAAAATGGTAATCGAGTACATTGAACTATGATTCAAAGAGAGTTCGAACATACATGTCATGTAAGAACTCGTAAGTTGCAATATACAAAGTAGTCATTTGGCCTAAGGCATCATAGATGCCTAATGGTTAGGTCCTTGATCATTGATCATGTCAAAGGCATTCCATCGAGAGTGTCCACGACATTTTTGGGGTCAAGCTATCTAGTCATGTAGGCATATGAATGCACAACAAGGGATCTTTAACCTTCCATGATGGAGGGAGAATACTCTGAGATATGATTCGGGAGTCTTTGGCCAAAGCATACAAATATGACTTAGGAAGTTTGTTCCAAATCATATTCAATTGAATCATATAGAGAAGTATCACATTGGATAGTAGACATGAAACAAACTATCACTCAAACAATGTGATTAAGAGTATTGTATTAGAGGATGACCGTATTGCATTGTAATTGTAACTGGATAGGTTATCCAACCACTTATACTTAGCTTAGGTAGCCATGACATACTGTTAGGTGTCACTCATGGTTTGTGGAAGCCTTGAAGATTAGCAAAGACTAATCTTCATCAAAGGGGAGAATTGTAATGTAGTTTCAATTCACAATTGATCGTTAAGAGTAACAATCGCCCAATGACTCGCTAATTGGAACCTAATGGATCGTACACCGAGTAAGGATGAAAGTGAACAAATATAAATGAGATGGATAACCTATTAAATGATTTAATCGAGAACGGTCAAGATTAATTAATTAGTTAATTAATTATACGAAAGGTTCGTATTGGGCTTTCAAGTTAGTTTCGGGTCTCGGGGCCCAAAGGGGTTTTGGTCCACAAGGCCCATTATGTTTAAGTTGTATGACAACTAAAACAAAATGGGCAATGAGCCCAATAACTAAAGGATGGCCAGCCATAGGGTGAGTGGTAGTGAACTTGGCATAATTGCAAGTTTGCCACTACAATGTTAGGTGCTATAAAAGGAACTTTATAGCTTTACCACATTAGGGGTTTTTTTTCTTTGAGACAAAAGAGCAAAACTCTTTCTCTCTTTGTCTTCCAAAGAGGCTGGTCACACTTAGAGAAAAATAGTTAGCAATCTTCCTTCCTCTAAGTCATCCTTGGTGTGGAGACTTAGAGACTCCAAAAGTTTGGTGTTCTTAGAGTTCCTCTCCTCATATCCTCGAGGAACAAAGGAGGTGACTTGAAGGCCCTCCATTTGGGTGAATCCCTCGTGTAAACAAGGATGAGCTTCAAGGGTAGTGAAACTCAAACTCTCTCCTCTTTAATTTGTTAAAGAGTCTTTTGGTTCACCATTCACTAGGCTTTGAAGGTCATGGGTTTTAGAATTGTTTTGAATGCATGCCTACTTTAAAGTGTTAATAGTTTGCTTAGACAAATTTTTCCTTCATCTATGTCCTCTATAATTGTTCAATAAATTATGCTTACAACACGTTATCAGTACGCTTTTAACGCTGTGCTATTTTAGTTTGTTCATCTTCTAGGGAAGTATTATGTTTTAATCATTTTTTTATGATGAATTAATTTTTTTATTGAATTAATCTACATGTTATTGATTCAATTTATTTTTTCTGTGTTGAACATGATACAACGCATTAGAGATGCAATTTCGGCTTTTCGAGAAGGATCTTGTACAAATTCAAAGGCTTTTATTATTTTCTGCCGATCAGGTATGCTTAAAATAAAGGAAGATATTTGAAATGACCATAAAGCAAGAAAACATTCCCCATGATGCATGAACCTCATACATTTACATTTACCTTCTGAGATAAATTGTACATGTTCATATATTTGTCAGTACACCCACACACACACACACATTTCATGCATTACGCAATTTTGCAATGTGGAATTTGTGAATCAAAGAATTGAAAGAAATTAGAAGCAATTAGGGTTTTTCAAACCCTAGGAATTTTGATAAAGATTTAAGCGGCCCGCAGCCGTGCTGCCACGCCTACTTGACACCAAGTTAAGTATGCAGTTTGAGGCTTGGGAGCTGGAATGACATCAGGGCAGAGCTTCGAGTGACTTGATTCTTTGCTCTTTGACAGCCTGTCACTCGAAGCGTTCCAACGTCCCCGTGAGGCATCAGGTTTTTTTTTTTTTTTTTTTTTTTGGAATTTGCTGCATGCGTAAACCGGGCTCTCAGCTTGGGTTTGAAATTTGCTGGGCTGCAGCCCCTCTAAGCCGCTTATTAGCCTTGTTGGGCCTCTTTTTTATCGATCCAGCACTCGCCCACAAAGCCATCACTGTTGGGCTTGTCAAGCACCATCGGCCCATCAAGCCAACATTGCTGAGCTTTCAGTGAAGCTGGGCTTTTCGCACACTAACCTTAAGCCGACGAATGTTGGGCTCTTGCCATCCCTTCGGCCCAAATCTCTAGCAAGTTTGCAACTTGCCATGTAGTGGACTGGGCTACCTTGTAGCCGTGTCCTCAAGCCTAATGGCCCGCAAATTTTGTTTTATTTGTTGCAGGGCCATGTGTTGCAGCTAGCCCACACGTGATAGGCTGCATTCTTTTTTTTTTTGACACAATGCCATATTTTGGCATCCCCGCTTCATAACCATACCCATATAATTTTTGGGACATCTTGGTTAACGCTAATTACGCTATAATACACTTGTCACTTGGTCCATTGCCAACCGAAGCTAATATAACCCATCTGTCATTATTTTAATTCAACGATCGACCTCGTATGGTCTCGATCTATTGAATTAATTAAAAGTAACCAACAGTACATTAATCTGACAAGAAATCTAATTTTATTGGCCTGGAGCCCACTTTTGGTCATTATTGATTCAATAATTTCTTTTTCTTCTTTGAATTGTTGACATCATTTTGTAGTCTTGAAGTGCTTACACTTGAGTTCCCGAAGCAACTCAAATCTTCTGCACTTAAATCAATACCTTGTATTCTGTGTTTTTGCTGGAAACTCTCTTTTATTAACTAACATTTATAAAATAAACTAAACTTGTAGTTTCAAATTTAGTGCCTTTGAAACCCAAAGTTTTCATAAAACAATACACCTTTGAAAACCCGACGTTTTTCATGTACACCATGTCTTAGAACTAGAAATGTTCTAACTTTGATGCTTATGGATATCTTATTTCCATAACACCAATCACAATCTTATTCCCTCCATTCAGTGGATTGTCGAATCGTCACAAGTTTGATTTCACTGATTTGGACGTTTCAAACAGAAACCACTGCATGTGGGTACAACACGCGAATCTCTACTTGACTATCAAGAAGCTGAGAAACCATTAAAGCCAACAACGGCATGGAAGAGCTGCATAAGACTCCGTTATAATCTTCATTCAAAGCCTTATGCCCAAAGCATTACAAATAGAAGTACTTCCTAAACGAGGATTCCATGGCTTTTTGGCTCACTCCTACGGACTAGCTAATCATGAATGATATTGCTTGAAGCACACCATGATTACATCCATGAATGAGTACGATTCTGAAATTTATAAATCCGATCGAAGTTTGACTAGAGAATACTTTTCTCGTCATTCCTTGTTTCTAACTCGTTCTAGAAGCAGTAGTGTAGAGAACAAAAGTTTACCAAAATTATCAGATCTAATTACTACCACACATGTGAAAGAAAGGTACCCCAACAATTCAGCTAAGAGGTACCGAATGGGATAGACCTTGTTTGGCTGAAGTCTATTGAATGGTGGTGCATTGCTTCGGCAGGGATACACTGATATGCATGCTCTGCTTCGGCAAAGGTGCACCAAACGATATTGTGAAGTCTAGACTTTTAGGTTTGGCTTTCCTTGTTAACATTATGAAGGTACCAGCTTAATCTAGCTTTAAGTTGTTCTCTGTTTATGGGTTATGCCTACTGTGGACAAATGTACAAGGATGGGACGCATCTCACTTCAAAAGGTTTGTTCATGCATGTGCATTTCATGTCTATATTCCTGCTTCATTCGGACTAGCATAGTTATCTAGTTAGGCTTGAGTGCAGATTTCCAGCAAGCTGGGCACGCAAATTAAGATTTGTCTACACTGGTTGACTGACATCTTTCTGTTGGTACCAGCTTTTAACCGTGGATCTGCCTGGACTGTTTTGTAGGGTGGCGCTTGTCTTTTGTCCTTGTTAGCTGAAATGAAACATCCTTTTTGCTTATATCCATGGCTAGGGTTTCCTTGGGGTTTTCGTATTATATTGTTTAGAGAGAGATAAAGCATTCATTTTTCCTCCTCTTCATTTATGAAACCGTAGTTGCATAACCTTCCTTCATGCATTAAACACCCAATCATTGAAGAATAGGGTTGCATTGTCTTTGGTTTTGCATTCAACTTGTGGTCGTGTTTCTAGTTTCAAATCTTTAAAACTAACCCATTTTAGGATTTTTGTTAATTTCTTCCTTCAACAGTTTGGCTGGAGAAACTAACTAGACATTTGAATCCTGATCTGCATATCATTGCCATATCATCATATGCATAATTCGTGTGCTGGTCTCAGTGCCACAAGGTAAAGAGTTCAGGAGGAGCTGCCACTTTGTGAAGACCAAAGGAATCTATCTTATGTGAGGCAAGGTTGCACAAAGGTAAAGCTGCTTTGAAAACTAGGTCTAGGAATTGAGCTTTGAGTGGTACTTTGTACGAACCTTGATTATACTAATGGATTGGACACAGTGGAGAGTCATCGTTTTTTTTAACCCATAGGTGGATTTTTCCGGCCAAAAACATCGTATGTTTAAAGTTATTTATAGTGTTCCACATATCTCACATAACTACATGCTACATGTATTACTTGAGTATTTAATTAGTACGTGCTCACAACCTTACTCACTTGACATATTAATAACTTGGAACGAACTGAGGTCTTGCTGACTAGGATAACTTTTGGTATTTGAAATTGGCTATTAAATCTTTGAGTTATCGGCTAACAATTCTATCTTAGTTGACTAGTAGGCTTGACTAGTCAATCTAGCAGATTATCATTTTTATATACAGGATATTTCGCCTAGTACCAATTTCAATTGGTATTAGAGCCTTGCTCTAGATAGACATAAAGTGATCTCTGGAATTTACTGGTATTGGGTGGAATCTCACCATGGATCGAGATCATGTTGGTGCATCTTGTAATATTCCTTTATTGTTTGATGGATCTAATTATGTTGCATGGAGTGAAAAGTTTCAAATCTTTCTGGAAGCTCAGGACTTAATTGATGTTGACTATCTTATCTTGGAATGGAAAACACCGTCAAGAAATGTAAATGGTGAATATGTAGTTAAATCTAAAGGGGAATGGTCTCCTGGTGAAGTTTCTTCTGCCATGGCAAACATAAAAGCAAGAAATGCCATTGTCACCGCCATTTCCCCAACTCGATTCGCATATATTTGATATTGCACAACGGCTAAGCAAGCTTGGGACAAGCTCAAAATTCTTTATGAATGAGATAAACAAGTGAGGGATCTCAAACTTCAAATGACTCTTTCAAAGTTTGAGGACTTGAGGATGAAAGATTCTGAGACCTTCTCGACTTTCTATTAAAATTTTGAAATGTTAACTAATGATGCTTTAGGGTTGGGCTAACCTACTGATGAAACTACCGTTGTTCAGAAGATCTTAAGATCCTTGCCTAAGAGATTCATGGCTAAGAAGGCTACTATTCAAGAATTTCAAGATTTAAATGAGATCAAACTTGGAAAACTGGAGGGTAAGCTTATCACTTATGAAATGGATCTAGATATGGAAAAGGATGATGCCAAGAAATGAGTGATGGTGCTCTTCATAGTGTTGAAAATACAAAGAATGTCAATGTCCCAACGGCCTACTTCGTCTCAAGGCCACTTAAGTCAAGTATGGTGTCAGAAAGTAACAATTGGAATGAATCAAGCGCTGATCAAGTTTTTGGTGTCTTATTCAAAGACAAACGAAGTAGGCCAGTGGTCATCGTGATGAAGAAATTGTGGGTCTGATTGACAAAGGCGTTAGAACTCGAAGACAAATAGCTAATGAAGTTGCAAATGTTTGCTATGTCTCCCAGATTAAGCCCAAGAATATTAAATATGCTTTAACTGATGAAGAATGGATCTTGGCTATGCAGGAAGAGCTGAATCAGTTTGAGAAGAATGCAGTCTGGTCCCTTGTTGATCATCCATCAAACACTAATGTTATTGGCACAAAATGGATTTACAAGAACAAGTCTGATGAGTCAGGAAATGTAATTAGAAATAAGGCCAGGCTTGTTCCTCAAGGATACTCTCAACTTGAAGGTGTTAATTTTGATGAAACCTTCGCTCCTGTTGCTCGTCTTGAATCTGTCAGACTTCTTTGTGATATTACATGCCATTTAAAGTTCAAGCTATTTCAAATGGATGTCAAAACCGCATTCCTTAATGGATATCTTAATGAAGAAGTCTACGTTGAACAACCTAAAGGCTTTGAAGATCTTCACAATCCTAATGATGTGTATAAACTTAGAAAGGCTCTTTATGGTCTCAAGCAAGCTCCTCGTACTTGGTATGACATGTTATCTTCTCATCTTCTTGCTTATGGTTACACACGTGGCTTAGTTGACAATACACTGTTTGTAAAGAAGGTGAAGTCTCATGTTGTGATTGCTCAAGTGTATGCTGATGATATTGTTGCTGGCTCCACCTCTGATTCTCTTATGAAGCAGTTCATTAATATGATGACCAATGAGTTTGAAATGAGCCTTGTTGGTGAACTAAACCACTTTCTTGGACTTTAAGTCAAACAAGAAAATGATGACATTTTCATCTTTTTAGCCAAATATGCTAAGAATTTAATGAAGAAATTTGGTCTTGAAGGGTCAAAAGTTGCTAGATCACCAATGAATACTTATGCCAAAATCCACAAGGACTCCAGTGGCAAGGATGTTGATCAAACTTTGTATAGAAGCATGATTAGAAGCCTAATTTATTTGACTGCTAGTAGACCATATATTGCTTTTACAGTTGGGTTTGAGCTCAGTTTTAAAGTTGTCCTAAGAAGTCTCATCTATTAGCAGTTAAAAGGATTATCAAATATGTGGGTGGAACTACTGATTTTGGGCTACAATATACGCATGACACCAATAACAACTAGGTTGGATATAGTGATGCCGATTGGGCTGGGTGCATTGATGATCAAAAAAGTACTTCTGGGAGAGCTTTCTATGTTGGAAACAATTTGGTAACTTGGCACAACAAGAAGCAAAACTATGTCTCCTTGTCCACAACTGAGGCTAAATATGTTGTAGTTGGAAGCTATTGCACTCAATTAATGTGGATGAAGCAAATGCTTAGTGACTATGGTATCTCTCAATCCACCTTTCTTGTTTATTGTCACAATATGGTGTTATTGATATTTCCAAGAACTCTGTCCAACATTCAAGAACCAAACATATTGATGTAAGGCATCATTTCATTAAAGATCTTATGGAAGGTAAAATTCTTAACTTAACCTTTGTGCTGACTGAAAAATAGCTAGCTCACATATTCACTAAAGCCCTAGATAATCGAAGGTACGAAGATCTTTGATAGTCTATTGATCTTTGTGATATGAATTGAATAGGTTGTATAACCTGCTTCCAAGAGTTGAATATTTTGTTGAGCCTCTATGCATGTTTTTGTGTAGACAGTTATCTTATCAGATAATCTCATTTTGCTCTCTGTATGCATCTCGTATCTGTCATACATTGTTAGAGATATATGGATTAGCCTTGGATAATTTTTCATTGTGATGTCAAAGGTTTTCCCAATTATTTCAGATGGCCTCTGAAAAATATTTTTCCAATCATCCAAATCTAGTGGTGTTTTTGAATTTAATGTGCTTTGGTCCTAAGTGAGTGGTAGTAACTTACTCTATAATTTGGACCATGTCCCAACTCTCTTCTTTTTGTCCTCTCCCCAAAATCAAAACAAAAAAAATCAAATGGGAGAGTGTTTTATGAAAGGGGTCTTCAAAAGAAAGTATATATTATCAAATGGGAAAATCCCTTCATTTTGGCCTTCCATGCTATGTTATGTGTAGTGCTTTCATGATCCCCCTATGTAGGTCGTGTATCAAATTCTCTTAAATATCAATGGTGATTCATCAAATTTTCACCTTTATTCAAATGACCTTGGCATTTCTCAAATTGGTGCCTTAATCAAAGTTCCTCACCAAAGTTGGTTTTTCCTTCAAGGCTTATACCTTACTTTTTGCAAGTCTTGCCCATTGTCCATATTATGTAGGAAGTGTTGTTTCTTAAGGACAATGGATTATTAAAAGCTTGGTTAACTTTGAAAATGCTTTTGAGATTAAATGCTTGGTTTTATGATTTCAAGAGGCTATCACCAATCTTATACCCTTACCTTGTCACATCACAGTTGCATCATGAGCAAGTGTTCATCTCTGCATTACTGTCTTTGTATGCCCTTGAAGAGTTGTCTCTTGAGAATTGCATTGCATATTATTTTGCCAAACACTTGTCTTATCAATATCTCTTGGAAGTTTATCGATATTCAAACTATTTTTTCTTATCCCTCTCATGGCTTGTGCTTTAGTTGTAGTTTATTTTTGCAAAGATTCAACTATTATCTTGATTTTTATCATCTTAATGAGCTACATCCGATTATTTGGGTACATTTTTCTATGCTTATACTCAAATTTTTCTGTTGAGTCACTGTCCCTAGTTAGATAAATGAAGTCATGATTCAGAATTATGGGGGAGTATGTTTAAATGAAAAGCATCAATTCTAGAGGAGTTCATTACCATTACATGGATCCTTTCTAAGGGAGTTGGATACTTACATGTGCTTATTTGTTGCTTCACTTTGCTTGGTCATGCTCATATGATATATTGCTCATTCCTTATCCGTTGTGCTTTTGTTGTTCTTGCATTGTGATATGCTGCAAATTTGAAAATTGATGTGATACTTTGCTTTCTCCTTGTCTTACCATGACAAAATGGGGGAAAAAAAATTTTAATTGTGTTTTATTACTTTGCAAGCTAGCCACCTATGATAAATTTCACTTGTTCTTGTCAAAATTTGTTGTTTTGCAAGATCCATTCCTTTGTTCATTTCTTGAGTGTGGGTGAGTGAAATTAGCTTTAGGCTTGGGGTATTTTGTCAAGGAAAGCCAAAGGGGGAGATTGTGAAGTCTAGACTTTTAGGTTTGGCTTTCTTTGTCAACATTGTGAAGGCACCACATGCTCAATCTAGCTTTAGGATGTTCTCTGTTTATGGGTTGTGTCTACTATGAAGAAAAGTAAAAGGATGGGATGCATCTCACTTCAAAAGGTTTATTCATGCATGTGCATTTCACGTCTACATTCCTGCTTCATTCGGACTAGCTTAGTTGTCTAGTCAGGCTTGCGCGTGGATTTCCAGCAAACTGAGCATGCAAATTAAGATTTTGCTCACATGGGCTGACTAACACCTTTTTACTAGCTTTTAGTTGTGGATCTGCCCATATTGTTTTGTAATGTGACACGTGCCTCTTGTCCTTGCTAGCTAAAATGAAACATCCTTTTTGCTTATATCTTTGGCTAAGGTTTCTTTTCTCTCTTGGGGTTTTCAGATTATATTTTTTAGAGAGAGAAGTTAGAGAGAGATAGAGTAGTTATTCTTCCTCCTCCTCATTTATGAAATCCTAGTTGCAAAACCTTCCTTCATGCATTAAACACCCAATCATTGAAGAATAAGGTTGTACTGTCTTTGATTTTGCATTATATTTATGGTCAAGTGTTTCTAATTTCAAATCTTTAAAACTAACTCATTTTAGGATTCTCGTCGGTTTCTTTCTTCAATAGTTTACTGGAGAAACTTACTAGACATTTGAATCCAGATTTGCACATCATTGCCATATCATCATATGCATACTTCGTGTGTTGGGCCATAAGGTGAAGAGCTTAAAAGGAGCTGACTTTGTGAAGACTGAAAGAATCCATCTTATGTGAGGCAAGGTTGCACAAAGGTAAAGCTGCTCTATAGACTAGGTCTAGGAATTGAGTTTTGCATGGTACTTTGTAAGAACCTTGATTGTACTTGTGGATCAGACTCAGTGGAGAGTCATTGGTTTTTTAACCCATAGGTGGGTTTTTTTGACAAAAAATATCTTGTATTATTTATAGGGTGCCACATATCTCACATAACTACATTCTACATGTATTAGTTGAGTATTTAATTAGTATGTGCTCGCAATCTTACTCAATTGACACATTAATAACTTGGAACGAACTGAGGTTTTCCTTACTAAGGTAGCTTTTGGTATTTGAAATTGACTATTAAATCTTTGATTTATCGATTAACAATTCTATCTTAGTTGACTAGTGGGCTTGACTAATTAGGCTAACAAATTATCATTTTTATATACAGGATATTCTGCATGGTACCAATTTCAGGTATGGATCTGCTTCAGCAGAGGCTTACTGAACAGACCCTCCAACTTTGGCTGGAGCCTACCGGAACCCATGTTTGGGTCTGTCTCGATCAAATCCAATTTTGAGTTTGTTTTTACAACATATGATAGCATTAAGGCCTGTTAAGGTGTGGCATCATGCCTGAAGTGTGATCCTTGGCACCTAAGACCTAAAACTTCAAGAATAAAGGATAATATTCCCGAATCTCAACCCTACATAATCTATTTTTTTCTCGATGGAATAGATCATTGGTTATACACTTGTTCTTGCCCCTACAAATGTCGCTAAGGAGTACCATTCTTGCAGTCAATTTGTGAGACTAATTTTGCTCCACCAAACACCATTAAAAGAGCAAAATTTTGACTTGAATGACCTTGTTAGCCAAATCCTCTTAGTAACTTTGGTTTACTTTGTGAACAATTTTCTATGTTCTTCGATTCTCATTTGGTGTTTGTTTTAATTATGGATATGTTATCGATATTGTCTTCGAATATGAGGTAATTGAATCATGTTTCTTGTATACATGTGACCAAATTCAATTAAACAAGTGATTAGGTACGAATGTGGGAAAGTTAGTGGTCTGGATAAATGCGATACTAGACACACTAATTTATACCTAAATCACATCTCTAGCAATGAATAAAAACAAAATAAATGATAGATAGCATCAATAGGTAGGATCTTGTGCCTAAGTGTCCCAAATGGATAGAAACGAAATAAATGATAGATAGGATGAATAGGTACGAAACAAGACTCCCTAAGCTTTCCGATAATGGATAGATGGTGTGGATTCTCTATCTCAAAATTAAAGATTTTCTTACAAACTTGACTTTTGTAGTAGGAACTTGAACTGGTGTTGTTACCCTTGATATAGCGTCACCCTTGGATCAAGCTGACGCTCTGATACCAACTGATATAGGGTGTAATGGATAAAAATGAAGTAAAATGATAGATAGGATGAATAGGATGAATAGGTAGGGTCCACTATCTCATAGTGCGAAGAGAGACCTGAAAACCTTATAAAATTTAGTTCTAGTACCAGCCTATGACGGAGACACTAAAAACAAAAACTGAACAATCTCACAAAGAGAAAGGCACGAAATTGAAATAGAGAAACACTCTGAGTATTTTCATTAATAAAAAAAGTCCAACCTCCCCACCATCTAGCAAGAAGTGGGTTTTATCACTAATTTGTAACTTATATTTAGAATTTAAAAGGACCTTAAACTTAATAACACTTAAAATTGAAAATTACATAAAGAAAGGCTATTATCAGCCATAAAAACGTCATGGTTGTTATAAGCAGCCAAAAAAAGCTCCTAAGCTATTATTAAGTTTATTAAGTCCTACTTAATAATGTTAATCAATCAATTTATCCTAACGATCCATAAATGAACTAGCCATCATATCTACATCAGCCTACAAGCACACTTCGCCAAGTTGTGCCGCCGCAGTATACGAATATGGGTTCTCAAAGAAGGATGTGAATCTTTGTCAATCATGATTCTCCTTCACACTAGCTCTCTTAGAGCCCTTGCATGTGATCTTTGTACCACTCATTTGCGGATTGTCACTTCAATGAGACAGTTTTTTCGCTGTTAAGGGGAGATAAGAACGTTAACGTTCCTATAGAATGACGCGAATTTGCGTGGACGTTGCCCACTATGTCTCATCTCGATCCCCATACATCACAAATGCAATGAGCAAGTGTGATGAATTCTAGCTTTCAAAATGTTTCTCCAGACATACTCCTATGATCTAGCTAAAGCGATGAGATCATATACCAGGTGAAAACTTTCATATACCAGGTGAAAACTTGCCTGCAATGATAGACGTACCTAATAGGCGTCGAGTCAACATCCCCGAAGGGTGTGCCACCCTTATTGGACGGTTTGGTCGCCCTTGTTAGACGGTCCGGTACACTGATGAATAGCCAATCAATTTGTCTCAGCCTGAAGCACAATAGTTCACTTGGTTTATATGATTCACTTCCCTAGAAGAGAAAGGTCATGGCACAAAATGAATCCATACTCGATGGCTATTTCAAATCATTTTCATTCCATGAGATTAATCCGGATTACTCCTTAGACTTGAAGTCTTGGTCTAGTATACTAGTTTGGATGAGATATGGAATAAGAATAAGATTATTATCGATGATGTTTTCACTTATATAGTAGCTACCGACATAAATGAAAAGAGATGATATCGAACCATGTTCTATTGATTAGTGACAACATAAAACTAATTGGACAACTGAAATTACAATCCAGGTTAAATTCCTTACTAAAGTGTGTTTGGACCTATCGTTCCTATACTACCAAAGGTAACCTTGCTGTGTTACAAGTGGGAAAGGAAGCGTAGTGAGATGAATGAAATAGTGCAAAGTAATGCACATCTTACGGTGCAAGGTTTCTCTTAAACGCTCTGTGATTGACCGCAACATTATGAAATATGGTTAGTGTCTCTCCATGGGGATATTGATAAACAGGTTTACATGTAACTTCCCGAAGAATTACATGGATTGGTTCAAATATTTCTAAACCACAAAACACCTCTTAACTTGTTTGAGGCGTTCACTTATTGATTGAAGCAATCTGGCGGATGTGGTATACCCATCTAATTGATTATTTGATCAGTCAGGGATATGAATGAATGCCCTTGTGTGTTAAAATATGAAGTTATATTCCGAGTTGCTAGAGTTGCAGTTTATGTCAATAACATGAATCTCACTAAGACTCTGGAAGAGCTTGAGAAAACTACCTTGCATCTGAATATGGAATTTGAGATGAAGGATCTTGGGAACACTCGTTTATGCTTTGACCTAAAGTTTAAGTGTTCTTCTAACAATATTTTGGTTTACCAGTCGAACTACACCTTGAAGGTGTTACATTTGAGTATACCTATGATTTTCCATATGTTATATACAAATGAGACCCTTGAAGAGGTTAAGGAATCCGAAGTTCCATATTTGAGTTTAACTTTGTGGTTTGTTGTACTTAGCTCATTGCGTTAGGCAAGACATCTCATTCGATATTGATCTACTGGTAATGATGCAGCACCGCGCCTACACGTAGCCACTAAATTGGGTAATAAAGATGTTTTTTCCGCTACCCTGAAAGATACTACAAACTTGGGCTAATCCCAATGCATTCTGAGCGAATTCGACCTCCTAGTTCCTCGGAATGATGCTGACTTTATTTGTTATGTTAACACTGGTTACTTATAAAACCTGCACAAGGAACATCCCTAAATGGTTATGTCTTTATTGTTAGGGATGTCTCAATATCTTGGAAGTCCACGATATGACCTTAGTTGCGAAATCTTCTAATCGTTCCAAGACTCACCTCGCTTCATCATGCCACATGTGAGACATGGTTGAGATCTCTTGTTGAGCATATTCAAAGTACCTATGATGTTTTCATCCATCATTAAGTCTCAACGATGATTTATGATGACTATGACGTATGTATCTACCTGACCAAGACATGAAACATCAATGAAGTTAATGCCAAGCCATATTGCGTTTACATCACATCAGTAAAGCATTAGGAGAATGAAGTCAAGCAAGCTGATCCGAGATGACCTTATCGACCTTAACATGACATCACTGCCGAATTGAACTTTCTGGAAGCTTGTCTGAGGAATCGGTATGCCTAACTATTATATGCAATGCTTGTAGTTTTCATTTGGAAGTTTTGTCAAACTCAGGGGGAGTATCCAAAAGTATACTCACTTGTTCTTAATGTACTATTTTCCCCTATGATTAGGAGAATTTTTCCCATTGGGTTTTTGCTACCTAACTAAGTTTTGACGAGGCACCCATCCTGGGCTAATTATACCCTCGTAAGCTCTTCTACTTGCGTCCAAAAGACGTTTAGTTTTGACTTAATACAACTTCTCACTTTTCTCCTTAGTTTATGGGTTTTTATCCTACCTTGGGTTTTACCATAACGAGGTTTTGTGAAGTTTACCTTTTATGCATTTATCCGTTGATTTGAGACTCCCATTCGCTCCTTGTGCTAACGACTTCATCAATTGTACTTACTTTATCGATGAAGACCTGATGCGCTATTTATTTGAGTATTTACACACTCAAGGAGGAATGTTGCAATCCTATTAGATTAGGAATGTGATCATGTAAATCCTATTATATCTGGGATATCTTTATGGGATTCTACCAAATCTCTTAAACTAGATATTATCCTATTAGAGTTGTAATCCTATTGGGGTAAGGAATTTACCTTCCCACTACTATAAATAAAGGCACAATTGGTTGTTTTTTGTTAGTAGTTAGATTGCCATTTGTATTCTTTCTCCTATTATTGTTTAGGATATCTTAATCCGATTATGTTTTGTATTCCTTCTTCCCATCAGTTTTGTCTTTTTTCTTTCTTTAATTAGGTTTCTTTTTACTATGCTTAGTAGGATTTTATTTGGACCCAAATTAGTGGTTTTGTGTCGAGAGTGATCATGGGCTTGGCCAAGAGGAAAGGCCTAGGATGCCTTAGGATATTCTTAAGGAACCTACCATAAGTTGATTTCATAATAAACATGGATATAATTTCGGTCGAGTCTTGATACAATAAAGAGTCCTTAGATATCAATGATGCCTCAAATTAAAGAGCATGTGTTGAGGACCAAGGATTGAATCTGAAGGATAATAAGGTTGGATTCATAGTCTTAACTATACTAGGATTGGCCAAAGCCCATTTAGAATGGATGAAGGAGACATTGAAGAATTGTAATCTGAGTGGGATTCTACTTTGGCTATGTGGGGATTTATTACTATAAATAAAGAAGGAACTACATCGTTCAAAATTTCTTCAAACACACAAACAAATCTGCCCTACGCAAACTCTCACTCTATGCAAAACACTCTCATTCTTGAGAAAACACTGACCTTTCTAACTTCCTCAGGCATACCTTTAGTTAATCTTAACATCACTATGGTTAACAATCGGTGACACCTTCAGTTATTCATAACAACACTGGAGTCGAAGAATCAGACAACCGAGGAGCACCTTCAAGGAGTTTTAACAGCACTGCTTCGAGATATGCTGGTTATTTATCTAAGTCTCAGCCATTAAGAAGTCTTTGAGTCCTTATTGGGAGAGATCACTTCATTAGCCTTCTTGACGAAGTGAGGTGTTACCAGGTTACATCGCCCGACACATTGAAAATCGAGGTTATTTTATGATTGGATACTTACAAGTACATTTTAAAGTTCGGCATTCAGACAGCCGAACCACTTTTACAATAAAGACACTTATCTCTTTTAAATATTTGTGTCCGTACAGTATGGTACCATTTCAGTACACTTATATTTGCACAAATATAATTACAGTGACCAAGCCTGGTGCCGACAATTCATGAACTTCAAACAAACTAGCAACCTTGTTTTCAGGCTCTAGAACCTAGAGGCCGAGACGAGTTCCTTCCTCGACTGCAATCGCAAGACACATAAGTCAGCAGCACGTTCGACACCACCACAACCACCACATTCATTTACTCACCAATCGAACTCGATTATCATGTTGGCACACACTACATTCAACCAAAGAACGTAGTTAGCTCATTAGTTACTTGGCTTACACGCCATACAGGGCTGGTAGTTTTTAGGGTCAACATATTCATTCTTGTTTTAGACTTATTGCTTTGAGTATCTAGCGTGAAAAACATCAGCATCTATCTAATTTTTCTCACGTTAGTCATCATCTTTAATGCGACACATCTGCAAGAAAAATTTTAAACTCATTCATTGGTTTCTTGTAGGTGAATAAATGATACTCGTTCCTCAGAAAATAAGCTTGTGGAATTCGAGCCAGAGATTGAACAATAACTTAGGCAAATTCGCAAGGAACAAAGAGAAGAGATGGCTTGGCAACAATTTCCAACGGAACATTGCCTTTCTAGTTCTCAATTCTCAAAGTTCATACAAGAAGCCACACCAGTGGAACCCAAAAGACCTTTATAGGAAGAAGCTTTTGCACAAACGATTCAAGCTAACATGCAGTATCAACAAACAACCACTCAACTTTTGCAAATTCTTCAGCAAGGGGAGCAAGCAAATAATCGAGCAATAGTAAATTTGAAAAAGCAAGTTGGTCAAAGTGCTTCGATATTGATTGAAAGAGACCAAGAAATATTTCTAAGTGAACCTGAAGCTAATCAAATTGAGTAAGATGTGTGCCATGAACAAGATAGTGCCATCACCATATTAAGAAGTGATGAGGACATGGTATAGTGCCATCACCACATTGAGAAGTGAGGAGGACATTGACAACCATCTGGTTAAACTAAATGAAGATAAAGAAAAGAAAGAGAATTCAATGTTGGAAGACCCTCTGCTTGAGCTGACTACTCAAGTTATCACCATCAAGAATTCACTTTCTAAAGTAAAACAAATTGTTGACAGGGTACCGAATTTAAAAGTATTTGAAGAAAATCCATCTCCCCCAAAAAATTTCCGAGTGTTAGATATTCTTTGACTCCACTAATCTTAAAGTTCTAAATTCATTCTTTCTGCATGCTTCCATGGATCCACTTGAAGTTCACTTACCAAAATATGGAAGAAATTTTGGAGTTGAACCAAAAATTGAAGTTATACACGATCAACTCAGTTTCATTCCAATGGCTAAGATATGGTGGAAAAGTCAACGGACAAAGGTGAAGAAGAAAAAGATCTTTGGAGCTTTGAAATTGAAGAAGCAAAAATATGCAGTGCCTAATTGTCTTCCATTCACACTAAATTTTAAAGCTACAAGGTGGAAGACAAGGAAAACGAAGAAGATTGATGGAGTTGTTCCCTATTTGAATGATCCACCATCCTTCACTTAATTTCAACATAGTCTGGCTCATGACTATAAAGAAGCGTCTAAATATTTCCTTTGTTTCATAGTTTTCATGTTGTTTTTGGAGTTGATAGGAGCATATTCATGCGACTTAAATGGCTTGTTCTCGTGCATTTACGTTATGTTTCTCTAGTTATTTTAGTCCTTTATGCTTCTTTTGTGTGTTTTCAGGTTCTAAGGGCTTAGGGAGCAAGAAAGTGCATTTTGAGGCTATTTGGAGCATTTTTGTGCATGAATTGGATAGCTTAATCATGGAGCAAAGAGGATGGACGAAATTGAAGCCTTGTATGCTCTTTGGGGACATCAAACAAAGGGCCTAGCCCAATCAAACAAATCCTTTGAGCCATGGAAAACCTCTAGCCCAATCAAACACATTATGCCATACAAACCAACCTATTTTAGGCCCATTCTATGTACTTAAACCCTAGCCCTTTAAACTAGTTCATTTATCACTTATCAAACCATTCACTTATCACTTAACATATCATTCATTTATTTCACTTCCATACTCCTCTTAATTCCACATGCATTCTCACACATGCACATCATTCACTCACATTTCCACCATTCATTCTTTATTCCACAAACAAGTCACATGCATTCACACATCAACAAAACAACTTCAATGCCGTGGGTTCCCATTTCCTTTCCAAACATCTCACATGCATTTCCACCTTCCTACTTCATCATTTCACCACATTCTCCCTCTTTAACTCACATGCATTCATCATAATTCACAACACAAAACAGCCAACACATGCACCAAAACCTTCAATGCCGTGAGTTCCCTTTGAAATTCCAGCATCTTCACATGCTTTTCTAGCTTTCCCTTTCATTTCCACCACTCATTCTTCATCATTTCAGCCACCTACATGCATTAATTATTAATATCTTCATCATTGCATCCAGAAAATGAGCAAGAAAGCTTCCCAAACACATGCATACACACACTATTTTCAGCACACACATGCAATTCCAACATCAATGCCGTGCACTCCATTTGCTTTCCAGATTTTCACATGTGTCCTAGCTGTTTTCTCATCATTCCTCCACACAAACACATTAAACAAACAGCCATTTACACCTCCACTCCTCCTATAAATACCCTTGCATTCATTCATTTAGGAGGATCTCATTTTCATACATAACACACCACAAACACTTCCATCTTCTCCCTAGCCGTGAGTCTCTCCATTTTCTGCACCATTCCCTTCCCTTTCTCCTCCATTTCTTCCATTTCCATAATCCCCCAATCCATTCAACACACCAACAACATCCTTTAGTCCTTGTGCTACAACGAAGACGAAGAGAAGAGGGCCTAAACGTTCATACAATTCACGTTTGAGTTGTTGGAATGTTTACGTGTTTCTTTGATTTCAATGTTTAAATTCAATTCTCTTTGTTTTGTAATATGAGGAATGGAAGAGAAGAGTGCCTAAACGTTCATACAATTCACGTTTGAGTTGTTGGAATGTTTAGGTGTTTCTTTGATTTCAAAGTTATGAGGAACTAAACCCTTTTTGGCTAGGGGTGATTTCAATACCATGATTATTTATGTGATATGAATTGATGAATTCCGGTTATGAACTCTTGATTCGTGAATGCAATTGGCTTAACTATTTGATGATTAACTTATTTGTGTTTGTTGATTGAGGGTCGACACTTAATTAGCATGCATGAATATGTGGCTAAAGTTTAAGGAGGTTTCACATAATCGTTACTAACTTATACTTGAAAGTAGTAAAGGTCGCTTGTCACGATCGCGTTAAGTTTAATTCTTAGCATGAGTAACATGATGTCATAGTTGCAAATGCTTTGTCAATGCTTATGGTTTTCATTATTCTTAATGATCTTCGATTGTATCTCTATTATGATGACATGTAGGGAACTTTTGAGAATGTTTTGGGTTGTCGAATGATGCCATCCAATCCAATAATATAAGGAAAATCTGAGGGTTAACTAGTGATGTCACGGTTAATTTGGGGCATTGTCGTTCATAATTCAATGAAGGAATAACTGGAAATTGATTCATATGCATAAATATCATGTGTAGAGAAAGAACCCTTAGCTAGCTTCCCATCCATTCATTTCCGTCAAATCCATATTTACAATTTGTTTTGTTTCCAAGTATTCATTTTAGTTTAAATTCATCCAAATCCAATTCCCCCCTATTTCGTTGAAGTCTTAGTCTTAATCTTTCTTATTTTTAGTTTTGCTTTCTTCGAGCATTAAATAGTGTTTTATATTGTGTTTTTATGTTTTTAAGTCAATTTAGAAGGTTTTAGCAAGCCCTCCTAATCCCCGGTCTAGAACGATCCCTCACTTATCCATTCTACTACAATTGTCAAACGAGGGTTTAATTTGAGTGTCAAGTAATTCTCGCATCATATTTTTGGCGCCGTTGCCGGGGATTAGCAACTTTGCTAATCCCTTGTCTTTATTTTTATATTTTGTTTTTCGTGCATTCTTATTTCAGATTCTTAGTTTGTTTGTTTCCTTGTTTTTTTTTAGGTACTGTGTATGACTCGTAGCTCTCGGCCTATTATAGAGAACATCTCCGACTTTGACGGTGATTTTGAACGCACTTTGAGGAGAACGAGGAGTCAACAAGAGCCACCACAACCTCCACCACAACCTGGGCTTGAAGAAGACGAAGTAGGTGTAGAAGAAAAGCCCACGGATCAGATTTTTGAAGAAGAACAAGCCATGGCAGCAGATAATAGAACCATCAAGGAGCTTTCGGCCTCGGGTTTGGATAATGCATTGCCTCTTTGTATCCAATACCCCACGGCTGCAGAGGGGAAGACTGAGGAATTTGAACTCAAATCCAGTTTGTTACACCATATTCCGAAGTTCCATGGCTTGTCTATGGAAGACCCCAACAAACACTTGAAGGAGTTCGAGGTGGTTTGTTCGAGCATGACCCCCGTCAATGTGGATGGGAGTATATTGAAGATGAAGGCCTTTCCATTTTCACTTATGGACAAGGCCAAAGATTGGCTCTACGAACTAGCCCCGGGAACTGTGACTTCGTGGGAGAGTATGAAGCGTGCTTTCTTGGAGAAATTCTTCCCTACTTCGAGAGTGATTCTCCTACGGAAGAAAATTAGTGGTATTCAACAGAATCATGGTGAGACATTCCCGGCTTATTATGAGCGCTTCAAGGGCCTTGTAGCTTCATGTCCTCAACATCAAATGAAGGAGGAACTTCTCCTTCAATATTTCTATGAGGGTCTCCTTCCTATCGAACGTCAAATGCTTGATGCATCAGCGGGAGGAGCATTGGTGGACAAAACACCAAGGGATGCCAAGATTCTCATAGCCAACCGAGCGCTCAACGCTCAACAATATGAAGGAGTGGGCCAAAGGGAAGCCCCACGGCAATAAAGTGTAAATGAGGTGAATGCTATTTCTGAAATTCAATCACAACTTGCTAATCTTACTTCTCTTGTTTCTCAGGTTGTGATTGGTCCAAAAGCACAAGAACACCAAGTTTGTGGCGTGTGCTCAATTCAAGGGCATCCATCCGACAAGTGCCCTCAACTAATCGAGAATGGTGGGTGGGAATCTGCCAATGCAATTGGTTTCCAAGGACAAAATCAAAACAACCCATACTCGAACACTTACAATGCCGGATGGAGGGACCATCCAAACTTCAAATGGAGGGAGCCACAACAAGCTGCCCAACAAGGAGGATTTAGGCCAAACCCCCCTGGTTTTTATTCCAAGCCGTATGCACCCCAACAACCCCAACAACCTTCGGCATCATCTCATTCAGGTACGTCCTTGGAAAGTGATCAAGCTATGCAATTACTAACCTCTATTTCGCAGGGGTTGCAAAATCAAAACAACCGGATAGCAAATAACGAGAAGGAGATGATGGATATGAAGAAACAAATAGGGCAGATTTCTGAGTTCCTTGGACAGATTAGAGAGCAAGGAAAGCTTCCTAGCTCAACCACAGTCAATCCAAAGGGAGGATTCGAATCCGCCAAGGCCATCACCCTAAGGGGTGGAAAAGAAGTTGGGACCGAGCCAAACAATCCCAAATCTGCCCAGAAAGTAGATGAAGAGACGACACAACCTGAGGTAGTGTCTAGCTCACCCACGGCAAGGGTGAAAAACCCAATGCCGCAGGCCCCCAATCACCCTAACTCGGCCAAATCAGGTAATTTAAGTTCAAATTCATGTACTTCACGTCCTAATTTGCCCAATGTACCTTTTCCTCGCAGGTTCATGCAAGAAAAAAAGGAAGAAAGCGAGAAGGACATTCTTGAAACGTTCCGGAAGGTGCAAGTGAACATACCGCTTCTCGATGCAATCAAACAGGTTCCAAAGTATGCTAAATTCCTCAAGGACCTATGCAATACAAAGAGAAGAAGGGCAAACAAAGAGGTAGTGAAGGTAAGCGAGAATGTGTCCGCTGTTTTGCAACGTAAACTGCCTACCAAGTGCAAAGACCCCGGTAGTTTCACGATTCCTTGTGTGATTGGACATAATCGTTTTGAACATGCCATGCTTGATTTAGGTGCATCCATAAATGTCATGCCTTATTCTATTTATGCATCTATGAATTTGGGTGAATTAAAACAAGATGGTGTAATTATACAATTGGCCGATCGTTCTAACGCGTATCCAAAAGGAGTTTTGGAAGATGTGCTTGTGCAGGTGAACCATTTAATTTTTCCGGCTGATTTCTACGTCCTAAACATGGAGGATTCAGCCCATTCTACATCTTTGCCGATTCTCCTTGGTAGGCCATTCATGAAGACGGCCCGAACGAAGATTGATGTATACAAAGGCACCTTGACAATGGAATTTGATGGGGAAGTGATTGATTTTAATATTTCTGAAACTATGAGATATCCCGTTGATGACCATTCTTGTTTTTCCATTGATGTTATCGATTCTTTGGCGCAGGTATACCTTGAAGAATTGAACGAGGACGCCCTGGAAACAACCATCACTAAGGCCATAGAGTGCAAAAATGAAGGATTTGGGCCAATGCAAGGCCACGGCAAGGAGGAGGAATTCTTTGCCATGGGTTCTAGTGAAGAAATAATTGAGGTTGTGGCAGCCCTTGAGTCATTGCCACAACAATATGGTAAGGTTCCACTCTCACTTTCAAATTCAGTTTCCACTAAGATGCTACCTTCTGTTGTTCAGGCACCATCGCTTGAACTTAAGCCGTTGCCGGACCATTTGAAGTATGTGTTTTTGGGAGAAGGCGAAACATTGCCCGTCATCATTTCATCAAGTCTCACGGCAATGGAGGAGGAGAAGCTTGTGAGGGTGCTGCGAGAACACAAAACGGCCATAGGGTGGACTTTGGCCGACATTAAAGGAATAAGCCCTACCACATGCATGCACCGTATACTTCTTGAGGAGGGGACTAAGCCATCCCGAGAGGCTCAACGCCGTCTCAACCCTCCGATGATGGAAGTGGTGAAGAAGGAAATAATCAAGCTTTTGGATTGCGGAGTGATCTACCCTATCTCCGATAGCCGTTGGGTCTCTCCAGTTCAAGTCGTTCCCAAGAAGTCCGGAGTAACTGTTATCAAGAATGATGAGAATGAGCTCGTACCTACACGCATTCAGACTGGATGGCGAGTATGTATCGATTACCGGAAGCTAAATGCCATGACTAGGAAAGATCACTTTCCTTTGCCATTCATCGACCAGATGCTCGAAAGGTTAGCCGGTCATGCCTTTTACTGTTTTCTTGATGGATACTCTGGATATAACCAAATTGTGATAGCCCCGGATGATCAAGAGAAGACCACATTCACATGTCCCTTTGGAACATTTGCTTATCGTCGCATGCCATTTGGCTTATGCAACGCACCGGCCACTTTCCAAAGGTGTATGGTAAGTATATTTTCCGATTTTGTTGAAAAGATCATTGAGGTTTTCATGGATGATTTCAGTGTGTTTGGGAGTTCATTTGATAATTGCTTGGATAATCTAACCTTAATTTTGAAACGATGTGTTGAAACTAACCTTGTCTTGAATTGGGAGAAATGTCACTTTATGGTGAAACAAGGTATAGTTTTAGGACATATTGTTTCAGAAAAAGGAATTGAAGTAGATAAATCGAAAATAGACCTTGTACGTCACTTACCCTCTCCTACTTCGGTTAGAGAGGTACATTCGTTTCTTGGCCATGCAGGGTTCTATAGGCGTTTTATCAAGGACTTCTCCAAGATGTCCAACCCTCTTTGCCGATTGCTTCAAAAAGATGTGCCATTCAAGTTTGATGAAGAGTGTAATTCGGCATTTAACCAACTCAAGGAGAAGCTAGTCTCGGCCCCCATTATTGTACCTCCAGATTGGAGCCTTCCGTTCGAGCTCATGTGCGATGCATCCGACTATGCATTAGAAGCTGTTCTAGGACAAAGAAGAGACAAGCGGCCGCATGTCATATACTATGCCTCTCGGACTCTCAATGATGCCCAATTGAACTACTCCACGACGGAAAAAGAACTTCTAGCTGTGGTTTTTGCTTTAGATAAATTCTGTTCATATTTAATTGGTACTAAAGTAATCGTTTATTCTAATCATGCAGCTTTGAGGTACTTGATCACGAAAAAGGAAGCAAAGCCGAGGCTTATCCGTTGGATTCTTCTTCTTCAAGAATTTGATATTGAAATCCGGGATAAGAAAGGAAGCAAGAATGTAGTGGCTGACCATTTAAGCCGAATGATCCACGAGGAGCATGAACATGCCGTACCTATCCCTGAAACTTTTCCCGATGAGCAGCTGCTATCCATTGAGGTAAGTGAACCATGGTATGCAGATTTAGTGAATTACTTGGTGGCTAAACAATTTCCAAATGAACTAAACAAACACCAACGTGATAAGCTTAAAAATGATGCACGTTTCTATGTTTGGGATGACCCTTATTTGTGGAAGTATTGCTCAGATCAAATTGTACGTAGATGTGTGCATGATTCTGAATTTCACTCAATTCTAAGCTTTTGTCACACATATGCATGTGGTGGTCATTTTGGCACACAACGCACTGCCCTCAAGGTTCTAGAGTGTGGTTTTTATTGGCCGACTATATTTAGGGATGCTAGAACCTTTTGTATGTCTTGTGATCGTTGCCAACGAATGGGTAACATAGGTACCAAGGACCAAATGCCGCAAACCCCTGTCTTTAATGTTGAAATTTTTGATGTTTGGGGCATTGATTTCATGGGCCCTTTCCCTCCATCTTATGGTTTCACTTATATCTTGCTAGCCGTTGATTATGTTTCTAAATGGGTGGAAGCAAAAGCCACCCGTACTAACGATTCTAAGGTGGTTGCAGATTTCGTGAAAACTAACATTCTTGCTAGGTTTGGAATGCCGAGAGTAATCATAAGTGATGGAGGGTCTCACTTTTGCAATCGGACCATTGAGGCGTTGCTAAGAAAGTACCATGTCAACCATAAGGTCTCCACACCTTACCATCCTCAAACAAATGGCCAAGCCGAGGTGTCTAACCGAGAAATCAAACAAATTTTGGAGAAGACCGTTGGACCAACAAGGAGGGATTGGAGCTTACGTTTAGATGATGCACTGTGGGCATATCGTACGGCGTACAAAACACCCATTGGGATGTCACCTTTTCGGCTCGTCTATGGTAAGCCATGTCATTTGCCCGTAGAGTTAGAGCACAAGGCACATTGGGCCGTGAAGACTTTCAACATGGACATAGATGTAGCAGGAGTTCATAGGAAGCTCCAATTGAATGAACTTGAGGAGATTCGGAATGAAGCCTATGAGAATGCCCGGATGTACAAAGCCAAGACCAAAGCATTCCATGATAAAATGATTCGAACCAAGACCTTCACAGTTGGGCAGAAAGTGTTACTTTTCAACTCTCGCCTACGTTTGTTTCCTGGTAAGTTGCGTTCTAAATGGATTGGCCCTTTTGTTGTTACTAACGTTTTACCTTATGGTGCAGTCCACATAAAAAGCTTAAGGAATGGCGTAGAATTCAAGGTGAACGGGCATCGGTTGAAGCCATATTACGAGCATGGTGTGGGGCAAGTGGTGGAAGACATTCCTTTCCATTCCGTGGGCTCAAATGAAGATTAAAAGAGGGTACTCGTCCGGCTGAAAGACGTAAAAGAAAGCGCTTCGTGGGAGGCAACCCATGCATCCGAATAGAGAAGAACTTGGAAACCCCTTTAAGAGACTTATTTTTATTCCTTTCTTTTTCTTTACTGCCTTTACTTTGCTTTCTTTCTCGTATTTGTTTATTTGCTTACTCTGTTGTGACTTTCTGCTTAAAACATTGAGGACAAAGTTTGATTTAAGTGTGGGGGGGGTAAACAATTTGTATTTGCATGAATTTCGTGGGATTTATTCACCTATCACTTAGAATGTTGTTTCTTGCTGTTTTAAGCGTTTTTAGAGTGTTTTAGTGTGTTTTATAGTGTCTTGGTATAAAACTCCGAAAATTTGATAAAAATTTTAAAAAAAAAAAAAAAAAAAAAATTCTTTTGAAAAACCCAAAAATATGTGTTTTTAGAGTCATTTGAGTCATTTTGGTGTTTGTTTGTGTCTTAGCGCTACTTGGGAGGCAACCCAATACAGTAAATAAAACAAAGCTTGTTCATTGATTTTTCGATAAATTACAATTGTATCTAAACATGGCAGAAAGATGGAGTCTTCACAAAGGTTGTTTGTGTGAAGCCCCACTACGAGGCGCAAAAGCGGAAGGCGCAGAAGCGGGAGGCATAGAAGCGGAAGGCATCGGAGCGGAAGGCATCGGAGTTAGAGCATTCCAGGCCTCAATACTTGGCCAAACGCTGGATGACCCAGGAAAAAGGTGCCTCTGGAGACAAGACGCAAGCCTTTGACGGTCACTGTGAATTCGACCCTCAGATTCTTGCAGCTCATCAAGCTTCCTCTTCATGCCCGCCGAATAGTTATTTGCAAGCACATGCAAACTTCTATTCTCATACTTAAGCAGTTTGATCTCCTGCTTAAGAGTTTCCACCTCTGCCATCAACGATTCCACTTGGCGGGACCGAGCAAGCAGGCGTTGGCCCATGTTGGACACAGAGCTCGCACACTGAACACTAAGTGCGAGGGACTCTTGAACGGCCAACTCATCGGACCGTCCTGACAGCAGCCTACTATCTTTTGGAGTGAGGAGGTTCCTAGCTACTATTGTAGCTGTTGTGGCGTCCTGCATCACAGAGTCTTCACCTGAAAGAGGACCGTTAGAAGATAAAAAAGAAGGGCGCCATACATTACCTTGACGGGGCGCAACCGGATCGCTGCTGAGACTCAAAACTAAGCTAAGGTTCGATGAGTTTGCCATTTTCTTTCAAAAGTGTTCAAAGAGAATGGGTGGATGGAGTTAAATTTCGAAGGGCCGGAGACGATTTTCAAGAATGGGAAATCTTCAGAGTGTGTTGTGGCGGTGATCGATACCTCAATAAGAAGCCAAGGCGACGCGTCCACCGATTCAAAAAGCCGGAATTTCCGGCGTAATTTAGGCGACGTTTTCTCGGCTTTTCAGAAGACGCACGTGGAGGCCATCATCGCAACTACACCTCTTTAGCCGACAAGCGCAAAGTTCGGCGACGCTTTCTCTGCTTTTCAGAAAACGCGTGCAGCTTTGTCAAAAGGAGCCGCATCTGCACTACCACGTGTCGTTCAGAAAGCGAAGGGGCGTCGTTCAGAAAGCGAAGGGGCGTCGTTCAGAAATCGAAGGGGCGCCTGCTCAGAAATCGAAGAGGCGTCTTCAAAGATCGAAGAGGCGCCACTATTTCAAAAAGCCGGATTTGCGGGATCAAAACGTTTGTCGACAAGGGTAAAAAGTACCACCACTTGATATTATCTCTATATATGTCGACCTTCGTCTTTTATGGCAGGGCAAACCTGAAGAAAATGCCCAACTCTCCCTCACCTCTGAGGGCGCACTCCCAGCAAAGCCTTTCGAAATACTCAATTCTTTCTTCTTCCCCAAAGATGATACCAGATGCCTGGAGCCCAGGAGGAAACAGCACAACAAATACATGTGCTGATTCATTCACCGCTTCTTCAAAAGCAAAGGTATCTCATATCATCAAGGTCAAAAGCAAAAGTATCTCATATCATGCTCTTTCCCTGTCTTTTTCTTTGTCCTTGTTCTTACTCGCATGGCAAAGTGAAAGAAGCAATCAGCCGGCACTTGGAGTCAGTCTTTCGATCTAGAGCCAACTGCCTGGAATCTATTCCTGGTTGCTTACCTAGCGTTGCTCTCGAGTAGTCATCTTCAACGGAGCAAGTAAGGCAAGTGAAAATGATACATTGAAGCATGTGGAGACAAGGAACAACTGCATATGCTGAGCTATCCTCTAACCCTCTTCAATACGAATTGGAAAGATTGAACAAAAGGAGGAAGCTCAGACCTTTGGGGAAGACCAAAAGAACCATCCTGCTGCCCAGTTCAAGAAGTAGCACAAAGGAAAATCAACGATGGGCAGAAACCAGTTCAAGAGTAAGCCTGTGGAATCACAAAGATCAAAGCCTCAATGCAATCACCAAGGAGAAGAGGGAATTTACACTCCATAACCAGATTTGCGTCCCTAAACTCTTCTCTTTGTTAATTACATTCTGCCATGTTTAGTATGTTTAAGTGCTTTTTGTGTATTTACTTATGCTTTGTGTGAATCTATGCTTAAAACATTGAGGACAATGTTTGATTTAAGTGTGGGGGGGGTAACTAAGTATGTTGATGCAAATTCGTTGAATTTTATCACCCATAACTTCAAGTGTTGTTCCTTGTGTTTTAAATGTTTTTAAGGTGTTTTTAAACTGTTTTAGCGTGTTTTGTTTTATAACTCCGAAAATCACATAAAAATTTGAAAAACATTTTTTTGAAAAGCCTAAAAAGAGTGTTTTGAGTTGTTTTTGTGTCTTAGGGAACCTTCCAACGTTATGATGAGGATTTGGTTTGTAATTGCATGACTGTTAAAAAGAGTTATAAACATGGATGAAAGTTTGATTTACTCTTGGTATATGCTTAGTTATGGTTATAAATGTATGACTTCACATGCAATCATAAAAGAAAAAAAATTTGTTTTTGTAACATGCTTGAAGGAAGGAACTCAAACAAACGCTACAACCTTGAGAGACTTGAGCCTATAACGTTCTTTGGAGAGTATAATCTGTGATTTCTTGTTTTCTAAAGTCGTTGCATGATCTCATTATTCTTTGCTTGGTTACTACTTAGAAGGCGTTTCATCATATAGTTCCAAATGCTAGAACTCATGCCCATTTCATTCAAAGCATGTCATTGAATTGCATAACATATATCAAGATGAAGTTGTGTAGTTGCCACCATAGCCAAATAGCCTTACTTCCCATATTTCGTATATATTAGTTTTAACCCCGTTGAGCCTCGCTTAGCCTATTTTCTTTGCTAACCACATCACCCCTTACCTAGCCTAGTTTAGGACAATCCCCACCCTTGTTCTTAAAAGATAGTGAGCATGACTTAATTGAATTCCTTTTGAGTTACATTATGAAAGAAAATAAGTGTGGGGGAGAGAATGTTTAAGTGTTTATGTTTTGAGATTCAAAAAAAAAAAAAAAAAAAAAAAAAAAAAAAAAAAATGAAAGAATAAGTGATTGAAGAAAGGTTCCAAAACACCAATTCTGGGCGTAAATTGTCTAAATTCTCCCTTTTTGTTCAAAAGTTGAGTTTTCATTCAAAAGTGAATTCTAAGTTGATTCAAATGCTTTGCTCACTATTTCTTTAAGAACCTTTGTTTTCCATATCCCTTCTTTGTTATCCACATACCCCAAGCCCCGTTACAACCCTTGCCTTCTATCTTGAGTGTTGTGTATTTCAATTTGTGGAGTTTGAACTTGGTATGAGCATATGGTGTCACTGGTTCTCGCATCTAAGTAGTAGCATTCCATTCATGAGATCATATCTAAACATGCTTATTAACTCCAGAAATTGCTTCCTTTGAAATACATATATGTGAGTGTTCGTTTTTATGTTTACATCAATCTTCTCACATATAACTAGTTTAGGGTGTGTAGTCAGAAAATCTGAGTGAAAACCGAGTGCATAGGGGGGAATTGGATTTGGACGAATTTAAACTAAAATGAATACTTGGAAACAAAACAAATTGTAAATATGGATTTGACGGAAATGAATGGATGGGAAGCTAGCTAAGGGTTCTTTCTCTACACATGATATTTATGCATATGAATCAATTTCCAGTTATTCCTTCATTGAATTATGAACGACAATGCCCCAAATTAACCGTGACATCACTAGTTAACCCTCAGATTTTCCTTATATTATTGGATTGGATGGCATCATTCGACAACCCAAAACATTCTCAAAAGTTCCCTACATGTCATCATAATAGAGATACAATCGAAGATCATTAAGAATAATGAAAACCATAAGCATTGACAAAGCATTTGCAACTATGACATCATGTTACTCATGCTAAGAATTAAACTTAACGCGATCGTGACAAGCGACCTTTACTACTTTCAAGTATAAGTTAGTAACGATTATGTGAAACCTCCTTAAACTTTAGCCACATATTCATGCATGCTAATTAAGTGTCGACCCTCAATCAACAAACACAAATAAGTTAATCATCAAATAGTTAAGCCAATTGCATTCACGAATCAAGAGTTCATAACCGGAATTCATCAATTCATATCACATAAATAATCATGGTATTGAAATCACCCCTAGCCAAAAAGGGTTTAGTTCCTCATAACTTTGAAATCAAAGAAACACCTAAACATTCCAACAACTCAAACGTGAATTGTATGAACGTTTAGGCACTCTTCTCTTCCATTCCTCATATTACAAAACAAAGAGAATTGAATTTAAACATTGAAATCAAAGAAACACGTAAACATTCCAACAACTCAAACGTGAATTGTATGAATGTTTAGGCCCTCTTCTCTTCGTCTTCGTTGTAGCACAAGGACTAAAGGATGTTGTTGGTGTGTTGAATGGATTGGGGGATTATGGAAATGGAAGAAATGGAGGAGAAAGGGAAGGGAATGGTGCAGAAAATGGAGAGACTCACGGCTAGGGAGAAGATGGAAGTGTTTGTGGTGTGTTGTGTATGAAAATGAGATCCTCCTAAATGAATGAATGCAAGGGTATTTATAGGAGGAGTGGAGGTGTAAATGGCTGTTTGTTTAATGTGTTTGTGTGGAGGAATGATGAGAAAACAGCTAGGACACATGTGAAAATCTGGAAAGCAAATGGAGTGCACGGCATTGATGTTGGAATTGCATGTGTGTGCTGAAAATAGTGTGTGTATGCATGTGTTTGGGAAGCTTTCTTGCTCATTTTCTGGATGCAATGATGAAGATATTAATAATTAATGCATGTAGGTGGCTGAAATGATGAAGAATGAGTGGTGGAAATGAAAGGGAAAGCTAGAAAAGCATGTGAAGATGCTGGAATTTCAAAGGGAACTCACGGCATTGAAGGTTTTGGTGCATGTGTTGGCTGTTTTGTGTTGTGAATTATGATGAATGCATGTGAGTTAAAGAGGGAGAATGTGGTGAAATGATGAAGTAGGAAGGTGGAAATGCATGTGAGATGTTTGGAAAGGAAATGGGAACCCACGGCATTGAAGTTGTTTTGTTGATGTGTGAATGCATGTGACTTGTTTGTGGAATAAAGAATGAATGGTGGAAATGTGAGTGAATGATGTGCATGTGTGAGAATGCATGTGGAATTAAGAGGAGTATGGAAGTGAAATAAATGAATGATATGTTAAGTGATAAATGAATGGTTTGATAAGTGATAAATGAACTAGTTTAAAGGGCTAGGGTTTAAGTACATAGAATGGGCCTAAAATAGGTTGGTTTGTATGGCATAATGTGTTTGATTGGGCTAGAGGTTTTCCATGGCTCAAAGGATTTGTTTGATTGGGCTAGGCCCTTTGTTTGATGTCCCCAAAGAGCATACAAGGCTTCAATTTCGTCCATCCTCTTTGCTCCATGATTAAGCTATCCAATTCATGCACAAAAATGCTCCAAATAGCCTCAAAATGCACTTTCTTGCTCCCTAAGCCCTTAGAACCTGAAAACACACAAAAGAAGCATAAAGGACTAAAATAACTAGAGAAACATAACGTAAATGCACGAGAACAAGCCATTTAAGTCGCATGAATATGCTCCTATCAGGAGTCAATTTTAATTTCCTTCATGATTTCAGGAACAATGGTCAACAAAGATTCAAGTTTGGGGGAATTCATTACAAGGCATGACTCATCATGCTTCATCATGCATAACAAAAATTCAAGTTTGTTATGCTTTCTTTGTTTTAAACATTGAGGACAATTTTAGTTTAAGTTTAGGGGGTGGAGATTTAAGTTTCTAATTGAATTAAAGCATGAAAAATCATTGCCATATACTTCATTTTTGCCAGTTTGAGTGTGACATCCCGTCCAAAATTTATATATTTTATTCCTTAACCTAGGAAAATTACGAATATGCCTCTGATGGACTAAATGGAAATCCTTCATGGATATTGAATCCTTTTTACTTTTTGTTTCCTTTGCACATCTTCTTAGGTAGCACGTGTTCTTACGAACAGATGAAAATGAACGAACAGTAAATCGGACAACTGATGCATGTTTCCCAATGAGGGGCAAAATGATAATTTTGCACCCTCGGGAAGTTATTACTTGTTCATCAAGACAACAGTGAGTTTTCAACTTTACGGGCTGTAGACTATAATATCAATGGCTTATTTGTTGGGTTCGTTAAGCAAGTAGGCAAGTAAGCCTATCTACATTGGTATTTTATTATTAGGCCTCATTCCTAATTAATTATTATTTGGGCTTAACCCAAAGACACACATATATATATTCTTGTAGTACTCGACGATACGAATGCTTGGGCGCAAACGGAATCGAATTTGCAGTCACAATGAAGATTTTACGAAACATCGAATACTAAGGGCAAATTGGTAATTTCATGTTGGGAAGATATTTAGTGTTTTGTTTTGCGAGCCACCTCAGGCCCACACCCCACTCCTCCCTTGTCCCTGTGTCCCTTCCAGAACTCTCGGACCTCTTTTTTCATTTCCATCATTTCAATCTTTTTTTAACTCTCTCATTTCACTATTTATTTTCTATCACCTCTCAGACTCTCATTTCCCTCTCAACTGTCAACCCTCTTCTCTCTGTGCACAGATCAACACAGAAGACATCAACCTTCACCACTGACATCCATCTTTGAAGTAAGTCAAATAACACATAAAACTTAGACCCTTCAACCTCTCATTATCTTCTCTCACCTCTGTAGGCACAGAAAATGCAGACTGCGGAAGCTACTGTCCTTCCACGAATCCAACGAGGCTACCACCATCTCCGGCATTGGTAAGCCTCGGGTCACCTCCCTCAATGCATAGAAGCAAATAAGGAGACCACTGTCGCCATTTTTCACTGTAAACTCCACTATGCACAATTAGGGTAAGCCTCAGGATTTTTCAAATTCTCTTTTTAATGATAATCTGGTACTGTTTATAACATTTGTATATGGTTTGGAGAAAGGTTAATGCAGAAAGGATGAAGGGGAGACTTCCCCACTTTTGGGCCATTTTTTTGGTCAATTATGATCATTACTCGGTCTCGAAAATGTATAGATCTATTCCTTACATTGCTAACTCCACTTTGGCTATTGAATCATTGATTTTGGTTGAAAATTGAGCCAGAAATCAACTCTGGAAATCAGCCTAAAAATTGGCCAAGCCCCTGTCTTCACGAGGAAGACGAGTACTATTGTACTTGCGAGCATATGAGGGGCAGATGGTGGCTGGTGAGTGTAGCACGTGGCTACCTGTGCAACCACCTAGTGGTAGGATGTGACAACGTGTGCAGAAACCTAAAGTCCTTCCTTAGGTTTCTTGATGTGCTGAATTCGAATCCGAATCTGAATCCGCCCTTTGTTTTATGAAATTGAACAGTTTTAAAATAGTTCTTTATTAACCATACTTTGTACAAAAATGCGCATTTACGTTAGTACATTATATATTTATGTAAATAGTTTTGTTTCTAGGTGAAACGCATCGCAAGGATCTTTGATGCCCGTGAGGCAGGTTTGACTCGGCAACATGATTTATGAGTAGGTTTTTGCTTTTAATTAGTATATATTTATTTAGTTTTCATAAATATTTAATAATGATATTTCTACGTGCTATAATTAAATTAAGGTTTACAAGAAGTGTCGTAATAATGAGAATTATGAAATCATCATAAATCCTACGGGTTGCACAGGTATGTGTACTATTTGGGGATGCCTTAATTGTATTTACGGCCATGAATAGTATTATATTGACTAGAATTATCGAATTACCGTGGCATGATCATATTTATGTTAACTGCTCACCATGCACGCTACACTAAAGTTACTCGCCCAGGCCAGGGTCAGCCTTCATGTGTATGTTTACATCGCACCGATATGCTTACTTTGGATCCATTGTAGGTGTCAGTTCTCCTATATTGCTATAGGAAATTAGGACTCGTATGTGACATACATAGTGTCAGTCTTTACGTGATTGTAGTATTATAGTGTAAATCATTTTACACCTAGTCCTGTTCATGTCAGAATATCTCTGCATGAGCTCATGTGTCAGCATATGTCGATGAGCACTCGACTTTTATATGTTTGTTTATGCGATATATTGTGATTACCGGATGTTATATGTTTTATATGTTAAATATTGTGATTTACTGCATTTATGAAATATTGATGTTTACAGTAGTTGTTCTTGTATTATACATAGTACAATATATATATATATATATATATATTTGGAAACTATACTTAGTTTACAGTGAGGGATTATACATTTTTGAAAAGGATTTTACAAAACTTTATTTTTTAGGCTCACTCACCCTTATTTTTCGCCCCTCCTGGGTTTAGTGGCAGAGCTCTTGTGTCGACGAGGATTTCTGGGAATGGTTGATATAAGAGACTACTTTCGATGGTATAATTCTTATTTTATTTTTACTGCACCCTATTTATGCTCTGACATCACATGTGAAATGGGTTCAATCTCGCTCACATGCGCACCCTTGTATTTAGTGACTTTTAGGTTTAAGTTTATTCTCATTTTCCACATCACCACTCTATATGGCTTCATCACCTTTTTGGTATCAGCCAACACAACTTGATTTGGAGTCCAGATGAACATTCCAGATCGGGATGTGTCATTGAGTCGAATTGGATGCCCAGTTTTCCTTTGTCTAATTGAATTTGGTTGACCCAAAGTCACATGTACGGTGGGTACAAGAGTGAGAGTCAAAGTTAGTCAAAATTGGTTAAATCATGTTTTGAAATTTGTTTTTCTTATTGATTTGGTCATCGGCTTCTTTATTCAAATTGAGCTATTTGTGTCCATATTAGGTAGCTTAATTAGTCGTTTGGCCTTTTGGTATTACTTGTAAAAAAATTTTGTCATGAAAATTAACCTATAGAAATAAAAAAATGTCAAACAAATAAAAACGATTTTCTTTTTCTTGAGTCGTTTCTTTTAATTAGACCTTCCATAAATCAAGGTCACATTCTTATTTGAATTGGTTCTTTTTATGTGAAATTTTAGTTGCTGTATATGGTTAATCAGATTCTTACACGGTCATTCTCAAGTTTATTTTATTCAAACAACCAATGTTAGTATGACTAGCTCTTAACTTCGAGAATTGTATGTAGATTTTTGGGTGAAAACTTATTGAACCCTTGTGAGATTTTGAGCCTCTTGCAGATCCTTTTTCTGTGAGTTTCATGATTGCATTATCATTCACTAGAACTTGCTTCAATATCTCTTGAGGCGAAATGCTAAGTCATGCAACATTAGGGAGATGATTTTGGCCATGTTTGGATCGTTTGAGCCTTTCTAACCAACCTCTTATATTATATTATCCCTAGTTACCCTTTTGAAACCAAACACTTAGCCTTTTCTTTCATCACCCACAATCATCCTTACCTATTTAACTTATATTAGCCATACATTATAGCTTAGGAGATACCAAGATGATAGGGAAGGAGATAATGGTTGAGTTTTACAACAAAGAAGTGGCGTGTATTGAGGTACCATGTGTCATATTATTATTAATATTATTGTGTTAAAAAAAAAGCGAAACAAACAAATCGAAAAAAGAAGAAAAGAAAAAGTATCGAAGAAATTTAGAAAGTGTGAGTTCAAAATTTGTTCCATTCTTACAGCATGAGTCCTGAACGCCAATAATCGAAAATAAGTTTGAAAAGATAGTCGACTGAATTACATAATGAATATATCTTGGTATTTCTTAAGCTTTTGTTTTTCCCTATCCTTTCTTTCATAGCCAGCCTAATATTACAACCCTTGTAAAGACCCTTGATCTTTGATGTTGTAATTATTTACATTAGTGGAGGGTTGATATGAAGAGTAAGTTTAAGGGGTTTATATTGCTTATCATGATTTGAGTGAAACACTTTGCTCCTTAATGTGTGATCTTTTTTGCGAGTGATATTCATGGTGGAGGATTTGAAGTTGGTTTGCATATACCTATCCAGGTTGAGTAAGTTGTATTGATATTGGTTATTTCACTCATTACACTTGAGAATGTTATGTAAGGTTTGGTTAATTCTATTTGGAAAAGTATTTAATTCTTTTAAGTTTGGTGACCTTTTGTAGATCGTACCAAGTCTAATTTATGGAAGGTCTATTGTTTTTCTTGATGTCTTTTATTTTTGTTTTGCTCAAGGACTAGCAAACATTAAGTTTGGGGGTATTTGATAGGTCCATTATTTCTCATATTTTCATGTTAATTATCCCTAAGTTTTGTTAAGGAATTGATTATAAAAGAGCCTTATTACTTTGCTTTCCTTCATTTCAACCAATCTACGTAATTATGACGTTTTTGGTGATAAATCGACTTTCCGAAGGAATTTTGATGCAAGGCCAATTGGAGAATAAATCTAAGAGGTTGAAGATCATTGTATCCAAATTTCACAATTTCCCATGTAGTCGTTCATTCCAGTTTTACAAGTCAATCTCGCAAGAGTTGCATTCTCGTCAGAATTACGCAGTTGTGCGAGAATGAAGATTGCGAGCCATTCCCGATTTTTCCTAGTGGCATACGATATGTGCTTGGAAAGATAAGACATAACATTATGTTTCTTTTCCAAAAGATAAATTGACCCCAAAATTGGTGTGCAAGACAGAAGATGTGTTTCCCAAGCCAAAAATGATTTTTTCCTAGTTTGTGTCTTTAATTGTTTAGGAGTTTGTTTTATTGTTGGAGAGTTTCTTCAATACCTTTTAGGGCTTTCTTTGTATAATTAAGGTGTCCTAAACTCTCTCTACAGATTGACCCACACCATTACACAATTCACCATCGCCATATTTCACGAAGAAGAGCTCAGAGACTTGCCTTGCCATGGACTCCGGGTTCTATCTTTCTTTTATTTTTACTTCTATGTGTGACTAAGTTATTTTCTAAGGTTTATGGTGAAGCCATGACATGAATATTTGCGAAGTACTTGTTAATTGTTATTCGATTATATGTCATATTATATTCTTAATCCTTGTGCGTATTTTACTTCTGATTCAATTTTCTAATGACTGATCACATTTAGGAATTTTGCATCTAGATATTTGGATAAATATATGAGGATGACCGATCAATTAGTTTTATTGGAATTAAGATTAAGAAGAGTAGACAAACTGGTGAGGATGACCAATATCAAGCTGGTCCTACTTGGTTGACATGATTCTTCTATGCATAATGGGTTTTTATGTGTTTAATTGTATGCCAAACCAATAGGATATAATTATATGTAGAGGTACACGAGTTGATGCCTAATCACGGATTAATTCATACCTTAGAAAGAACAACCTTTACATTGGCATGCTAATTGGATGGTAGTTGGCTCTAGGAAAAGTAAATAGGATTGTTGTTGGTGGATTCATAACCTTAGACTTCCATTGTTTCTCAATTTCTTCTTGTGTAGTGTGTTTATTTTAATTAATTGTCTTTTCCTTTTCTTGTTAAGTTTAGTCTTAGTCAATTATTCAATTCAATCTATCCTTTGTTTGTTTAATTAATTTAGCATGATTAATCGGTTCAATTGGTAATAAAGCAATTCATGTGCGATAGACCTCATATTTGTATATATTATTACAATTGATTCGTGCGTTTGCAAGTTTAATTTGATTTAAATTAATCTATTATTTAGGTTAGTTTAAATACACATCAGTGAGCAACAGAAAATTGAAATATTGGCCATACAAAGAGATTGGCTGAGAAGGCAAGCTCAATTGTACATCAGCTGCTCAAACTAACGTACAAATCAGCATATAGATTGGACTGTCATGATTTTTGGATATGTTATAGAAAAGATGATAAGGAGAAACTATTAAGATAAAGTATTTCTGTTTGAGCTCAGTAAGTTGGAGTTTTGAATCTCCAAACATGACTGCAGGGTTTTCTGTGGGTTTTCAAGGCTGTGATAGTATTTTGATGATCTAGAATGAATGGACCAATTGGATCTTTCTGGGATTTGGATATGTTATGGTAGGGAGCAATAGGAAAAACTTTTATGAAGTAAGTGTTTCGATTTGAGCTACAGAAAATAGGGTATAGGTACTCATAATATAGTTGTCCATTTTTTAGCGGGATTGGAGACTGGGTTGGTATTTCACACATTTAGGATCATCTCACCTTGGATTCTTCTGAAATTTGGATATATTTTAGGTGCTGGGCAAATGAACAACTTTCATGAACGAAATATTTGAATCTGAGCTACAGATGATGGTGTTTTGGTTGGTTAAATAGGTCGGACGAAATTCTAGTTTTTGGATATCTTTCTTTTGAAGAAGATGAAAGTGATGGTGAGTTTGGTGGAGATACTATTAGGTAAGCTTGAATGCATTTTCTGCGATATTTCTTTCACAGATTCTCAGGGTGGAGTAAAGGTAGATTTTCGATGGTTTGGTGGGAGTGCTTCTTATGGCAATGATCTCAAAATGTAAATCTATAAACAACACAAGGTTTAAGTAGTTCGCCAAATCGACTACATCCACTAGGGTTTGCTTTCATTTGTATTTCACTATATATGAGAGACTTACAAAACTCAATAAAAGATGGCTTAAAGCCTTTACATAAGGTAAAACAATGGATGATGAAAGAGGAATAGTCTCAAAAGGAAAGGACTTCATCTTGCTGGTGCAATGTTGTTCCTGTGTTCTTCCCCTAGTTCTTTTTATGGAGAAAGAAATGAAATCTTCAATTAAGCCTTCAATGATACGTTTCATACTTTGTGCTACACTTGGACATTTAGCATTAGAAACATTAGTAATTAATGGTGCTTATAATCATTATCATGCATGTGGACAAATACTCAAAGGCCACATCCATACTATATGAGATATAAAATCCCACCTCAACCTATCTAGAGTAGTGATTAACCCCTTCTCTTAATTCTCTAATGGTTGCCAAAACACCACTTAGCCTTTGTTAGAAAAATCAGCCAAACTCGTATAATCCCATCTTAATCTTAGCTTTCCAATTCAAACTAAAAACATGTCTAATTAAATACGAATATGAAATATACTAGCTAGTTCTGAAATAATTTTGTAACAAAATGATCTTACGTTGAGACAAGTTTACATATCGAAAGTATAAGTTCTTGTATAAAAGAAATCTAACAAAACCGTTACATTTGGAATAAATACAAGTACCTACACACACACACACACATAGATATATATATATATATATATATATATATATATATATATATATTAATACGGGGTGTTACACTTGCCACCACTTTGACTCATCTTGATCCCCAAACTTTACAATGAGAAAACGAAGTGCGTAGAATCCTAAATCTTCATAGTGTAGCTCAGAACCTACCATATGCCTTTACTAATCTAGTGACAGTCACAAGATCACATATTCCTCATGCAAATGTCCCTGAAATGTTCCTAACGAACGAAAAATGATATTGGCGGCTAACAATCATCCCTGAAACAAGGTAGCCTAGTTGGTTTGAAAGACAAGCTTTCCTGGAAGAGCAAAGTAACAACAAATGTAGAGACATGGTCAGTCATCTCAAGTCTTGCTCCTTCTATTACTACCTCGTTTGTTCCACAACTTGACATTGTTCTAGATCATAGGAATGTCCTGGACACAGGACCTTAAAATCTTGATCTTGAGAACTTTAAGATTTCTGTAAACTATATTTGTTAGTAAGACATCTGGAAACTGAACGAGATCATCATGTGTTTGCTTATGTGGTGGCAACCGAAATAGAAAAAGAGCGATGACATTGAACCATGATCCATTATTAAAGCGAACATCGATTCGACTGACAAAATGGAAAGAGACAATCCAGGTCAAACTTGATTCCTTAACAAGACGTCCTGTGTTCAGACCAATTGTTCCATCACCTTTGGACGTGAAACCCGTAAGCTTCAAATGGGTATTCATAAGGAATTGTGATGAGAATAATGAGGTCGTACTATATAAGGCCCTTTTCGTGGCATAAGGTTTCTCACAATGGCCTAGGATTGATTACGAGGAGACATATTCTCTCTTAATGGATGTTATTACATTCCACTACTTAATTAGTTTAGTTTTTTTTTCCCAAAAAGTGAATATGCAGCTTATGGACATGGTCAATGTGTATCTTTATACAGATCTAGATATGGAGATTTATATTGAAGTCCCAGAAGGACTAGTTATACATGTGTTTCCAACCATGGAACACTAAGGTTAAAGCGTTCGTTATATGGTTTGAAATAATTTGGAAGTATGTGGTACAAAGTTTAAGTGAGTACTTGATCAGAATGAGATATGTGAATAACAAATTGTGCCCATGCGTGTCCATTAAGACAACCAATTTTGGTTTTGCGATAATTGCAGTGTATGTCGATAACATGAACCTCATTGGAACTTCAGTAGATATCCAAATGACTGCTATACACTTGAAAAAGTAATGTGAGATGAAGGATCTAGGTAAGACTAAGTATTTATTGGCTTGTAGATTGAGCACCGTAAAAAGGGGATCTTAATCCACTAATCGAACTACACTAAGAAATAGTTGCATCGATTTAACTTCTTAGAAGTAAAGTCATCTAGTACTCACATGGTCTTTTGATCTTTGGATCCAAAGAAATACCCTTTCTGTCCTAAGGAAGATGATGAAGGCATCCTTGGATCAGATTCCCTTATCTTAGTGCAATTAGAGCTTTATTATACTTAGCCCCTTGTACTAGACCAGACATCTCATTTGCTGTGAATCTTTTGACAAGATACAATTTTGCGCCAACACGCCACCACTGGAATGACATCAAACACATATTCCAATCCCTTAAGGGTACCATGGATATGTGCCTGTTCTATAACTGCAGATTCAAGAAGTCTGATGCACTACTTATTGGATTTGTCAATGATGGGTACCTGTATGACCCTCACAACACATGTGGGTCTCATCTCGATTAGAGAGATGGTACAAATGATGGTACAAATAGATGGTAAGATTAACATTTACATGTTGGGAATATAATGCATTTTGAATTTGTTATGTTATTGGTACTTATAGTGATCCTTGGCACCAATTGTTTTTCAGTACTGACATGTTATTATTATTATTGTTAAACTCAGATAATTTTGGGTTGTGCAGGAAAATTACATAAGATAAACCATTAGATTATACATCAATAAAAGACAAAGAGTCCATATGATAAACAATTTGTGAAGTCAACTAGACGAAAAAAAAATATTTGAGAAGGGATATCATTCACATGTTAGGAATCTTCCAAATCTGAAAAGACCACTATACTCTTGAATTAGACAAAAAAAGAAGACAAATTTGACCGAAAGACCACTCGTGCAACATAGAGTTAAGTTGGAGAATGGAAGAAACTAATATGAAAGTTGAGGGGCAAAAACTAAACATGGGTAAAGTTGATGAACCTATGATACCACACACCCTTAAATAAAAAAAGGGACCAAACTGGTCCAACAACCACCTCTCTTTCTAGAAAGATTTTTCAATATGCCCGGAATATAGAATGATACGCCATATATTATTATACAGGTGAATTCTTTTCCTCGTGTCCCTCTATTTGTACAATAATAGTGTTCTAGCCACCCTTAAAAATCTCTCCTCTTTATTAAGCATTTCTAGCTCGTGGCAACTCGAGGGGGCGTTTGGGGTGTACAAAAGGTGCAGTGGCACAACGCCCAAAATTTGTATAGGCCCTCAAAAATTTTGATCTTCGTATATGATTATTAAATATGCATATAAATTTTTTAATAAAAAAGTTTTTGACTGAAAAGAGAAATTACTATCATATGATTTATTTATATTGTAATTGACTAAGTAGAGTTTATAGTTAATATATTGATTTTCCACTTTTCTCTAGCAATAAAAACCTTGTGTATTACTTTCTTCAACTTTTCTTTAACAATAAAAAAACTAACTTACGTATTACTTTTTTTACAAACAAAAATGTATTTTCGTAGTTCTCTTTCAATCGTGCTGCATTTTTTATTTTATTTTTATGAATAAGCTCCTTTAGGCCCGGCCAGCCCGTAGAGTTTTTGGGGTTTTCCGACTTTTCCTAACTCAAGTTCAGGGTCGTTACGAATAGGACAAATATACACTAAGCTTTTGAAAGATTATTCAGTTAGTAACAGTGAGGTGTTGATTTTTTTTTTTTTTTTTTGGTATTATTTATAGGCTTGAACTCTAAATCATAACTTCATGGCAATTGAAGATTATTCAATTAGTAATAATGAGATGTTGATTTTTTTTGTTTTTTTTTTAACAAACGATATTATCTACATCAAGGGGGAGGGCTTAGCCTCATAATAGGTTGCAATAATATGGTTTAAATTCACCTTTAGTGAGAATCGAATTTAAGACCTCTCACTCACAAGTAAAGAAGAATACCACTAAATCGTAATACTAAGTAAGTAGTGAGATGCTCATTTTAATTAAATTTGAATATTAATTGTTGATTTACCTATAATACATTGTCCAAAAAATAATTTTTTTCTAATAATGATATTTTTTGTTAAAGGATAATGTTAAGCATACCAAAATTTTGAATTAAATGTGCAAACCAAACGATTATCATTAATAAAAAATAAATACGTTAATTATCGGTTAAGAATAATAGTTCAAATGTCAGTAACGGCCCCATAGCAACTAGCTTTCGAAGTTCAGTTTATCGGATTGAAGATAGATAGAGGGCTCCTGTGTCAGCGTCTTTAGCCATCTCTCTCCTACAGCCACCTCGCTTTCTGAAGCATTTCCAGCTCATGGCTTCAACAATTGTTAACGTGGGACCCATCCAGGGTCTGGATCGTCTCCGACCCGCAAAACCTCTGAAACTAAATTCGGGTCGGATCCAAATCAAGACCACCCGCCCACAGCGCCTGTCCACCATAAGAGCCAGCGACAGCGACGGATCTTTCGGGAAGACCCGGCTCAGCGACGCCGAGTGCGAGGCCGCCGTCGTCGCAGGAAACGCGCCACAAGCACCGCCGGCGCCTCCTAAGCCCGCCGCTCCATCTGGAACTCCGGTGGTGTCTTCACTTGTGAGTAGCTGAACCTTCAAATTGCGAAACTTGGGTTGTGGGTTTTGATGGGATTTTGTTTTGCATCAAATTTTGATATAAAAATGTGAAATTTGGGTTGTGGGTTTTAATGGGTGTTGATTTTTGTGTCAGCCGATCGGTCGGAGGCCTCGCCGGAACCGAAGGTCGCCGGCGCTAAGAGCTGCGCTTCAGGAAACAAGTTTATCTCCTGCTAATTTTGTGTACCCACTTTTTATTCATGAAGGTTTGCTTGCTTGCAACCCATTTGTTGCTATAAAGTTTTGCATTTTACAACGTGTTCATGTTTAAACCTCTGTGAATTTTGCAATTTTTGTGTAAATCTTTCAGGTCAGGACGACACGCCGATTGGGGCTATGCCAGGATGTTATAGGCTTGGTTGGAGACATGGACTTGTGGAAGAGGTGAAGTAGCTTGGCTCTATCTGTTCTGTTTAAGCTTTTTGGCACTGGCTCTGAGGTTTTTCTGGATATGATGTTTTTATTGGATTTGGGAATTGCTGTTTCGAAGTATGTCTTGTGTGGAGCAGGTTGCAAAGGCTCGAGATGTTGGTGTCAATAGTATTGTGCTCTTCCCCAAAGTTCCAGATGCTTTGAAGGTTTTACTCTTTATCTCGTGCTTTTGCTCAACTGTTTTTTAGAATGATGTAGTATAATTGGATAGGTTTCTGCCTTTTAGAATTCAACAGGTGACGAAGCCTACAACGATAATGGTTTAGTGCCGCGAACAATACGGTTGCTGAAGGACAAATACCCTGATCTTGTAAGTTTACGTAGCTCATTTAGTCTTTTTAATCAGCTTGGCCTTATGTATTTATGTGTTCTTATGTGTGGAAGAATGTCATTTTGCTTCATTGTCTCGTTCGTCAGGTTATCTACACTGATGTTGCTTTAGATCCATATTCCTCTGATGGGCATGACGGTATTGTTAGAGAGGATGGTAAGTCACATATGCCATGACTCATGAGAAGTGCTCTTTCTAGAAGAGGTTATGTTTCGTTCATATATACATTCTGTTATTGATCGCAAAACTTATTTTTGGTGCTGTAGGAGTTATTATGAATGATGAGACGGTACACCAATTATGCAAGCAAGCTGTTTCCCAGGTAATTGTGGCAGTCCTATATGTGTAATTTCTCAATTGTAAATTTTGTTCAATAGAGATATATCAGTAACATACTGTTTGCCACGTTCACCTCTTACCAATAGGCCCGAGCTGGAGCAGATGTTGTCAGTCCCAGTGACATGATGGATGGTCGTGTGGGAGCCATTCGAACTGCTCTTGATGCCGAAGGTTTTCAGCATGTTTCTATCATGTCTTATACAGCAAAGTAATTCGATCTTGTCACTACACTGTTTCTTTTGTTGATTATTAAAGGAAATTTCATTATTTTTTAAGACCCCACAAGGCATGCACTTTTAGGCATTTCTTACGTGAACTTTCTCGAGTTGCACTGGGTGAGATTTATACTTGGATTGAAGAACGTCCTTGTGTTGCGAACAGGTATGCAAGTTCATTTTATGGTCCATTTCGGGAAGCCTTGGACTCGAATCCACGTTTTGGTGACAAGAAAACGTATGTAGCTCATTGGAGTTAAACCCTATGCTAATTTCATTTATATTTGGGCTATTGCTGACTTGGCATATAAAATGTGGCTGGAAAAACAAAAGTTATCAGATGAATCCCGCAAATTATAGAGAGGCTATGGTTGAGGCAAATGAAGATGAGTCTGAAGGAGCTGATATCCTCTTGGTTAGTGTTGCTTTAAATATTTGTGTGAAGCTACTTAATGGCAGAAACTCTAGTTCTAAAACTATGGAATAATTCACAGGTGAAGCCTGGTCTACCATATTTAGATATCATAAGATTACTCCGGGATAACTCTCCTCTGCCAATAGCTGCATATCAGGTGAGTCTTGTCATAAATGACCTCCTTATTGTACCGTTCTTTCCCAAACAGGAAGTTTTTTTACTCCATATTAAGCTTCGAACACACAATGCACTCTTCTTGAATCAACACATATGTGAGTCTTGGAAACATGTCATGTTTATTTGAAGGTAGACGATTGATAACTGTAGTGAGTAGTAGAAATGTTATCGTTTCCTGTAATGTGCTGATTGATTAATTAGAACTCCACACCTGGCCTGTCTGTAAAAGTGCTTATTTTCTGGAAAATTATCAATGCAGGTTTCCGGTGAGTATTCAATGATCAAGGCAGGTGGGGTTCTGAAAATGATCGACGAAGAAAAGGTTATGATGGAATCGCTCATGTGTCTCAGAAGGGCCGGTGCTGACATAATCCTCACATATTTTGCCCTGCAAGCTGCCAGAAGTATATGCGGTGAGAAGAGGTGAGACTTGTAAACTAGGAAATGTTTGTCGAGGAAAACCACGGAAGATTTCTGGAGCTTGTTTTGTAAGTCGTAGAATGAAGTTCGTTTGTAAAAGCATGATTAACCAGAGTTTGTCATTCAGACAATAAAGGAGTAATAGTAGCTTGAAACTTGGGTGTTTTATACCTTGTTCATTGTCTCAAAGTTTAATGTGCACTACCAATATCACTACCCTTTTAGCATTTAGTGTAAAAAGAACAGAGAAAACATATTTGTTTACTTGGTACAGTTTCACATCTTGTAAGAAAAAAGATATTTTTTTTCCGAATGCGTTTCTCTTGTTTATGTTTGCTCATTAACCAATTAAAGTACAGACATGGTTACTAGTACGAGGATGAGAAAGAATGGATACGAGATAAACATACCTCTTGGTTATTTTGTACCTTCATTTTTCATGTATGTGATACCTAAAGTTAATGAGATTCACCTACTTTTTCGGTCATTTGGTTGTTAATAAAGCACAATCAAATTACACTCATTTCTTCCCATTTTATCTCTTATAAAGTAACATGCCCTTGTTAGATTTGTGGTGATTTGAGTCATTTAAACCGTTGGTGGTTTGAGTAAAAATGCAATGTGTAAAATTCAAGGCACTGGTGAGATGTGACATTGGATCAACTGAACACATTATTATGGCTAACCTAGTGTGAGACTTAGACCACTCTCACCCACTTAGTGTACATCATATCGTTTGTTAAAAAAAAAACAAAAAAGATGAATAATGACTCTTCCCTAAAATTTGGAGACCGGCAAAACTAAAAATTAACATAAATATAGGAATGTGTTATTCACTCTTTTTTACTTCTTACACATCCTTTGTTAATCTGTCATTTGATTTTCTTTAATTTATTCGATCCGACATTCGAAAGTTAGAAGGGTGTTTGGGAAGTAAAAAGGGGTATGTAGATATCACACCCCTAAATATATTACAACTTACAAAAATTATTAGGCAGAACATGCTTCTTCTAGTAGATACCTTTACACCAAAGAAAAGAGGGACAAATCTTACCCTGTACTTAGTCCCTTAATCCTAATTAAGCACTAAAATTTAAAGAGCACGTCATCCGTGATTCCTTGTGCCTAATTGAGACAACAACAACATCAATAATATTTGACCTAGCCGCTCGATTTACTTAAAATCACCCGTCTGTGATCACCCGCGACCGCTCGTTGAGGTACCTTTCTGCAATTGTGGCATGAGTTGCAGCCCCAATGGGCAAAACATCTTCGTCAATGAAAAAATAAGGAGAGTGACCTGTGTGTGTGGAACCCAAGGTCTCGTTTCTGATCCCGATGTAGAAGAAGCCAGCAGGGATGACCTCCGAGTAGAATGAGAAGTCCTCCGCCCCCATCATGGGTGGCACCACCCTGAAGTTAGTGGGGCCCAGCAAATCGACGGCCACTTTGGTCACATGCTCATGCATTTTCTCATCGTTCACTGTTGGTGGGTATATGGTGTTCTGGTTTTTGAAGAAGTCTACTGTTGCTGAGCATCTGTAAACGCTTGCTTGCTCCACAATTACCTGTTTGTCAAATGCAGATTAACTGTGTCAACTTTGAATCGATGCCAATGATTAAAGATAAAGAAAATAAAGTATCTACCGAATAGAATTGAATGACCTACTTAGATTGCGTTTATTAGTGTAGAAGAACTTCCATGCAACTATAACATCGCGATTGTAGTATGTCAACTTCATTAGATGAGAAAGTTAAAATATGATATTATGTGATTACTCGAAATACCGTTATTATGACATCTGAAGTGCAAGTTTATCTCTTAAGTAAGTAGAAAAAAGCTAATGTTGAATCGTCATATCATATTATCCTTCCAATTTTTATAAGATAAGTAGAGAAACATTCATGTCACAGGATTACTCCACACTTGTCATTTATCTCTCTCATTCCGTGAATGCCTAGAACCAAAATTGGAGAAGATATAAAAGGTTACAAACCTCTTCAATTCTTTGAAGAATTCTGTACAAACTTGTGTTGGAGAAAGCCCTGAAAGTACCGCGAAGTACCACAGTGTTTGGTATCATCCCAAGATCATCGCCTCCATTGAATGCAGTCACAGAAACAACCTGATTGCATGGTAAAACGACATATGTTAAGGGTTTGTCACAGTTTTCTTCTCAAATTAACAGTTTTGCCCTGTCGAAGGATAACTTAACGTACCTGAGAGTCCAAGGGGTTTGATTCTCGAGACACGATGCCCTGCAAGCTGATGACAGCTGCGGCAGCAGCCAAAACAGGGTCAGTAGAGATATGGGGGCTTTCAGCTTGGCCTGTGGTTCCACTGATAACAGCTCGGAAGAAGCCACAGCCGGCTAGGAGAGGTCCAGCCCTTGATCCGATGACGCCAGTTGGGTGCTCATGGGATACATGAGCTGCAAATATGGCCTCCACATCCTCCAAAGCGCCATCTCCGATCATTCTCTTTGCACCATTACCGGCTTCCTCCGCCGGCTGAAATAGCAATATTACAGTTCCCTGTGTTTGCAACGGTGTAAATTGTCAAACAATATGTCAAGTCGAATGACTCGAATCAAACTGGAGACTAGTATAATTCAAAGCATTAACTGCTTCAAGAATAAATTATGTAAAAAACCCAAAAATTGAATAATGTTAGAGAACGGTTTATGTGTTATTTAAAAGTTGACGATAATAATTAAGTATATCGCTTGTATTTCATAAACATAAATAAAAATTGCCGATAAAAATTGTTTTTGTCTAAAATAATAATATACTAACATAATAATTAATAGTCCAGTTAAAATATGAGATATAATAAAAAAGTGGTGTTTAACTTTTTATTTTTTATTTTTTAACAAACAATATTTTCCACTAAAAGGGTGATGGAATGGGTTAAGCGTCGCAATAGGTTAGCAATAATGTGATTTAAATTCGTTTTTGACGAGAATCGAGTCTAAAACTATTCACAAAGAGGAATATTACCGTAGTACTAAGTAACAAGTAGTGTTTAATTCTAACTTATGTCATCTTTAACGGAAACATTTTGTCAATCATCACTGTTATGTGGCGACAAACATCCCACAAACGTTTTTCTTGGACAAAAAATGTGATTCCAGTCCACAAAATTAGGGGAATCCAAGGAAACGGTATACAAAGACTGCTAACAACTTAATTTATTCACCATTTAGATAGAACAAGCATCTTGACTCAAATTATCAAACATATTATTGTATTAAGCAGTTGTTTAAGCCAAAGCCAAATGGGTACGATTTTTTTTTTTTTTTTTTTTATAACAAAAATATGGTTACGTTTTAAATATTGTGTAGTTTACATATGACAAAGAGGTTTTTTTTTTAAAAAAAAAAAAAATTGCTACATTATATGAATGGGTACAAATAAAAGTTTAAAATATTGGTACCAAAGAAATTAAATATATGGGTATGAATTCAATCTAAAAATAAAATAGATACAAATTAAAAAAATAAAAAAAAAAGTTGCAAATTAAAATGATTACAAGTTAAAAATAAATAAAAATATAATACAAAATTTAACTATAAATATAAATGTATCAAATTCAACGTTTCTAACATCAAATCAAATGAATGTATTTAAAAATGATTAATAACCTTGTTATATACACACGCATGTTATATGATTCCAACATTTGACCCATCAGCTAGCCATCGGTTTAACAATTAGAGTCGTATTATTAGACCTAAGACCAACGACACCAGACAGGGATAAGGATTATTATATCTCAATCGATTTCATATCTTCCTTGCTTAGACAGGCACACCTTAACTGATCCACATGCTCCACTCACACTCCAACACAAAAACAACTGCTAATCTCTATTCATTACGGGAGTTTTTTTTGCTCATCATCATAACTACAGTGTATGTGCACCATACACTTAATCATTTGTCACATATCTTTTCACCTAATTCTAGTTAATTTTCACATTAAATATTACTTTTTCAAATTTGAAAAAAATTAAACAAGGTTAAATGGATAGACACGTGACAGATGATTAGATGTATGATGAGCATACACCATAGTTTATGGTGGTGAGCGAAAATGCTCCCGTTCATTATAAATTAACACTTTATATTTTAGAAATTGATCTCATGTGTTCTATTATTACATATAAGGTGCTTTCCATACTTGAAAAGTCTAATATACCTTCATATTTCTTTTTTGAACAAACAATATTATCTAGACTAAGGGAAAGAAGATAGGTTAAGTCTCACAATGGGCTAGCAATAATATGGTTAAAATTCGCATTTGACGAGAATCACACTAAGATCTCAGTTACTAATGAAGATAAATATCATTAGATCATAGTACCAATTAGCCCCTCATTTTTATGAAAATAATTATTAAACTACATGAATAAAATCACAAAAAAAATTAAAATTACAAGGACCAGAGCGTCCAAAGTACACAGACCAAAACTCATAAGTACCTTATTTTCTGCTCCTCTTAGGATACCTACGTGCACATGTTATGTACAAGGGAATATTTGTCCTTATGTCAAATTTCAAACCCAACAGGAGAGGGATGTGTGTGATGTTATACCCAAAATATCAAAGTAAAAACAACTTTAAGGACACACCCAATTCCACAAGGAATCTTAAAACCATCTGAGTGATCCTTTGTAAACCAATATTGTCCATAGAATTCGAATATGTGATTTATTTCTAGTACTCTTCCTAAGATTTTTTTTTTGGCCATAAAATCGCCCACACGAGGAAAGGAAAAGGAAAAAGGAAAAAAAAGAACAAGATTAGTTTGCTACGTGTTTAATAATTGAAAACTAGTACAACATCTATAATTATTCCACTAATTAAGTGAACGTTTAGGAATAATAGAAAGAAAAGAAAAAACCCTTTAAGCCAATAAATGTCAAAATGTAGGGTTTTTTTTTTTTCTTCTCAAAAGTGAAACTCATTTATATTTAAAAACGTGAAACGAAGTAGAGTACACTAGATTATATAATATCAGATAAAAAAGAATGATTTCTATCCAACTCAAACATGAAAATCATGATATGAAAGTGCAATTTAAACTAAAGGATTTATGTGCTGCTTGATTACAATCACGTAGATTATATTAAAAAACAAACATAAGGAAATTAAGAAATGAAATTACAGAGAAAATGCAATAATATACTTTAGTAATATTCATTTTCACTTGTAAGTAAGATGTTTTAGGTTGATTCTCGTAATAAGTAAATTTGAACCATATTATTATGGTTCACTCACTGTGAGGTTTAACCATTTCCTCCACCTCTTTAATAAAGATAATATCACTTGTTCGAAAAGAAAGGATAACTTGAAGAGAAAAGTAAGTTTATCATTTCCTTTTTTTTAAGATTTAATTTCATCTATGGAAGAACCAACAAAAAATACTTTGAATAGAAGCACGTGAAAAACGAGCTAGTAAATGACATTGGGAAACGAGTTCATGGCCCGAGATTCTAGGGCAGCCCTACCCCTCCCTGGCCTTTAGCCCTACAACTGTAGTCAAGTAAAACAAGACAAATTCTGACATATTTGGTTTTAACAAATTATTAAAGGTTTTCATCTGATATAATTTTAATTTTTAACTAATTAAGGATTAAGTAAGCAAGTGTTGCAAGAAATTATTGATAATGTGTTGAAACCAAATTACCTTGAGAAGGTGCTCACGGCTCTTCAAGAGCTTGGCAGCGCCAATTAGCATAGTCACATGCGCATCGTGCCCACAAGCATGCATTTTGCCGGCTACTTTGCTCTTGTGCTCCCATTCCACAGCCTCCTACAATTACATGAGTAATATTCCCCAAATTATATATATTTTTTCTTCACAATCTGTCAAGACGACATTTCAAACAAATTGCATTCGTTGACAAACATCATATCTTTGTTGTATTTTTTTTTGGTCCATCTCTTAATCACATATCCTTTATTCTCTATGTACTTCTCTGACACAAATATCTAATACAACAATCTAGAACAAGTACATGTGTTTTCTTTATAAAAATAATATTTATAAGAAAGGGAATAAAAAAACATTTGTAAGATCTCCGAACTTTTGTTTTCGCGTGACCATTAGAAAAGAAAAATAAAAACCTAAATACATTATGTTATATTCAAGATTTTAGCCTATGATGTCTCGTGAAATTGAAATTTTTATCTCTTTGTCAAAATTTAGAATTCAAATGCAAGTGTACGGCATGCATAACCAATCTAAGAAATACTCTATCTAATTCTTTTCAAATTTTGAAATTAAAAAGGATTTTTTATTTTTTATTTTTTATTTTTTTATTTTTTTTATTTTTTTTTATGTATTTTAGGGAAAAAACAAAGAGAGAAACAGAAAGAAGAGTTCAAGCTTCATGTACGCTGCAGATACCTGTAAGCAGCTTCAAGTCGAAGCGAAAAGCATAAAAAATAAATAATAATAAAATACCTGAATTGGAAGAGCGTCCATGTCAGCTCTGACGGCGACAAACGGAGGACCGCCGGTTCCGATCCAAGCTCGGATTCCGGTCTTCGCCAAAGGAAACCGGTAACCGATGTCCAACCGGTCCAACTCATCCCGAACCAACCGGCTCGTCTCGAACTCCTCGAAAGCGAGCTCCGGATGCTCGTGGATCCTCCGCCTCACCGTCTTCAGCCACTCCATATTCTCCGGCCGCTTCGCGAAGCTCAAAACAGCTTCCGAGCACGCCTCCGTCCAAACCTCGCAGCTCGGCCGAGGAGACGGAGACGACGTCGAGGGTGACGGCGGAGATGTTAGCCCGTGGAGGCTCAGATTCTTTCGAGCTTCGGGGCTTGGCTTGCATCTGGGGCAACAGTTATCGAGCTCGACGAACGGGTGGCTGTGATCGCCGGACGACGTCAGTTCCGCGGGTGAAATTAACGAACCGAAGAGGAAGACGGAGATTATGAACACTGAATTTATGGAAAATAATTTTATTTTTATTTGATCAAAATTCATTTTTTTAGAGAGAGAGAGAGAGAGAGAGAGAGAGAGAGAGAGAGAGAGGGTTTGGGTTGGGGATGGAGTTATGGAAAAATTATGTGAGAGAAAGAGAGATGAGGAGAGTTGAATTCATCGGTGGTGCGGTGGGGGGAATTTGAGCACGTGGGGATAAAAGGGGCAAATGAGGGAGGAGGGGAAATTGACCACGTGGGGTGGGGGGTTTTATTGTTTAACGAAGGAGCTGGCTCCTGAGGAGTGAGTGTGGCGTCGAAATTCCAAGGCCAAACTGTCGGGGCCACCACTTTCCGGACCGGTTAGTCTCGTCGACGCCCAGCTTGCCATCGTGTCTCTCTTTTCTACTGTAACTTCCATCGTCGCAACTTTTCGCACCAAAATGTTTATCTCAGGCCATCTTAAAAAAAGATGTTAAATTTTAAATAAATTTTTAATTTAACAGCTTACATAACACTTTGATATTTAAAAAAAAAAAAATTTTCACGATGTTAAATTCTAAATTATTATAAATGCTTTAAGTCAATAAAAAGCATGGTCAATCAACAATCACTTATAATAAATGTTTAAACCAATAAAAAAACTAATAAAAGTAATTTTTTTGGGTTCAAAGTACGACATTCATTTATAAAGGAATTTGAAATTCGTACAGTACATGGAGGATATGGTGCAAAATAAATGGCCTCAATAAAAACCTTGTCGAGGATTTCAATCTAGTCGAAGGGAAAAAGAGCGTCCCACACCTTAGTTACAAAGATAAACCATCCTCCATAAGGAGATCTTAATGATATCAGAGGGATTCTTCAAACCACACTCTTCATTACTCACTTGAACGTCCCGAACGTGTCAATCGATGAGCCACTTTATTGGCCTCTTTTCAGGTATGGAGAACTCTTGTTTTGGGGATTAAACAGAGAGAATGTCTTGTGTCATTAATTATATGCCCCATTGATGTATCATCATCTGTTGTCATTTTACAACAACCCCTTTACTACCAGTCCATGTCATGTCAAATAGAAATTATCATTTTGGTTGGAAAACTATTACATGAAATAAAATGCCTTTGGGCAATCCAAATACAAGCATAGCCCAAAAGAAAATACAATAGAAATGGCCAAAAAGAGCAAGCTCACAGCATAAAAAACCTAGATCTAGAAGATTGTTGACCCCATCACAATAGCTGTGCGGCCATCGCCGATCCGCCACTAAGAGAAAAAACCCACGAACAAGCTAGATGAACAAAAAATGGGAGTGAGTGAGTGAGCCATCTGCATAAAAAGCACTCCCATAATCCTATCAATTAGTGCTAAAAATACTTTAGCAACCACTACAAGAAAACATGGCTTAGGTGGTGACATACATTCATCACATAAACAAGAAAATTCGTCACATTTGACTATATGTGACGAAATTCTAAGGTCACCAATTACATCACCTCTACAGCGTCACCTATAGTCCATGTGACGAATTTTATTTTCGCCACATTTTTTTAGTATTTGTGACACAACATTCATCACTTAATAACAATATGTGTGACGAATTATACATAAAAAATTAACCATATGTGTGACGAATTATACATCATCAAATACAAAATTACGTGACCTATTTTTTTGTCTCGTATCAGGTTTATAAGTGATGATTTTGTAGTCATCCAATATGATACCAAATGATATAGTTTACACTAAGTGACACTGAAAAGGTCACATATTCCTTTATATGTGGCGCAACTTACATCACATATGTTTAAATCAAATACCTTTCTAGAAATAATAACAACGAACTAATTGTTTTTCTTGTTTCGTAAACTAGAATTGTAATTCATAACAATTATAAGGTAATACCTCACATTTTCATTAATCAACAATTAAAACACATAAGTCAAATACATTCACCAAATGTACATCCCAAAAGTTAAAGTCATGGTGACCTATCTCAAAAGAAAAGTTTAAAACAGCTTGAGGTGCCTAACAAAACATAGCTTGAGGTGCCTAACAAACGACAGCTTGAGGTACCAACAAAAGAGAAGTCTAAGCTAGAATAATCAAGAATAGTAACACCTATATATAGATATCTTGGGTACTAACAAATGACAAGTCCAAGGCACATTTAGGTGCTAATTAACAAAAGAGGTGCTTTATGTGCTAACAAAAGAGGTGTACCATGTGCATACTTGAAACTAACCACAAAAGACACAATATGGACATCATTCCTCTTCCAAATCATGTTCTTCCAGCTCAGGATAAGTATTTTCACCCTCTGAAATATCACCATCAAATTATGAGAGTTGTTGGTCTTCTCTTGACTTGCAGCAATAAATGCCTTGATTTTTGTGAACAGATTTTTATCATCATTACGTGAATCCAATCGAGCTCTCAATTGTTCATTCGCTTGTTGCAATTTGAGGAAATCATCTGACAGAAGCTTGATCTGAGATCTCATATCAATTAACTTGGAACTTGATGCCATAGAAGAAATGCAACCAGAGGTATCCATACGAGGAAAAACACCTACACCATTAATTGATTTTCCCTTCCTCCTGAGGTTTTCAGCCATGATTCCAAACTCATCATCGAATGGCATATGTATGGAATCCGATGGTGTACCTTTAGGTGCTTCTTAGATTAGCTTCTCCCTTATTTCATCCTTCCTTTTCTTCATGTTATCCTTTCATAATTAAATAGAAACAATTTAGTTTCTTTCAATTCCAAACATTTCAGCTATAATATGCTTAAGAAAACACAACTTGACCACTTGTATGTTATCCTTATCTAATGCAGAAGCAAATCACCATGCAAAACCTGTATGTAAACATGATTTGTAGTTTCTATTTGACTATGGATTAAATTGGACTAGGTACATATAATGTTTTTCTCAACAAGTAACAAACGCAAAGTTAGCATAAGATATATTAGTGGGACAAACAAGTAGCATCGTGTCAATTTTGCATGTTTATTTCAACTGTGTTTCTTAAGTTGTATCTTGTTAATTGTAAAATTTTAATCTCCAGTGCATTTGAAATGACAAAAAATAAGTGGCCCATGAATGGCTTACATATTTTTCTCGAGCAACATCATTGATCCACTGGTCGTTCTTGTCTTTGTGAAAAGCACCCCAATTGTTAATCACTGATAATGAATATCCTTTCTGTTTAATAATGAAGATACAAATGTGAGAGTGTATAATGAGTATTATAAGTACTTTAGTTTCATTACCTTGTGAGCTGTCCTAGCATGTTGGATGAATATCCTTGCTCCTTCCTTGTGGTGATACTTCAGTTTCTTCCTATTATTAGCATTTTGCTTTGAAAGCTCCTACATTACACAAGTGGTATGTAACAAGCAAAAGAAGAGTTAGTATTGTAAAGGTGTACAATTTGGGAAGCTCCTATCTCCTCGACTTATACATATTCATATATTTGAGTTGTACATATTTGTTCGAATGCAATAGAATACCACTATCTAACATCTTCTCCAATCAATTAGAATCTAATTTTCATAATCACTATATCCAATGGTTTTTGCTCTCGTTCTCTTGTAGACGTTCTCAAATTTTACCAACCTGAAATGTAGAAGTAAAAGCAATGAATAGCCTAATAAATGCAAACAAGCTTTGCATTCGATTATGCCTAATACCAATAAAATACATGTAAAAGCATGTGAAGAAGTAGAGGTTATTTATCAGTGAACAAGCAGAGCTTATTCATCAATAACATACATGTACAAGCTCTTCATTATATATATATATATATATATATATATATATATATAAGCTCACCAGTGAAGAAGCATAGCTTATTTATCACAAGCCCTGCATTCGATTATTTATCAGAAGCTTATATATATTAATACCAACAAATACATGTAAAAGTTAATATATTCTTATATATTAACTTTTAATATTAAAAAAAAAACACTATTCTATGCTCATTCCATTTATTACAAAATCAACTTGTGATAAAAAATAAAAAAAATTGTTGTTCAACAATATAAGAAAAAGTTGGCATCTAATTTGGACGTATATTAGAAAATGATGTATAGAATGCATACCAAAAAGTGGGTAGTGGTGTAAACATTATCTCATAGCTAGTCCCGGTGACTCTTAGGTCTCCCATTCCATATTTGATCATTTGGTAGATTAGTTCATCCTCTTGCAGGTGTTCCACATGACAAGTAGTACTTATACAACTGGTGCCTAAACACAGAGTACAACTTTGTCGTCTTCTTATCAACATATTCAATTATCTTTGGATGAGATAAGTCCACCACAAATAATACCTACATTATCAAGCATAAATATATAAAAGTGAGTGCTTGAAATTATTATGAATAAACTAAATTAAAATCAAACTCACAAGCAACTTATTCCGCAGTGTTCTCTTTTCTGAAGATGGGACCTTCATTCATTTCTTGTAGCAAACTGACGAGTGAGTCCGAACAATATTCCCTATCTCGGTAGTGAAAAGACCTGATACTACCAAACCACTTGGAACTTGAAGTTTGAAATCAAATATGACTGGCATCTTCTTCCCATTATTTGCCTCCAAAATATCATGGAGGCCTTTCCCACATGACTTTCCACGTGTCATCTTTTTGACATTAAAGTTAAAATTTGTCTCTAAAAATTAAAAAAGAATATATGCGTTGATTAATTTTATAACTTGTTTAAAACAGCATTAAAAGATCAACTCCTAAATAAAAATGTTGAAAGAATTGTAAGTAGCCATTCTCAAATACCTAAGTTCATGTTTGCTGGCTCTTCCGGTAAAGAAGCAGGTGGTAGAGGAGGTGGTGGTGGCGGAGGTGGCGGAGGAGGTGGTGGTGGCGGAGGCGGAGGTGGGGCGTCCCTCACCATTTCACCCTCTTTCCTCATTGAGTAGGAGTTGTCATCTAATAAATTTAAAAAAAAAATTTATGTATGTAACAGACTAACACCATAGATAAATCATTATAACCATAAAGTAATAAACATTAATTTGTTATAAATAATATGACTATTAGTAAATATATAAGCAAATAGACTATTGGAGAATATAAATATTGATTTATAATGTACAGATCTCACCATCATCATCAATCAATATCTGTGTCACAAGTTGCAACCCCTTCCTCCGTCTCCTCCTCATCCTCTTCATTTTCCTCTTCCTCCTCATCCCCCTCTTTCTCCTCATCCTCCCCCTCCTTCTCTAGCCCTAACATTCTTCGTACCTCTTTGTCATTAGCATCAAAAGATTCAAAATCAACATCATCTCTAGATAATTCAATATTAACTTCATCATCCTCGTTCAGGATTGGTCTCATGAAAATTTCATTTTCATCTACATAATCATCATTGTCTTCATCATTATCATGGTCCACATTATCATCATCTTTGTCAGGAACATCCCAAACGTGCCTATGTTGAATCTTCTACACAACTTTCCAGGGATGGTCCAACTTTAAGTCATCAATGTAAAATACTTGATGTGTTTATCTAGCTAGCACATATGGATCACTATCATACCACCGATTATTTACATTGACTGATGTAAGATGATAATCCCGAATAAATCTTTTTCCTCTGGTATCTATATTGTACCATTGACATTTGAAAAGAATCACCTTATAACCTCTTATAAATTGTACTTTAATGACATTAATTAATTTTCCATAGAAGTTACATGGTTCACCGTTGTGCGACCCTGGCGTCATTACCCTATTGTTATGCGTTGTACGATTTTGATCAACTTGTGTGACCAAATAGCGAGTGCCGCTCATAATACAACCTGTGTATTGGACAGTACGTCGATCCGAACCTTGGGCTAATGAAAAAATTTCTTCACTCACCAATCTAGTTTCTTGATAATACAATGACGTGACCCGCTGCCTAAACCATTCACGAAACAACTGTTTATGTCTCAGTTGTACATTGACATGATTATCTCTTTTCAAAATCTGGATATGATCACTGCATACATAATATATATATATATATATATATATAAGTTAAAGTTGTAAAATTATAAATATTTTTATTAGACGATATGGGGTGACTGATGTTGCCAGATTTTATGTTCCTTCTTTCCATGGGATTCTCTATTAAGTCTAATCCCTTAATTTGAGGAAGATTGACATCTAGATGACTTGTTGATAGTTGTGTCCTAGCTACTTGTTGCACTCCCTTAATCTAAAGAGTGACAGTTTTAGGGTTTACCGGGTTAATAGGATTTGCCAAGGTAGGGTTGCTTGTAACCTTCTACCTCATTATATATCCCCCCTCTGTACATTCAAACAAACTTAAAGTTTTGCACAATTTCAATATATGTAAAACCATTACTATCACATACCTCTTGACGTCTTCTATTTCTTTACAATGTCTAAGATATACCAATATGCCACTTCTATATCTTCCCTCGAAAGTTCAACCAGTACACGAGCTCCAAATGGACATGCTTTTTGTGTAAACACTAAGAGCAACAGATTGGGATCACCACCGTCATCGTTTCTTTCTAGTCAAGTGAATGGAGTCTCAACATCACACAAATACATTGGGCAAAAAGTTGAGGACTCGTATGCCAAGTGTGCTTCCACAATAGAGCCTTCAGGGTGAGCTTTGTTACATATAGATTTCTTGTACAAGCCTAACAATCTATTAAATGAACAATTATCATATGTAGAAAGACACACTTAATGCAATTCAAGTAAATCTGATGGCATTTTACCTTTCTACAGGACACATCCTTCGGTATCTGACCGGTCATACCAATTTTGCTTCATGTGGTAAGTGTACTGTTCAGTGAACCATGGGAACAAAGAATGCAGGCATGAATATTTTCTCTAGTTTGCACAATATGTGGATAATGTCTTCTTCCAACTTATCAATATCAGAAACAATCATTGTCTTTGCATATATTTGTTGGAAGAAAATTGACAGCTCAACAAGTGGGCCATATATCTGTTTTTTCAAATGTTTTCTAACTCCCACTGGAAGCACACGTTGCATCAACACATGACAATCATGGCTCTTCAAACCTAACACATTCCTTTCATCCACACTCACTTTATGAGATATATTTGTTGCATAACCATCTGGAAAATTGATTTCAACCAATGCAAGAAATCTTTACGCTCAGATGGCTTGAATACATACTGAGCCAAAGGCTTATCCAATATATTACGTGCATTTAGTTTCAAATGAAAACTTTCTCTGATATTCATGTCTTGTAAATCCATCCTCGCCTTGAGGGTATCCTTTGACTTCCCCATATTCAGCAATGTCCCGATCAAATAATCAAATATACTCTTCTCAATATGCATAACGTCAAGATTATGCCTAATCTTTAATTTGGACTAGTATTCCAACTCAAAAAAAAAAAAATACTCTTCCTTGTCCAATTTAATTCTTCAACATTCCGTTTTCTCTTCCTATCTTTATTGCTATCATGTTTACCAAACTTATGGGGTACAAGGTAATCAAATTGATCAAGTATATCATTGCCTGAGAATTCTCTTGGACAATGCCTCATCTCTCAACGACCATTAAATAGTTGAGTATTTTTGCACCAAGAATGATTCATAGGTAAATAACGACGATGACCAATATGACAATACTTACTTCTCAACTTGGTGTATGATCCATCCTCATTGCACATCGAACATGCTAACTTACCATAAGTGCTCCAACCTGATAAATTTCCATAAGCACGGAAATCATTAATGGTCCACATAACAGCTCCATGCAAATTAAATGTACTCCCAGTCATCTTATCATGAGTTTGAAAGCCATTTTCCCACAATTCCTTAAGCTTGTCAACTAATGGGCGCAAATACACATCAATCTCATTTCCAGGTGCTTTTGGCCCACGAATTAACAAGGTTAAAAAAGAGAATGGTTTTTTCATGCATTTCCAATGGGGCAAATTATATGGAAATATAACAACTAACCACATACTGTACGACTTACTTATATATGAAAATGGAGTAAACCCATAACTTGTAAGGTCCAATATGATATTTCGTGGGTCTTGAGCAAAATCAGGGTACATTTGGTCAAATTCTTTCCATGTGTTAGAGTCTACTGGATGTCTTATTGTGTTCGGATCATTAACTCTTTTTTCCTTGTGCCACCTCATGTCTTCACTTGTATGTCTCTACATGAACAACCTTTGTAGCCTGGGTTTAAGTGGAAAATATCGTAACAGTTTTCTTGGAACCTTTTTTCTTTGCTCATAATGACTATCTTTATACATTGGCTCATTACAAATTGGACATCTATCTTTCTTTTCATGTTCTTTATAGAACAATACACAATCATAATAGCAAGCATGTATATTCTCACACCCTAATCCAAGACTTTTCAATATCTTCTTGCACTCACGGAACGATTCGGGAACACTGCTTGGTTTGGGACACATCTTCATCATTGCTAGCATCTTATCAATGGCCTTGTTTGTCATGTGTTTATCAACTTTGTTGTGAATTAACTCAACAACATAAGACAAAACTGTATATTGATTGCATCCGGGGTATAGTTCTTTTTAAGCTTCATGAAGCAACATATCATAAGTATCAACATCTACCCTAAGAGCATTGGTCATCTCCGCCCCACATGGTATCTTGGACCCCCATTGTATCTTGATCTTCTTCATCATCATCATCATTATGCATTCTTCCAAATGCATCATACATCATATTAAACATGTTGACATTAGAATTATTAATCGGCTCGTTATTCGTAGACATTGAAGACTTTCCTTGCACTTGATTAATATGCTCACCATGATTTATCCATATATCATAATTCATATCTATACCAGAATTCAATAAATGGAGATGAACATCTTCAGCTGAGTGAAAAAATCTGTTATGACAAACTCTACAAGGACACAATATCTGATTATTCTGGTTCACATGGTAACAAGCAGCATCAATGAATGATTGGACCCCTTCTCTATACTTGAAACTAAGGCGATTCCAACAACGAATCCATTGTCTATCCATAACATTAGATCACTTCAATACTACTATTGAGCGCAAACTTTGATATATTCTAATATGTTGCCATAAAAATTTTAAAAAAATTCTTAAGATAGGCATATAATATAGCAAAGATGAATTTCAATAAAACAAAGAAAGCAACGATAGGCATACAATATTGCAAAGATGTATTTCATATAACTGGAAATTCAAGATCAGGAAGATAAGCATTCACACCCATCTAACTACAATTTTTTTTAAAAAGCATGCCATTTAAGTATTCACACCCACATTGTAAACCGTAATTTAGAAATATATATCAACTGTAAGACTAAGTCCTAACTCCTCATCCAAAAGAAACTCTTAAGCTGTTACTCGGTCAACAATTTTATGTTGGATAGGTTTTATATTTTTGAATATTTGTTTTTCAAAGATTATTGTGATTAGCTTCCATCGTTTTATCTGGAGGTGATTTTGAATTTTGAATTGTAGCTTGTAAATAGGATTTTCAATGATGTAATATGTATTAAATTATAAATACATGGCACCCTACATTATTAAGGGTATGCAAAACCATTGAAGAAAACCTTGTTCATTGTTTTTTTTAGTTTCCTGCAATTTTCTACTTTTATAATCTTCTGTGATTCTCTAGTAAACCTTGTTCATTGTTTTTTTTAGTTTCCTGCAATATTCTACTTTTATAATCTTCTATGATTCTCTAGTTCTTTATGGTACTCAGAGCCTCATAAGTCCAATGACAGAAGATAATTTTTTTTTTCTACCCATCATGTCCTAGATTAATCCCCCACCTGCAGTCCATACTGCAAATATGTCTTCCTACATGACTACTATTGTGAACATCAAACTATATAGGACTAACTATCCGCTGTGGTTAGCCCCGATTCTAGTCATGATCTTATGGGCTATGTCGATGACATCATCGTAAAATTTAATTAAACGACAAAAATAGAAAAATCTTCTACCTCAATAACACGAGTGAGATTTCTACTACTAGGTTTCTCTTCTCTGCGCATACTTAGAATGATCTATTCCACCCAAAAAAAATTCCTTACCAAAGGTGGCCAACAGGGCCGACAAATCCAAATCCGAACAAGCTGGTAGTACCCACTCTTCTCCAGTTGATCTTTAACTCTTCATCTTCACCCTCTACACGAAGACAAATAAGTTAGTCTATTATCGTGGGAAACTAATTAGCAGCATATTTGATAGCAACGTCTTGCAGACATACATTTGATCATTTAATATAAACCAAAATGTTGAGAAATTCCAAAACTTCTATGTTATATTCTCTGATATATGTAGCCTAAAATTGGGGACTCTGCACAAGGTGTTATGCTTAACAGCTTTTTCAGAAAGTGTTTGGTACATTTACAACAGAAAAATCGTTTAAAAACATTACCAAAACATATCCTGTTTCTCTAAACTAAGAAAAATATACACTATGAAGAAGTAGTTTAATATCCTCTCCAAAATATGTGATCCTCCAAATCATGAGATAAAGAAAATGCAGCTACCAAACCTTTTCCCTAAACATGGAGAAAGACTTAAATTGAACGGGTTCCCTGCCACTTACACATGGAATTGTATTATTGAACACCATGCGACAGTGAACATACTCAATATAAGTTGCTCACAAGAAACCATATCCGCTTGGTGCCACATTGACCCCATTATTAAGCAATAGATCCGACACTTCTTGAAGATTAAAAAAATAACAAGCACAATGAAAGTCTTTTCAAATCTCATGGCAACAATTCAATAAACATTGACAGATGAAATAAACAAATACAGAGGTCATCCCAAGCATGAAAGCAATTCCACAAACACAGACACATAAACACAAGCACAAGAGGTAAAGAAGAAAGTAACCATTCTTCGAACAATGAAACGAGATATTTCAAATTTTTTGCAAGACACAAAAGAAACTAAGTAGGTGTTCCCTTGCATTTCTATAAACTGATGATATTTGTGTTTTCACATAATGCTCTTACAGAGTCTTTAAGTTCTACTTGAAAAATACTCCACTCTCATCCCCATATTAACTTTAAAAGACAAATGTGCACTTGTGGAAATTTTAAGTTTGTTTGAATGTATTTTTCATAGATTGATTGAATGTACAGGGAGGATATATAATGAGGTAGAAGGTTACAAGCAACCCTACCTTGGCAAATCCTACTAACTCGGTAAACCCTAAAGCTGTCACTCCTTAAATTAAGGGAATGCAGCAAGTAGCTAGCACACAACTATCAACAAGTCATTTACATGTCAAACTTCCCCAAATTAAAGGATTAGACTTAATAGAGAATCCCATGGAAAGATGAAACATAAAATCTGGCAGCATCAGTCACCCTATATCGTTTAATATCTATATGCAGCATCAGTCACCCCATATTGTCTAATAGTACTAATTAGCCAACAGAAATCATATTCCATGCGCTAAATGCTCTCATAAATATCATTTTACATTTCAAGAACATACCACCAGACTCTTCCCCAACAAGTTCATCAACTGGTCAATCCTTCTTACTTAAATAGCACTTGAATAAGAAGATTCTGGTCCGTCCCACACTAAGCGAAAAACCTACTCCATAACAATGGAAAAAAAAAACTCTAAGAAAATGCACCTAATATCAAGTAAGGACCTATATATATTGTACTTCTTAAAAATTAAACTTGCGTTGTGCTGATATTTCAAAATTTTGTTCATCGTAACTTGTAAACATAGATAAAGTATCATTATCAACTTAACTAAAAGGCAAATCGATTCAAGAACTACTAAATATATGACCCTATATCACGGAGCCTGCTTTGATTGATTCATCCTTAATACCATTTGGTAAGGGCCATCCCAAGCATGAAAGTAATTCCACAAACACAAACACATAAACACAAGAACAAGAGCTAAATTATCAAATGTAGGAGAAAACAAGAGAGATCTATATGGGAAAACAGTGAATAACATAGACCAATTTAAGTAAAATTTCAAATTTTCACAGTTGAGACAAATTTACAAGAGTGAAATCAAGAAGAGTGCAGTAATTTCAAGAGATAGAGAGAGATTTGAGTACCTTTTGAGTAGAAATTGGGAGAAAGGATAGCTAAGAAATTAGGTCGTCTTAAATAAAAGAGAGTAGAGTACGAGTGCAAGCAGTTGAGGTTTGAGGAAGATGAAAGCATGATGCAGTCATGGCCGCCAACAATCCGTCATCGGCAAAGTTGAGAGACTAAGAGACGAAGTGGGGTGGAAGTAGAATAGATGAGTTTTAATTGGGGCTTTGTTTTTATGTTTTTTTTTTATTTTTTTTTATTTTTTCCCTCTGCCTTTAGTAAAACAAATGGTGATGAATTGACTTTTCTTACATACATAGGTCACCTAATCTTAGGTTATGTGAAGAACCCAATCTTTTCATCACCATTGAAAACAATTGGGCTGCAAAATTTGGCGCCAAAAAATTTGTGAGGAATTTAGGCTTGCTATGTGACGAACAAAACTCCAAAATTGTTTTGTATCCCACAGTAGTATGTATGTGACACTTTTTTTTTTTAAAATTCCTCACCTATTATACTAAAATGTGATGAATTTATAGGCGTCACATTAAAATATTGTCACCTAATCCATGTTTTCTTGCAGTGAACCAACTAGCACCAAAATGCATCGCCAATGAGAAACAAGCAATGAACTAAGTAGCAAAGTCGGCAGTGGAGGACTAACGACGTGGACAAGCAATGGAGGAAGAAAGAGGCATAAAAGCCTAGATATAAGACGTGCTCCGGGAGGTTGAGACAAGCTCAATGAAACTAGAAATTAAGAAGGTTATCAAAAACAAGGAAGATAAATAAACTAGGAAACCTGGAGCGAGGGGACCAGAATATGGGAGGGAAGAGAGGGGCTGGGAAGAAGTAGGGGGCGCAAGACTAGATGGGGGAAGGAAGAGGATTTGAGGGGGGGGGGGGAGGGGGTATCAGGCCAGAGAGGAGAAGGAAAAGGAAGAGCAAGGGTTCTGTGTGAGAGAAAAGGGAGAGCCACTAAAGTTTGTAGGATTCGAAAGTTCATTTTGGGAGAGGGGAGGGGGGTTGGGTTCTGTGCGAGAGAAATAGGGAACGGTTAGGGTTCCTTGGTTCCCTGTGTAAGAATATAAATAATTAGAAACCTATTATTTTCTATACATTCACGGAGCTCAAAGTACCTCACTTTTAATTAAATTATATAAATTAGGAGAAATATCACTAGGTCAACAAATAATAGTAGTTTAATGAGAGAAATTTTTGTTCGAAAAAATGAGAGAAAAAAAAAACCCAAATCGACAAATCAAGAATAGTATCACTAGTCATAATGTTTTTTTTCTTTTTCTTTTATATATTAATTTTATGTTAATGGCTTTTTTCTTTTAGATACCCTGAAATACCTTGTAGCTTTTGTACTTAAAATTTAACCGAAAAATAGAGAGCATGAGCATCTCCGAAAGAGATGTTACATAAAATAAGTCAAAATTTTATTTAATTGTTGATATGACGAATTGAATATAAATGCTAAATCGTCTTATTTCAAATGAAGGTGTCAAATATAAATTTATTAATATATTGAGCCCATAATTACATTAACTATTAAAATACAATTAACATAAAAAAAAAAATTGAAGGTGCCAATTAATACTATGATTTAAAGGTCTTAGGTTCTATTCTCGCCAATAGCAAATTTAAACCACAATATTACTAGCTCATTAGTGTATATAATATCGTTTGTTCAAAAAAAAAAAAGGCATTTGACTCCATCTTTGTTTGCTATAAAAGAAGGTAACCAGAAAGTAAAGAGTCAAATGACTCAACAGCCATGTCATATACGACATCTCCTTTTGAGAACACCTCGATGTCTTTTTGTCCGAGATGATGTAGTTGACATCTACTTTGGAGACTTGGAATAGAAATGTCAAAATTATAACTGATGGCTGATGTGGCAATCTAAAGTTTTATGTCAAATTTTGTGTTTCTTTAACCAAATTGTCAAATATTATTTTCTTATTAATGTAGAGCTTTACATGGTTGTATTTATTAAAAAAAAATTGTTGAATTGCTATAAAATAAGGTAACTAGAAAGCAAAGAGTCAAATGACTCAACAGCCATGTTATATACGACATCTCCTTTTGAGAACACCTCAATGTCTTTTTGTCCGAGATGATGTAGTTGACATCTACTTTGGAGACTTGGAATAGAAATGTCAAAATTATAACTGATGGCTGATGTGGCAATCTAAAGTTTTATGTCAAATTTTGTGTTTCTTTAACCAATTTGTCAAATATTATTTTCTTATTAATGTAGAGCTTTACATGGTTGTATTTATTAAAAAAAAAATTGTTGAATTAAAATTTTTATTAGTTGAAATGTTAGTGAAATAATGAGAACTTCCTAGGAAAATCCATTAGGTAAATTGGTGGCAAAATTCTGGTGGAATGAGGTCGACGAGGCTAGGAAAATCCATTGGGTGGCCTAGGATAAACTCTGCTTACCAAAAGCTGAGGGTGGCTTGGGTTTCGGGAATCTCTATGGTTTCAACCTTAGTTTACTAGCCAAACGAGGTTGGCGGCTCGTTCATGATCATTCATCTCTGGTGGCTAAAGTTCTCAAAGCCAAGTATTTTCTAAATTTTCCTTCTTGGAAGCGAAGGTGGGTAACAAGGCATCTTACTGTTGACACATTACTTGTTCTGCTAGATATATCATTAAGGCGGGATCCAGATGGCAAATTAGGACGGGAGTGGATGTTGACATTTAGGCTAATCGCTGGGTGCTCCTCCTTCCAAATTTTGGGTTCTTTCCCCTAAGCCTAGCAGGTGCCTTCTTTGGTCGGTTGATCAGCTTATTGTGGCCTAACAATGGAGATATAAGCCTTCTCTACTCCCTGTTTTCAGATGTCAACGTGGAGGCAATTTTCTCACTCCCTCTCAATGTTCGGAAACCCAATGACTTTTTAATTTGGCATTTTGATTCCAAAGGCTCATTCACAGTTTAAAGTGCATATCATGTGTCGCTGAACTAGATCAACTGGAATTCTTCGTCCCCTATGAGGCCTTCGATTGGTTCTAGCATATCAAAACTATGGAAACGCATTTGGAATGCTAAAGTCTCGCCTAAAATCAAGATCAGTGCTTGGCGAATTTGTCACAACATCATCCCCACCTGGGCTAACCTCGTTCGTAGGCATATTAGTTCTGCTTTGTCTTGTGTTTTGCGCAATTCCCTTTGTGAATCTTCCCTCCATCTGATGCGGGATTGCCTATTTACGATCTACACTGATGGCTACCCCACTTGGTTATGTTCTCGTGGATCTGCACACTTTGTCCATTTGTGAATGGGGTCTTTCTCTTGTTGTAAACCTCAGTAGAACCAACTTCGATATTGTTCTTATAATCTGGTAGGCCATCTGGGGGGCCAAAAACAACCGGCTTGGAAATGATGTTATTGATTACCCCGACATTGTAGCAACTAAGTCACTAAACTATGTGCTATACTTTGTCAACTCCACTGTTTTTCCCCTATCTCTTAGCTCGGAGCTGCCGTCTGCTAGATGGTTTATTCCTCTCTCGGGTACTCTTAAGATTAATGTTCATGGTGCTTGGAGTGAACAATTGGGATTTAGTGGTGTGGGTATTATAATCAGAGATGACCAGGGGGTTTTGTGGTTGCACGGGCATTGGGGTTTGACTTTATTTTCTTTCTTCTCCAAGTGGAAGCTCTTACAATTAGAGAGGGTTTGTCTTTGGTGTTGGAAGGTGTCTCAATGCAATTATTATTAAGAGTGATTTTCCCCAGATGGTAAAAGCGCTACTCGAGAGCTCAACTCATATGTCCATTGTCAGTTACATTATCGAAGACACTAAAGTAACTCTTCTTGGGATCACTAGAGCTTCAGTTGTTCATATGGTTTCAACCTTAGTTTACTAGCCAAACGAGGTTGGCGGCTTGTTCATGATCATTCATCTCTGGTGGCTAAAGTTCTTAAAGCCAAGTATTTTTCCAACTCTTTCTTCTTGGAAGCGAAGTTGGGTGACAAGGCATCTTACTATTGACACAATACTTGTTCTGCTAGATATATCATTAAGGCGGGATCTAGATGGCAAATTAAGACGGGAGTGGATGTTGACATTTAGGCTAATCGCTAGGTGCCCTTCCTTCCAAATTTTGGGTTCTTTCCCCTAAGCCCAGCAGCTGCCTTCTTTGGTCGGTTAATCAGCTTAGTATGGCCCAACAATGGAGATATCAGCCTTTTCTACTCCCTATTTTCAGATGTCGAGGTGGGGGCAATTCTCTCCCTCCCTCTCAATGTTCGGAAACCAGTGACTTTTTAATTTGGCATTTTGATTCCAAAGTCTTATTCATGGTTAAAAGTGCATATCATGTGGTGCTGAACTGGATCAACTAGAATTCTTCATCCTCTATGAGGCCATTGACTGGTTCTAGCATATCAAAACTATGGAAATGCATTTGGAATGCTAAAGTCCTGCCTAAAATCAAGATCTGTGCTTGGCGAATTTGTCACAACATCATCCCCACCCGGGTTAACCTCGTTTGCAGGCATATTAGTTCTGCTTTGTCTTGTGCTTTGTGCAATTCCCTTCGTGAATATTCCCTCCATCTGATGCGGGATTGCCTATTTGCGATCTACACTAATGGCTACCCCACTTGGTCATGTTCTCGTGGATCTGCACACTTTGTCCATTTGTGAATGGGGTTTTTCTCTTGTTGTAAAGCTTAGTAGAACCAACTTCAATATTGTTCTTATGATTTGGTAGGCCATCTGGGGGGCCATAAACAATCGGCTACGAAATGATGTTATTTATTACCCCGACATTGTAGCAACTAAGTCACTAAGCTACGTGCTATACTTTGTCAACTCCACTGTTTCTCCCCTATCTCCTAGCTCGGAGCTACCGTCTGTTAGATGGGTTATTCCTCTTTCGGGTACTCTAAAGATTAATGTTAATGCTGCTTGGAGTGAACAATTATGATTAAGTGGTGTGGGTATTATAATTAGAGATGACCAGGGGGTTTTGTGGTTGCACAGGCATTGGGTTTTGACTTTATTTTCTCTCTTCTCCAAGTGGAAGCTCTTGCAATTAAAGAGGGTTTGTCTTTGGTGTTGGAATGTGTCTCAATGCAATTATTATTGAGAGTGATTTTCTCCAGATCGTAAAAGTGCTACTCGAGAGCTCAACTTATATGTCCATTGTCAGTTACATTATCGAAGACTCTAAATTAACTCTTCTTGGGATCACTAGAGCTTCGGTTGCTCATATGGTTTCAACCTTAGTTTACTAGCCAAACAAGGTTGGCGGCTCGTTCATGATCATTCAACTCTGGAGGTTAAAGTTCTCAAAGCCAAGTATTTTCCTAACTCTTCCTTCTTGGAAGCGAATGTGGGTAACAAGGCATCTTACTGTTAACACATTACCTGTTCTACTAGATATATCATTAAGGCGGGATCCAGATGGCAAATTAAGACGGGAGTGGATGTTGACATTTAGGCTAATCGTTGGGTGCCCCTCCTTCCAAATTTTGGGTTATTTCCCCTAAGCCCAGCAACTGCCTTCTTTGGTCGATTGATCACCTTATTATGGCCCAACAATAGAGATATCAGCCTTCTTTACTCCCTATTTTTAGATGTCGAGGTGGATGCGATTCTCTCCCTCATTCTCAATGTTCGGAAACCCAGTGACTTTTTAATTTGGCATTTTGTTTCCAAAGGCTTATTCATGGTTAAAAGTGCATATCATGTGGCATTGAACTGGATCAACTAGAATTCTTTGTCCTCTATGAGGCCCTCTACTGGTTTTAGCATATCAAAACTATGGAAATGCATTTGGAATGCTAAAGTCCTGCCTAAAATCAGGATATGTGCTTGGCGAATTTGTCACAACATTATCCTCACTCGAGCTAACCTCATTTGTAGGCATATTAGTTCTGCTTCGTCTTGTGTTTTGTGCAATTCCCTTTGTGAATCTTCCTTCCATCTGATACGGGATTGCTTATTTGCCATCTACACTGATGGCTACCCCACTTGGTCATGTTCTCATGGATCTGCACACTTTGTCCATTTGTGAATGGGGTTTTTCTCTTGTTGTAAACCTTAGTAGAACCAACTTCGATATTGTTCTTATGGTCTGGTGGGCCATCTGGGGGGCTAGAAACAACCGGCTAGGAAATGATGTTATTGATTACCCCGACATTGTAGCAACTAAGTGACTAAGCTACGTGCTATGCTTTGTCAACTCCACTGTTTCTCCCCTATCGCCTAGCTCAGAGCTGCCGTCTGTTAGATGGTTTATTCCTCTCTCGGGTACTTTTAAGATTAATGTTGATGGTGCTTGGAGTGAACAATTGAGATTGAGTGGTGTGGTATTATAATGAAATATGACCTGAGGGTTTTATGGTTGCACGGGCATTGGGGTTTGACTGTATGTTCTCTCTTCTTCAAGTTGAAGCTCTTGCAATTAGAGAGGGTTTGTCTTTGGTGTGGAAAGGTGTCTCAATGCAATTATTATTGAGAGTGATTCTCTCCAGATCGTAAAAGCGCTACTTGAGAGCTCAACTCATATGTCCATTGTCGGTTACATTATCGAAGATTCTAAAGTAGCTCTTCTTGGGATCACTAGAGCTTCGGGTGCTCATATTCGTCGCCAAGGCAATGGGGTTGCCCATTGCTTAGCTTGTTCTCTTTACCTATGGAATATACGTCTTGTCCTGGTTTGAGGAGCCACCGAATTTCATTAGGAACTTGGTAGACTCTAAATGTTTATGATGTGGCATTTTTTGCTGGCCTATATGATGTAACCTGGTTAAGGCGTTACTTTTCAACTCATCGTGTCTCGTGTTTAAACTCTCATTTTTTTCGTTGTGTAATTATTGTAAAATATGACTTGTTATAAAAAAAAAAAAAGCCAATTGTTATGTCAAAATTCTAATTTTTCACTTCAAACTTTCTATATTTAAAAAATACATTTGTGAAAAGTGTAAAATGAAATTTTTAGAGTGTCAATACTAACTCTCCAAAAACTGTACTAAAAATATCTTGTTGTAGGTGGGGTAATAATAAAAGTTGCCCCTATAGATAGTACCATGCATAGGCGTAAGGTACCCCACACATATACAATGGTCTCTTCATATATATAGCAGAATCACATTTAAAAGCCAATAACTCGTAGAAAGTGTTAGTGTAACCGTAAATCCGTTTGACTACTTGTGAAATTGAAAACGGCACCTAACTTCCTTAACGGTGCGATGATTTGTCACTCGTGAGGACCCATGATCACTATATTTCATCGACTCAGCATGGGCAGGGGTGGGTTGGGTTGTTCGTGATTTTGCGGGGCTGCTGCAGGCTACGGGTGGCTCAGGTGAGCTGTTTTGTTACTCTGCTGCTGCAACGGAAGCTGTTGCTGTTCGGGATGCTTTGGAGTTTTGCCGTATGCATGGGTTTGATAAACTGGTGGTAGAATCTGATGCACGGGTCGTTATCCAAATGTTAAAGAAGGAGATGCATCCAGATTTTAGTTTAGAATGCATTCTTGGTGACATCGAGAGTCTGGTGCAAAGTAGGTCTGTAACTTTTGCTTTTGTGCCTAGAGAGGGTAATGGTGCTGCTCACTCGGTGGCTAAGTTTGTGTTTCAGGAGAGAAAGTCGTTTTTATGGGATTGTATTGGTTCGGAGTTTTTGTTTAATATCTTGGCTTCTTTCTATTCGTTTATAATAAATTTAGCCTTTGGAGAAAAAAAAAAAAAAAAAAAACATTTGTGTGGAGCTCAATTGCAAGGACAAATTAAATGACCCATGAATTGGAAACCAATGAATTTAAAAAACATGACTTTTAAGATAGATGAAGAGAAAATGCGCCCACGCCATTGTGGCCGAAAAACTTGCTGTGTGAAGTTGGACCGGAGCTTGAGGCGATAGTGGTTAAAAAGTTTTTAATTTATTTGATTGTTAAATTTGAAGGTATTTGTGTCTATTGATAGGAGCATATTCATGCGACTTAAATGGCTTGTTCTCGTGCATTTACGTTATGTTTCTTTAGTTATTTTAGTACTTTAAGCTATTTTTCGTGTGTTTGTAGGTCCAAAGGGCTAAAGGAGCAAAAAGATGCATTTTGGAGACTTTTGGAGCACTTTTGGGCTTAGGATGGATAGCTTATGCTTGGAGCCAAAGTGTTGGACGAAATTGAAGACCTAATTGAAGACCAAAGTGTTGGAACCTTGTTCCCTTTAGTTTTAGGACATTTAAACCTTTCCTATATCCTTAGCCGTGCATAACATTCCAACATTCCACTCCTTCATTTCAGCCACACTCCCACGTATCATTACATATCATTCACCACTTATCATATCATCCACTTATCATATCATTCACTTATCTTATCATCCACTTATCATATCATTCACTTATCATATCATACACTTATCACAACCATACACTTATCACTTATCACAACAACAACCTTGCACATGCACATTCATCCACATGCACCCATAATCATTCACTCATCTTTAATCCACATGCATCTTCCATAAATCAAATCAGCCACATCCACATGCACTTATTCCACTTCATCATTACACCACATTCTCTCTCTTTAATCCACATGCATTCATCATCACTCACTCTAGTTTTAATTCCACATGCATTTCCAGCTTTGCACATGCATTCCCACATGCATTTCCACCCACATGCAACCATAATCATTCATACCTATCACTCCACACTCATTTCACATGCATTCCCTTTCATTTCTGTCAAAGCACATGCATTCCCACCCTTTAATCACATGCATAAATCAGCCACATGCATCTCCCATCACCATTTCAGATTTCCACCAAGTTCCTAGCTGTCATGTTCCCTCTCTTTCTCCCTATAAATACCATACACACTTCACACAACATTCATTCATTCTCATTCACTCTTCCATATTCCAGAAATTCGTCAAAACCTCTCCACACCCTTGCAGCAGCCACCAAAACACTTTTCTCCTCCATTGCAGCCACTCCAACCACTCCCCAAACCATTCACACCATCAAACTATCCTTAGACCTTGTGCTACAACGAAGAGGAAGATAAGAGGGCCTAAACGTTCATACAATTCAAGTTTGAGTTGTTGGAATGTTTAGGTGTTTCTTTGATTTCAATGTTTAATTTCAATACTCTTTGTTTTGTACGAATGAGGAATGGAAGAGAAGAGGGCCTAAACGTTCATACAATTCAAGTTTGAGTTGTTGGAATGTTTAGGTGTTTCTTTGACTCCAATGTTTAAATTCAACTAAACCCCCCTTGGCTAGGGGGGGGATTCGAAATATATGTTTATGCTTGCATTTTGATTTGATTACTTCTAATTGCATTTCATAAGTTGTGGATTCAATTTGTTTAACCGTTTGATTGATAACTTATTTATGTATGTTTATTGAGAATGCGCGCTTAATTTTCATGCATGAATATGACGCTAGAATATAAGTGAGTTTCACCTAATAGTTACGAACTTATATTCGCAAGTAGTGGAGGTTGCTTATAAACAATCGCGTTAAACAAATTCTTGGCATAAGTTTCATGCAATCATAGTAACGAATGCCTCGTCAACACTTATAATTTTCATAGAGCGTAATGATTCTTGCTTGTACCTCTTCTATGCATTCATGTTGAGGACTTGTGGGGAATGTTTTGAATTGTCGCATGCATCATCCAATTCAATAACGTTAGGAAGATTTGAAGGTTAATTAGTGCATCACGGTTAACTTGGGGTGTTGAGTATCATAGTTTATTGAAATGCAATTGGAAATCATTTTATTATGCAAGTATAACATGTATGGAGATGAACCCCTTAGCTAGGTTCCCATCCATTCAATTCCATCAAATTCATCTTTACATTCTGTCTAGTTTATTAACTTGTTTCGTTATTTCAATTCTCGTCAATTTAAAACCCCCCTTTACTTTCTTGTTCTTTAGTGTTTAGACTTTGTTTAGTTTATGTTTTAAAGTGTTTTGATTCAATTTATTTCCCAAAATTCGTCCAAATTCACCAAAGTGCTCAAAACTGACCAGAAAGTGATTTTAAGGCTGTTTTGAGTGTTTTGGGTGATGTTTGAGTCTTTTGGTTTGTTTTAGTGTTTTAAAGTTTAGTTTTGCATTCTTTGAGTCTAGTATAGTGTTTTATATTGTGTTTTTACGTTTGAATCAAACCATAATCTTAAATTCGTCCAACATTGGGTTTAAGGTCAGAAACTGCCTAGTTAGTGTTTTTAGGCAGTTTTGAGTCTTTTGAACTTGTTTTGAGTCCTTTGAGTCTTTGTGAACGTTTTTAACTTTATTTTACGTTTTTGAGTCAGTTTCCAAGTGATTTGCAATCCCTCCTAATCCCCGGTCCAGAACGATCCCTACTTATACTTATACTACAATTGACAAAAAGAGGGTTTAATTTGTGTGCGTATAATTCTCGCATCAAATTTTGGCGCCGTTGCCGGGGATTAGCAAATTTGCTAATCTCTTGGATTGTTTGTTTCTGTTATGTATTTTAGTTTTAGTTTTTTATTTTTGTTTTGTTTGTTGAATTCAAATACTAGAGAAGAACAACATGGCACTTGATAATGCTTCTCTTTTGTCACAGCTCATGGAAAGGTCTCAAATGCAAAGTGTTGATATATTTGATCTTCAATCAAGGAATAACGTGTTTTCCAATACTTACAGTTCAGATTGGAGTGATCATTCAAACTCTATGTGGTGGGAACCTCAACATGTTCAAGAAGAAGGATATTGGCAGCCATATGAGGAGTTCTATTCAAGACCTATACACCCACCACAACCTCATATTCAATATGCCCAACCAAATTTAAGTTCGTCAATAGATTATAATCAAAAGCTTAACGAATTAATTTGTTTGGTGCAGGGCTCACAAAATCAAGACAATGAGGCTCGACAAGAAGACAAAAGGTTGGACCACTTGGAAAAGCAAATTGGGCAGATAGCGGAGTTCGTAGGACAATTTTGCGACCAAGGCAAACTCCCTAGTTCAACCATTGTAAATCCGAAGGGAGGATTTGAAGCACCTTTGTCAGAAGCACTTATTGCTCCTACGCCATCTAATTCAAGTAAGGTTGTTCCAATTAGTTCTAACCCCATTCCAACAAATATCCCTATTCCTTGCAGGTTCATGAATTCCAAGGAAGAAGAAAGTGAAAAAGACATCTTGGAAGCCCTTCCAAAGGTGCAAAGTAGGGAATGTCATGAATTCATCAAAGAGGACGTTCTTGAAACCACAAAATCCAAAGAAGTTAAATTTGATGACATTGGACAAGTCATAACCATCACTTGCAATCTGGCCAAGTCCAATATCCTTGAAACTTTCAAAGGAGTGGTGTTTGTCATTGAGTTCTTATCGGACAAAACAAGTAAGTTTTTTTTTCCAAATTCCATTACATTTTATACTAACTTGCTGTTTTTTATGAATCAGGCACCTACACTAGAATTCAAACCAATGCCGGTTCACTTCAAGTATCACCTTCCATTCAAGGACCAATTCCATGCCGTTTGATTTTATTTATGTTAAAAAAAAAAAAAAAAAAAAAATTATTTATTAAATAAAATACTAAAGATGGAGCTTCACAAAGGTTGTTTACGTGAAGCCCCACTACGAGGCTTTGAAGCAGAAGGCATCGGAGCGGAAGGCATTGGAGCGGAAGGCATCGGAGCGGAAGACACTGGAGCGGAAGGCATCGGAGCGGGAGGCATCGGAGCTAGAGCATTCCAGGCCTCAATACTTGGCCAAACGCTGGATGATCCAGGAAAAAGGTGCCTCTGGAGGAAAGACGAAAACCTTTGACGGTCACTGTGAATTCGACCCTCAGATTCTTGCAGCTCATCAAGCTTCCTCTTCATGCCCGACGAATAGTTATTTGCAAGCACATGCAAACTTCTATTCTCGTACTTAAGCTGCTGGATCTCTTGCTTAAGACCTTCCACCTCTGCCATCAATGATTCCACCTGACGGGACCGAGCAAGCAGGCGTTGGCCCATGTTGGACACAGAGCTCGCACACTGAACACTAAGTGCGAGGGACTCTTGAACGGCCAACTCATCAGACCGTCCTGACAGCAGCCTACTATCTTTTGGAGTGAGGAGGTTCCTAGCTACTATTGTAGCTGTTGTGGCGTCCTGCATCACGGAGTCTTCACCTGTAAGAAGACCGTTAGAAGATAAAAAAGAAGGGCGCCATACATTACCTTGACGGGGCGCAACCGGATCGCTGCTGAGACTCAAATCTAAGCTAAGGTTCGATGAGTTTGCCATTTTCGAAAGTGTTCAAAGAGAAGGGGTGGATGGAGTTAAAATTTCAAAGGGCCGGAGACGATGTTCAGAAATCGAAGAGGCGTCGTTCTGATATCGAAGAGACATTTGTCGACAAGGGTAAAAGAACAGTACCACCACTTGATATTATCTCTATATATGTCGACCTTCGTCTTTTATGGCAAGGAAAACCTGAAGAAAATGCCCAACTCTCCCTCACCTCTGAGGGCGCACTCCCAGCAAAGCCTTTTGAAATACTCAATTCTTTCTTCTTCCCCAAAGATGATACCAGATGCCTGGAGTACAGATGACCCAGGAGGAAATGGCGGATTGAAGTGTGCTGATTCATTCACTGCTTCTTCAAAAGCAAAGGTATCTCATATCATCAAGGTCAAAAGCAAAAGTATCTCATATCATGCTCTTTCCCTGTCTTTTTCTTTGTCCTTGTTCTTACTCGCATGGCAAAGTAAAAGAAGCAATCAGCCGGCACTTGGAGTCAGTTTTCCGATCTGGAGCCAACTGCCTGGAATCTATTCCTGATTGCTTACCTAGCGTTGCTCTCGAGTAGTCATCTTCAACGGTTGATACACTTCCGGAGAAGGGACCACTTCTGCAAAGGGGAGCAAGTAAGGCAAGTGAAAATGATACATTGAAGCATGTGGAGACAAACATAGGCTGAGTTATCCTCCAACCCTTTTCAATACGAATTGGAAAGATTGAACAAAGAAACAGACCAAAGGGGTAAGCTCAGACCTTCGGGGAAGACCAAAAGAATCCTCCAGCCCAGTAGCACAAAGGAAAATCAACAAGTGGAGGAGACCCAAAAGAATCCTGCTGCCCAGTTCAAGAGTAGCACAAAGGAAAATCAACGATGGGCAGAAACCAGTTCAAGAGAAAGCCTGTGGAATCACCAAGATCAATGCCTCAATGCAATTACCAAGGAGAAGATGGAATTTACACTCCATAACCAGATTTGCGTCCCTAAACTCTTCTCTTTGTTAAGTGACATTCTGCCATGTTTAGTATGTTTAGTTGCTTTTTGTGTGTTTACTTATGTTTTGTGTGAATCTATGCTTAAAACATTGAGGACAATGTTTGATTTAAGTGTGGGGGGGGGGGGGTAACTAAGTATATTTAATGCAAATTCGTGGGATTTTATCACCCATTACTTCAAATGTTGTTCCTTGCTGTTTTAAGGTGTTTTAAAGTTGTTTTAGAGTGTTTTTAGTATGTTTTGTTTTATAACTTCGAAAATCACATAAAAAGTTGAAAAACATGTTTTAAAAAGCCTAAAAAGAGTGTTTTGAGTCGTTTTTGTGTGTTTGTGTCTTAGGGTACCTTCCAACACAATGATAAGGATTTGGTTTGTAATTGCATGACTGTTAAAAAGAGTTATAAACATAGAGAAAAGTTTGATTTACTCTTGGTATATGCTTGGTTATGGTTATAATGTATGACGTCACATGCAATCATAAAAGAAAAATTCGTTTTTGTAACATGCTTGAAGGAAGGAACTCAAACAAACACTACAACCCTGTGAGACTCGAGCCATTACCTTCTTTGGAGAGTTATTTTCTGTGATTCTTTGTTTTCTAAAGTTGTTGCATGATCTCATTATCCTTGCTTGGTTGCTACTTAGCATGCAATTGTATCATGATAGAACTAAATGCTAGAACTTATATCCGTTTCATTCAAAGCATGACATTGAATTGCATAACATATATCAAGATGAAGTTGTGTAGTTGCCACCATAGCCAAATAGCCTTACTTCCCATATTTCGTACTTGTTGTAAGTTTTAACCCCGTTGAGCCTTGTTTAGCCCATGTTCTTTGTTAACCCATATCATCCTCACTTAGCCTAGATTAGGACCATCCGTACCCTTGTTCTTGAAGCATAGTAAGCATGACGGATAATGAATTCCTTTTGATTAATATGTTGCAGAAAATAAGTGTGGGGGAAGGGATTTTTGTGTGTATGTATGTGCCTAAGTCTTAAAGGAGGCACGGGAAAAAGAAAAAAAAACAAAAAAATGTGAGAAAAAGAAGAAGAAAAGAAAGAAAAAGAGTGAAAATAAGTGAGAATGGACTCATAAGTGTGATTGTTGAAGAAAGGGCCCAAAAAGTTTGAATTTGGCCCTAAGTTTTGTGACTTCCCCTTGGGTGTTCAAAGTTAACTTCTGCGTTCTAAAGGGAATTCTAAGTGCCTAATTCAATACTTTGCTCACTATTGCTTTAAGAATGTTTGTTTATCCTTCACCTTTCATTGTTAGCCAATACCCTAGCCCCGTTACAACCCTTTGACTTCTATCTTGAGTGTTATGTGTTTCAATTTGTGGAGTTTGAACTTGGTATGAGCGTATGGTGTCACTGGTTCTCGCATCTAAGTAGTGGCATTCCATTCATGAGATCATATATTTACATGTTAATAATTCCAGAAAATGCTTTCCTTGTTATAACATATGTGAGTGTTCGTCTACATGTTTACATCAATCTTCTCACATATACCTAGTGTAGGGAGTGTAGTCAGAAAATCTGTGTGAAAAACGAGTGCATATCTTGTAAGGATTTGAGCAAATTCTCTAAGGCATGTTACTACATTCAAAACATGGTTTTAAATGCTTAATTGTGAAATAATATGTGGTGACTATGATTAAGAATGTACTTAAGTGTGAAGATGACTAAAATCTATGGGACTAATGATTTTTAACTTGTCATGTGCATTGGAAATCCTTGAGACGATTGTTGGAAGGTTTAGGTTGTGTTTTTCTTGTTCAGTGTCGTTTTGTTTTTGGTTTCTTTTGTTTTGTTTTGCTCGAGGACTAGCAAAAGATAAGTGTGGGGGTATTTGATAGGAGCATATTCATGCGACTTAAATGGCTTGTTCTCGTGCATTTACGTTATGTTTCTTTAGTTATTTTAGTACCTTAAGCTATTTTCGTGTGTTTGTAGGTCCAAAGGGCTAAAGGAGCAAAAAGATGCATTTTGGAGACTTTTGGAGCACTTTTGGGCTTAGGATGGATAGCTTATGCTTGGAGCCAAAGTGTTGGACGAAATTGAAGACCTAATTGAAGACCAAAGTGTTGGAACCTTGTTCCCTTTAGTTTTAGGACATTTAAACCTTTCCTATATCCTTAGCCGTGCATAACATTCCAACATTCCACTCCTTCATTTCAGCCACACTCCCACATATCATTACATATCATTCACCACTTATCATATCATCCACTTATCATATCATTCACTTATCTTATCATCCACTTATCATATCATTCACTTATCATATCATACACTTATCACAACCATACACTTATCACTTATCACAACAACAACCTTGCACATGCACATTCATCCACATGCACCCATAATCATTCACTCATCTTTAATCCACATGCATCTTCCATAAATCAAATCAGCCACATCCACATGCACTTATTCCACTTCATCATTACACCACATTCTCTCTCTTTAATCCACATGCATTCATCATCATTCACTCTAGTTTTAATTCCACATGCATTTCCAGCTTTGCACATGCATTCCCACATGCATTTCCACCCACATGCAACCATAATCATTCATACCTATCACTCCACACTCATTTCACATGCATTCCCTTTCATTTCTGTCAAAGCACATGCATTCCCACCCTTTAATCACATGCATAAATCAGCCACATGCATCTCCCATCACCATTTCAGATTTCCACCAAGTTCCTAGCTGTCATGTTCCCTCTCTTTCTCCCTATAAATACCATACACACTTCACACAACATTCATTCATTCTCATTCACTCTTCCATATTCCAGAAATTCGTCAAAACCTCTCCACACCCTTGCAGCAGCCACCAAAACACTTTTCTCCTCCATTGCAGCCACTCCAACCACTCCCCAAACCATTCACACCATCAAACTATCCTTAGACCTTGTGCTACAACGAAGAGGAAGATAAGAGGGCCTAAACGTTCATACAATTCAAGTTTGAGTTGTTGGAATGTTTAGGTGTTTCTTTGATTTCAATGTTTAATTTCAATACTCTTTGTTTTGTACGAATGAGGAATGGAAGAGAAGAGGGCCTAAACGTTCATACAATTCAAGTTTGAGTTGTTGGAATGTTTAGGTGTTTCTTTGATTCCAATGTTTAAATTCAACTAAACCCCCCTTGGCTAGGGGGGGATTCGAAATATATGTTTATGCTTGCATTTTGATTTGATTACTTCTAATTGCGTTTCATAAGTTGTGGATTCAATTTGTTTAACCGTTTGATTGATAACTTAATTATGTATGTTTATTGAGAATGCGCGCTTAATTTTCATGCATGAATATGACGCTAGAATATAAGTGAGTTTCACCTAATAGTTACGAACTTATATTCGCAAGTAGTGGAGGTTGCTTATAAACAATCGCGTTAAACAAATTCTTGGCATAAGTTTCATGCAATCATAGTAACGAATGCCTCGTCAACACTTATAATTTTCATAGAGCGTAATGATTCTTGCTTGTACCTCTTCTATGCATTCATGTTGAGGACTTGTGGGGAATGTTTTGAATTGTCGCATGCATCATCCAATTCAATAACGTTAGGAAGATTTGAAGGTTAATTAGTGCATCACGGTTAACTTGGGGTGTTGAGTATCATAGTTTATTGAAATGCAATTGGAAATCATTTTATTATGCAAGTATAACATGTATGGAGATGAACCCCTTAGCTAGGTTCCCATCCATTCAATTCCATCAAATTCATCTTTACATTCTGTCTAGTTTATTAACTTGTTTCGTTATTTCAATTCTCGTCAATTTAAAACCCCCCTTTACTTTCTTGTTCTTTAGTGTTTAGACTTTGTTTAGTTTATGTTTTAAAGTGTTTTGATTCAATTTATTTCCCAAAATTCGTCCAAATTCACCAAAGTGCTCAAAACTGCCCAGAAAGTGATTTTAAGGCTGTTTTGAGTGTTTTGGGTGATGTTTGAGTCTTTTGGTTTGTTTTAGTGTTTTAAAGTTTAGTTTTGCATTCTTTGAGTCTAGTATAGTGTTTTATATTGTGTTTTTACGTTTGAATCAAACCATAATTTTAAATTCGTCCAACATTGGGTTTAAGGTCAGAAACTGCCTAGTTAGTGGTTTTAGGCAGTTTTGAGTCTTTTGAACTTGTTTTGAGTCCTTTGAGTCTTTGTGAACGTTTTTAACTTTATTTTACGTTTTTGAGTCAGTTTCCAAGTGATTTGCAATCCCTCCTAATCCCCGGTCCAGAACGATCCCTACTTATACTTATACTACAATTGACAAAAAGAAGGTTTAATTTGTGTGCGTATAATTCTCGCATCATCTATTTAAGTGAAATTTTGATATATTTGAATTTTTTTATTATAAAAAGTGACATTTTTGAAATTAAAAATTAATTTTGACTATATTTCATAAATACTATATGATGTACTAATCCAAAAGTTTCAATGAAAGAAAATTAATAGCAGCTATCTGTTGATACAAGCCTCATATCAATGTCATTCTTATCCGGTAAAGAATTCTTATTCGTATTATCTACAAGTGTTTTCATTGTGTTTTTGTTTATTCTGGCATCTATTTCTTATTTCTTTCGGTTCTTGACCCTACACACTCAATCACATGATTGACTATATATCTATAGTTACATGTAAACGACAAACAATTAAGGATAAAAAGTAGGACGAAAAAATAAAGTAATAACGGAAATGTTTTTATTCATGAAAATACTTCTATGCTTTGATGTATGAGATAGACCGAATAAATAAAAGATTGAATGTGGATATGCAGGCAAGAAGCAATGAGTAAAAATTCAACCCTGTGTGATGTGCATAGATAGTAGAAAAACTCTACCATTAACGTTTATAAATGAGAGTGAAAAAGAGAGGACCATATGGATGGAATAGGATCCTATTCAGATCTTCTTTACGAGGATCTGAGGGACCTGTTCATCATATTCTTTCATCAGTCATTCTGTGGTCAGAAATCATTTTGGATTTTTTTTATTTAAAATTGCATACAAACAGTATTTAACAAAAGTTGACTGCATGATGTAGGATGAACGAATAAGATGAATTGATCTCTAAAATACTCATCCATTCCAGTCCTTCTATATGAGCCACTGAATCACTGACATTAAGAGTCAGGCTGGCTATGGTTGTTTGAATGCTATATATGGTAATACAAACCATTTATAGAAAGCTAATCTACTTGATCTGTAAAGGTGACAGCAAACCCTACGCAAATATAGAAACAATAAACGCTACAATGCAAAAACAAATTGTCTTGTTTTGCTCCACATGTTATGGCTTTTCATCACAGAAAATTAACTACAAGGAATCCAAATGTGCATGTTGGCCCTTGCTCCTCCCTTCATTTCGTTCTCCCTTCGGAACCATTCTTTCAAGTTTCAATATCGACCGAATGAATGATTATGGATAACTAACCTTTTGATACATGCAATTTTAGGTATTAATTAAAATCATAAACGACGACACGTATTAAGTAAACTCGTGTGTTTTATCAATTATGAATGTTTATGCTTGAATCTTAAAATATACATTTAATTTCATGTAGTGGTGGAGTTATAAGTTTTTTTCTCAGTTTGGCAAACAATTAGACTTGACAAATTATCACTCAATAGTTGACCCAATTAACCCATTAATTTCGAAAACACAACTACCCTCACTCCCAATGTTAGTGAAAAATTGGCAATTCTTGACAAAATGTCTGAGTCTGTAATAGCTTAGATTTGTTACATATTTTCAATTGTAATTGTTTAAGTCTAAGGATGTTTCTCACACTTCGATGCAAAGATGTTACGTAAATAAGATACTTATTCAGGTACGTTTGCACGCATGCATTCACTACATTCATCTGTTATCTCATGTTATTGTAGTTAGAATAGGACTCTTGACCATTGTGTGGTTTATCTCTTTTAAATGATTTATCCTTTCTATATTAATTATTAAAACACACTTTCAAAGAAACAATCTGATTGCATTGAGACTAATCTGATTGCATTGGAACTTATCGGTTTGCATTGGGACTTATCGGTTTGCATTGGGAGTTATCTGTTTGGATGTTGGTAGGAGTCATCTGATTACATGGATTGCATTCTTATCGATTTGAGTCGGTTAGTGCATGAAGCTTTTATAAGAGTTGTCAAACTCTTGGAAAAAAACAAGCCGCATATGCATGTTTTTCTTTGATTATAGATTGGCAGCAGCTTTGCGTTTTTGAAGATAAAAAAAATTAACTTTTAAGTGGCTGCCATATTGTGGTTTCTATAGCAATTGTTTTTAAAGAGAAAATATTATTTTCATGCTAGTTTCATTTGTTTTATTGAATGTCAATTATGAAAATGTGCCGTGTAATTTTCGTACTTGATTGTTTTCCAAACAAACACTTCATCATATAAACACTCCGCATGATCGAGTTAGTGTCTTGCAAAGTTCAAGGAAAAGGTGATTGACGATCGTGTTAGTATTGTGCCACTTAAACTCGAAGACTGATGAAAGATCGAGTAGCAAAGCACGAAGACAAAGCTGCCAACTAGTATGGTTGTCTAGTTGATGAGTTCTTGTAAGTCTTTATGTATTCTTTCTTTCTTAGTGCTTCCTGGCTTGGTAGCCCGAGGATTTTCCCAGTGGTGGGTTTTGCCTCGTTAAATCCTACATCATGTGCGTACTCTTTATATTTATTTTGACTATTTGTGTAGGGATTAGTTTACATAACTGATTAACTTAAACCTTAAATTGCTTTAGTTTTAAGTTGAAATTTAGTTACATTTCTAGGTTAGATTAGTACCCATCCTAGGACTTTCAATTGGCACCAGAGCAGGTCACTAAAAATTCCTAGTGAGATCCGTGGGTAGTCTAGGATGAATCGGGCTATGGGTTCAGTTTCTCATCCACCATATTTTGATGGAGACAACTATGCTGCATGGAAGGCAAAGATGAAATCATTTCTTTGGGCGCTTGACGACAGAGTGTGGCTTGCGGTTGAAGAAGGCTGGGAACCTCCAACAGTTAGTGAAACAAAAGGCGAAGGACAATCTTCTGTAACTATTTCAATGCTTAAGCCTAGAAGACAATGGAGTGAAGATGAACGCATCATTAGCACATTCAATCAAAGAGCATTGAATGCTTTATTCACTGCCGTTTCGCCTGAGCAATTTAACTACATTAGTAAATGCACAACGGCGAAAGAAGCTTGGGATATTCTTGAAGTTACTTATGAAGGTAACTCCACTGTCAAAGAATCCAAGCTTCAAAATCTCATCATGCAATTTGAAAATATCAAAATGCTAGATGATGAGAGTTTTTCTGACTTTTATGCTAAGCTTAGTGTAATTGTAAATGGTTGTCACAATCTTGGTGACAGCATTCCTGAACATAGAGTTGTTAAGAAAATTCTAAGATCTCTCCCTTCAAGGTTTCATGTGAAAATGACAGCTATAGAAGAATCGAAAGATTTAGCACTTACAAGTTGGAACAATTGATTGGATCATTACAAACATATGAGTCTGACTTTACCGAAGTTAAGAAAGGAAAAAATGTTGCCTTCAAAGTCAATAATGAAAAAGTGAATGAGGATTCATTTCAAAACCTGACTCAAGATGAATTTGCTCTTCTCACCAAACAAGCTAGGAAATTTTTGAAACTTAGAAGTTCCAGGGGACGTGAAAATCGAAACAACTTTGATTCAAACTCCAAAGTTCCTCGTTCTCGAGATGTCTCTCATGGAAATTCTTCTAAGTTTGTTAAACTTGGTGAAAAGAAAAGTTCAAATGACAGAGACAAGTGTTTTGAATGCCAAGGGTATGGACATCATGCTTATGAATGTGCCAATACTCTTAAAAAGCTGAACTATGAAAAGAACAAGGCGTTAACCTCCACTTGGAGTGACAATGATTCAGAGAAGGACACGGCATCTGAAGATGATGATGAAGTGGTTACGTTTGTTGGAATCTTGGATGGATATGAGATTGATGACTCGGTAGTTGAAGAACCTGATTCCGTAGAAGTCCTACAAAAGTATACTGCACTTTATGATATCACCATGAAAGTGAAGAAAGAAAATGATGAACTGAAAAATAAACTTGTGCAGCTTGAAAGCAAGAAGAATGAAGTAGAGATTGAGCATCAATCTCAAATGAAACATGCAGGGAAGCTACGAGAGTCAATGTTGGAAAAACTACATATGCTAGCATCAGACAACGAAATCCTTGAAAATGAATTAAGAGGCATGAAAAAGAAGGTTGAAGAGTTTAGTCAAGAAAAATTGACAAAATGTTAAGCTATGGAAAAAATTCAGGTGATAGAAGTGGTTTAGGTTTTGATTTTAATGTGACTGGAAGTTCTTCCTCTTCTATTACTAAATTTGTCAAAGCTTTACAAGAACCAAGCAGGAAAGAAAGTAGTGATGAACCCTTTGGAAATTCGTGTACCACTACAAATAAGCCAAATTCTATGAGTACTTTTGTTGATCCAAGAAATTTCATTAGGTCAAAAACCTATATTCCTACTTACCACTTCTGTGGAAAATAGGACATATCAGACCTAGATGTAACAAACTTCGAAAGGAAGATCGAACTAAGCATACCACCCATTGCATGTCTAGAAAATCAAATCTCAAAATGAGATTTGTTGCTCATCCGAAGCGAATGAATAGAATTTCAAAAATAATGCTCAATTTCATCACTCCAAACTTAAAACAAGTATGGAGAAGAAATGAGACTCAAGTTTGCTTATTGGATAAGATGTCATCATCATCTGATGAAGACAATCTTACATGTTTGGTGACTTTTACTGCCCTTTCAACTTTTCAGTCTGATACTTGGTATCTCGACAGTAGTTGCTCGAGGCATATGACTGGAGACAAAAGATGGTTCACAACCTTCACCGAGGATTGTAAAAATGGAGCAGTCACTTACGAAGATGGAAAAAGAGCAAGGATTGTTGGAAAAGGAGAAATCAAAACTCTAGGAATTCCATGCTTAAAAGATGTCATGTTAGTTGATGGACTTAAAGCTAACTTAATTGGCATCAGTCAAATTTGTGATGATGATGATGCTGAAGTATTGTTCAATAAGTTGAAATGTTGTGTGAAAGTTGCTAGTGGGATAGACATTTTTGAAGGAAAAAGGTCTAAAGACAATTGTTATTGTGTGAATGCAAATGAATCACATGTGCCAAATATATGTAACAAAGCAACTGATGATGTTTTGGATTTATGGCATAAAAGATTAGGCCATATGAATTGTAAGGATATGATCAAGCTTTCCAAGAAGGAATATGTGAGAGGTTTACCAATGTTGGCTGGAGAACTTGGAATTTGTGGAGAATGTCAAGTGGGAAAGCAAACAAAGAGTTCACACAAGTCAACAAACTAAATCTCAACCTCACGACCTTTGGAGCTGATGCACATGGACTTGGTTGGACCAGTACAGACCGAAAGTATTGGGGGAAAAAATATATTCTTGTCTTGGTGGATGATTTCTCACGTTTTACTTGGGTTGCATTCTTGCGTGAGAAATCTGATGCGTTCAAAGCATTTTGTGGCTTGTTGAATAGAATTCAAAATGATAGAGTTGCTTCAAATGATTGTGTGATAAAACTCAGAACCGATCACGGAACTGAATTTGAAAACACATCATTTTCTGAGTTTTGTGATGAAAAAGGAATTGCTCATAATTTTTCTGCTCCAATCACTCCTCAACAAAACGGAGTTGTTGAACGGAAAAATCGTGTGTTGCTTGACATGAGTCGTGTCATGTTGACTAACGCTCATTTGACAAGTCATTTTTGGGCTGAAGCAGTCAGCACCGCTTGTTATACTGCAAATAGAGTCTATCTTTGACCTGGTACAAAGTGCACACCATATGAGATTTGGAAAGGAAAGAAACCAAAGTAAAGCATTTGAGAGTGTTTGGAAGTATATGCTACATTTATAGAGATAGGGAAATGTTAGCAAAATTCGATTCACAAAGTGATATTGGAATTTTTCTTGGATACTCTCTCACTAGTAGAGCATATAGAGTGTTCAACAAGAGAACTAAAAATGTCATGGAGTCCATTAATGTTGTTGTGAATGACTCTTCCTTAAGTATTGAACAACCTGCTTCAGATGAAGAATTCCTTCAAAGTAAATTAATTGATGAGTCATCCACTACTCAGGTTGAAGTGCACCAAAATGTTGATTCAACAAAAGCTTTGAGAAAAGGACACAAGCAAGTGCAAAAAGATCACTCCAAGTCCGACATTATTGGCAATGTGGAAGATACCATACTAACAAGAAGCAAAACTACTGCTGTAGTAAACTTCACGTGCTACATATCAAAGATTGAGCCAAAAAATGCCAAGGAAGCTCTTTTAGATGATGATTGGATAATGGCCATGCAGGAGGAACTCAATCAATTTGTTAGAAATGATGTATGGTATCTTGTTTCCAGACCCAAAGAAACAAATGTTATAGGAACAAAATGGGTTTTTCGGAACAAAACCGATGAACATGGTATTATAACGAGAAATAAAGCTCGTCTAGTTGCTTAAGGATACACTCAGGTAGAAGGTTTGGATTTTGATGAGACATTTGCTCCCGTTGCGAGATTGGAGTCCATTAGGTTGTTACTTGCTTTTGCATGTCATCTACGTTTTAAATTATATCAAATGGATGTCAAGAGTGCTTTTTTTAAACGGAGTACTTCAAGAAGAAGTATACGTAGAGCAACCAAAGGGGTTTGTTGATCCAAAACATCCTGATCATGTGTATCGGTTGAAGAAAGCTTTGTACGGTTTGAAATAAGCTCCTAGAGCATGGTATGAAAAACTCTCAACCCATTTGTTAAAGAAAGGATATAATCGAGGAGCTGTTGACAAAACCTTGTTCGTTAAAAGAATAAACAAGGATGTGATGATAGCTCAAGTATATGTGGATGACATAGTAATTGGCTCAACATCTGACATACTTGTCAAAGAATTCACTGAAGTTATGCAGAGCGAATTCGAAATGTGCATGTGTGGGGAATTGAATTTTTTCTTAGGATTACAGGTCAAACAAGTTGAAAACGGTATTCTTGTCTTTCAGACAAAATATGCAAGTGAGCTGGTTAAGAAGTTTGGTTTGGATTCAGCAAAACCAGTCTCCAATCCCATGGCAACAACCACAAAACTTCACGAGGATCCAAATGGAAAAAGTGTTGATCAAACCCTCTATCTGTATGATTGGAAGTTTGTTGTATCTTACTGCTAGTAGGCCTGATATCTCTTATAGTGTTGGTGCATGTGCACGATATCGAGCTGATCCAAAAGAATCGCATTTGGAAGCTGTCAAAAGAATCATCATGTATGTACGTGGCACGATTGATTTTGGTTTACATTATTCTTTTGAAACTAATTCTGAAATTGCTGGATTTTCAGACGCTGATTGGGCTGGAAATGCTGATGATCGGAAAAGTACTTCTGGAGGATGTTTCTATGTTGGAAACAATCTTGTCGATTGGCATAGTAAGAAACAAAATTGAGTTTCCTTATCCATTGCCGAAGTTGAATACATCGCTGCTCGTAGCTGTTGTACCCAACTGCTTTGGATGAAGCAAATGATTCGTGATTATGGCATTAATCAAGGCACCTTCTCTATTTTCTGTGACAACACTAGTGCTATAAACATTTCCAAGAATCCAGTTCAACATTCTCGTACCAAACATATTGACATTCGTCACCATTTTATTCGTATTCTGGTTGAAGAGAAGGTTTTAATATTGGAGTTTATTGCCACTGAACATCAACTTGCAGACTTGTTTACTAAGCCTCTCGACACTCATCGTTTCGAAACTCTTCGAAAGGCATTAGGAATATGTCGTGTTCTCTAAACTTCATCTTTTCATTTTTTTTCTTTTTCTTCCTTAGTTATTAATTTTTCTTAAACTTTAACGCAAAAGAAGTCCAATTCTTGTTAGTCTACAAAACTTTTGTCCACTGCATTCTCTGCTTCGTGCTACACATAATATGTTTTTGCCTTGGTGGTTGATACTATTGTATGTTTTCTGATTAAACTTGACTTCTTACCTGCACCTCTGCACCCTGTGAGCTTTTGAGCCTCCAGTTAGTGTATGCATTTTTCATACACTTTTAATCATTTCTGTGTGCTCTATCTTATGTGATTTTTAACTCTCTAGAACTTGCTTTGCGATCTCTCGAGGCTTTGTATCGCTCTTTACTCTTCTTTTGAGATGAAAATAAGACTTACGATTTTTTTCTTATACCCCAGTGCCTTATTATTTTTCCGCATTATTGAACCTCTCCTTCAGTTTATATTCCCTGCTTCACTTCTTATACCCTGGTTCTCCCCACAATCCAAGCCAGTTGAATAAATTTTTTAGGCGAGAGTCCACGACTGTTTTCCATTGCAGAGCAAAACTTGTGCTGACAGAATCTTTCCAAGTCAAGAAAAGCTATCTCAAAAAAAAAAAAAAAAAAAAAAAAAAAAAAAAAAAAAGAAAAATCAAGATTCGTGTGTATAACACACATGGCAATTGTTTATCTCTGAAGCCACTCAAAGGTATACTTGTACTTGAAGACCACAAATATATTAAATGTGCAAAGCACTCTCTATTGCTTTAGTGGTTCTCTCTGTCTCCACCTCTCTTCCGTTTTTATTTCAACAGGATTCTATAGCTTCTTGGACTTATCTCCTCCCAATTTTTTTCTTAATCCCGTACCTACACCCTGCTATCACCCTTCGTAAGAACCTATTTCATCTCTTGAGGGTAATTTGTTGATGTGTGGAGATGAGATTGCTCTGCAAGCCTATGGTAGGGTATTCACATAATGATCTTTTTGAGTGTAAACACTTCACCCCCAAACACCTTGAGTGAAATTTGAGAATATTCCTTGTGAGTTTAGGGGTTGCTCTTGAGTTGGCTTGTTTAATCATATTGCATCTTTATAGTCCTAACTCTTTTGGCTTTCTTTCGTTTGTATTATGTTTCTGTGGACATTAAATTTTTTTTTTTTTTTTTAAAAAAAAAATCGTTTTTTTCCTTATCTTTGCTTTATCCTTTCCCATTCTAGATAATGTTATGTGTCTTTTTTTTATTATTTTTTTCTCTTTTCATTGATTATCTTTTTAGTTTTTTTATTGCTTTGAAATTGGACTCAATACTTGTTTTTCCCCTATTTATTGATGTGTTTTCAATTGCTCATTGCACGTTGTCTCCAACATCTGTTCATCATGGTTTCCTCACGCAAGTCTGCCCATTCTCATACTTTGAAAGGAAAACCTCCCATTATTACTCCTTCCGACTCTTCTCCCCATACACGCCCTGTGACTCGTAAATTATTTCCTTCTCCACCTACTTCCTCCACTATTTATGCTGTTAATGTTCCCCACGAGGTTGTCCAACATCTTCTTGATCTGCGCAAGCAATTCTCTCTGTTGGAACATTTCATTAAGAATTCTACCAATGATATCAGCCATAGAATTTCTAAATTAGAGCAATGTATCCACCGCATCCCCGAACACATGCTTGTTCCTCTTATCCCTCTTTCATCCTCTGATGATGAATCTGGATTCAGTCCAGATTATGTTACGCCGCCTACCCGTATTCCCTGTTCCCCTATTCTGGAACACACACCGCTGCCATCGTCTACACCGGAGGATGATCCTGAGGTGGATCCCGAAGAAGATCCAGAGGAAGTTCTCTACTGGGTTACTGATGAAGACTCATTGCCCAAGCATGATTGATACTATAACTTCTTTGGCTTTCCCTGTGACAAAAAAGGGGAGAGACTATAGTTAGGGGGAGAGACTATAGTTAGGAGGAGAGATTTTAGCTAGGAGAGTATTTTAGTTTTGTGAGAGTTTCTTTTAGTTTTTTTTTTGGACAATAAAAGATGTTTGAATGATTATTTTTATTTCTTAATAAAGTCTATTTTTATTGCAACATCTATCTTTTGTACGTCACAGAGGTTTTGTCTGATGTGTACAGATTACAGACTTCAGTGCATAAGTTTTTAATATTTTTTTTTTCTGAAATGTTGTGATTGAGGGTTTTGTCTAGGAAATGCCAAAGGGGGAGATTGTTAGTGCAAAATTGGCAATTCTTGACAAAATGCCTGAGTCTGTAATAGCTTAGACTTGTTACATATTTTCAATTGTAATTGTTTAAGTCTAAGGATGTCTCCACACTTCGATGCAAAGAGGTTACGTAAACAAGATACTTATTCAGGTACGTTTGCACGCATGCATTCACTACATTCATCTGTTATCTCATGTTATTGTAGTTAGAATAGGACTCTTGACCATTGTGTGTTTTATCTCTTTTAAATGACTTATCCTTTCTATATTAATTATTAAAACACACTTTCAAAGAAACAATCTGATTGCATTGAGACTAATCTGATTGCATTGGAACTTATCGGTTTGCATTGGGACTTATCGGTTTGCATTGGGAGTTATCTGTTTGGATGTTGGTAGGAGTCATCTGATTACATGGATTGCATTCTTATCGATTTGAGTTGGTTAGTGCATGAAGCTTTTATAAGAGTTGTCAAACTCTTGGAAAAAGCAAGCCGCATATGCATGTTTTTCTTTGATTATAGATTGGCAGCAGCTTTGCGTTTTTAAAGATAAAAAAAATTAACTTTTAAGTGGCTGCCATATTGTGGTTTCTATAGCAATTTTTTTTAAAGAGAAAATATTATTTTCATGCTAGTTTCATTTGTTTTATTGAATGTCAATTATGAAAATGTGCCGTGTGATTTTCGTACTTGATTGTTTTCCAAACAAACACTTCATCATATAAACACTCTGCATGATCGAGTTGGTGTCTTGCAAAGTTCGAGGAAAAGGTGATTGACGATCGTGTTGGTATTGTGCCACTTCAACTCAAAGACTGATGAAAGATCGAGTAGCAAAGCGCGAAGACAAAGCTGCCGACTAGTATGGTTGTCTAGTTGATGAGTTCTTGTAAGTCTTTATGTATTCTTTCTTTCTTAGTGCTTCCTGGCTTGGTAGCCCGAGGATTTTCCCAGTGGTGGGTTTTGCCTCGTTAAATCCTACATCATGTGCGTACTCTTTATATTTATTTTGACTATTTGTGTAGGGATTAGTTTACATAACTGATTAACTTAAACCTTAAATTGCTTTAGTTTTAAGTTGAAATTTAGTTACATTTCTAGGTTAGATTAGTACCCATCCTAGGACTTTCACCCAATAACAAATGAAAGTTGAAGTTTCATCATAAAACTAATTGGCAATATGAAGAGGAACACAACTTATTTTTAAGCCCTTGTAAGATTTCTCTTTTCACCTATATGAGACTCTTTAACATTCATATCCTTACACGCCCCTCACATGTGGTGAATTTTCGAGCTAAACACATCCACAACACAATTTGCGTGATGTTGAGCATGTGTGGCCCTAGGATATTACACGTGGGCTAACCTGCTAATAACAGTAAAATAGTGAGATCGAGAGAGAAGTAGTTGAAAGCATTGAGAGAGAAAGATTGTGGAGCGAAAGATAATATATAAAAAAAAAAATTCCTTAAGATAGCACATGAACTTTATCTCGAAGAAGACAAGATTGCTCTCAATAAATGGGCAAAGCACACAAATATTCCCACACGCCACTCAATACCCCAAGATGTTCATGCAGCGAACTACGATTGCTCAAAGCTCTCATGCTCGTGGCATGGAAAAGTCAAAGGTATTAAAGATAGGATTAATTACTAAATCCTATTTTTAATACATTCCAAATTGAAGATCAATTCAACCAAGTAGGGAATCTCTACCACAATCAATATACTTCCATCATCATCTCAAGATATTATTTCCTAATTAATATTTTGGAAATATTTTTTCCTCATTCATCCTACCGATGACATAATCTTAACCAATTAGAAGTCGCCGCGTGTAGGGCAAAACCCTACTATGAGGCCAGCCACCTCCCTGGATCCACGCCCCTAGCACGATTCAACTGAACCATCGGCCGGCCACCAGACCAAACCCAGTTTTGACCAAATCACCGATTCACGGACGAACCATGAATTTTCTGAGAAAGTTCCCAACCGTTTTTCGGTGTTTTGGACCCTTTATGCAAATTTGGCTCAATGGAGTTCAAATTTCATGCCCGATATCCACTGCACTTCGTGCCAACAAGTAGTGCACTCTTAACAAGGTATCTCGAAGTAGGGCAGAAGCTGATGACGATAATCTTTGCAAAGGTGTCCTAAGCAACCGGTCAACTAGCCATAAACTAGGCGCTCTGACAGCATGCACTCCCTCGTAAGCCCCGTGGAAATACTTTTTTTTTCCCATGCAGAAATAGACTCCACGTGTTATGATGCATGTTGGCTAGCTTTTCATCAAAGAAATTTATAAGGTATCCAAATGTGCATGTTGGCTGTATTTCCCCTTCATTTTGTCTTCTCTTAAGAACCATTCTTTCAATACATGCAACTTTAGGTTTTAATTAAAATCATAAACAACACATTTTAAGCAAACTCATCTGTTTTATTTTAAAGTTCATATGGCTAAAGTAGCAAGAAGGTGCATTTTGGAGCCTTTTGGAGCAAAATTGGACTTGGAATAGCATATGCTTAGAGCAAAAGGAATGGACGAAATTGAAGGCCTAAAGTTGTTAGGATTCCTAATCAAAGTAGGATTCCTAATCAAAGAAGGATTCCTAGTCAAAGAAGAATTCCTAATCAAAGTAGGAAAGTTAAGCCAAGGTTTCCTATTTTGGTTTAACCTTTCCTAATCCTAAATGTCCTTAAGTTCCAGCAACATTGAAGTTTCTTATGCATTTTAGGACATAAACCAAAGGTCCCTTTTCTCCTAGTCTTTGTCGCCCCCCACATTCCCTTATTCCCCCTTTCCTTGCACTAAAACACCTTTCCTTTTCTCCCTAGGTGCTGCCGCACCTTTTCCTTCCTTTTTCCTCTTAGGATTTTGATTTGTTACCCTTTTCTTGGAGGATTTGGAGTCTTAAAACCTTCCCAAATTAATTACTTAATGTCTTAACCTTTCTCCCTCTATATAAACACACAAAATAGCCTTCCCTCATTCTCTCCATTCATTCAGCCATCATCCACCCCCTACCACCATCCAACCTATCCATCCATCATCATAATTCATACCTAAACACCCTTGTGCCGCAACAAAGAATGAGAAAGAAGAGAGGAGAAGCCTTGGATGTTTTGGCCATTCAAGCTTGGATTGTTGCAGTGTTTCTCGGTGTATTCAATCATTGTTTTCAATGTTTAATTTATATTCTCTTTGTTTTGTTGTAAACATGAGGAGCTAAACTTGTTTTAGCTAGGGGACACTTTGAAACCATGATTATATTTGCGATATGAATTGATTAATTTCAGTTGTGATTTCATAAATTGTGAATGCAATTTACTTAACCGTTTGATGGATAACTTATTCTTGTTTGTTGATTAAGGGTGCACACTTAATTTGCATGCTTGAATTTGGTGCTAGAATATAAGGAAGTTTCACATAATCGTTACAAACTTATATTCACAAGTAGTTAAGGTTGTTTTCACAATCATGTTAAGTAAATTCCTAGCATGAGTATCATGATGTCATAGTTACAAGTGCTTTGTCAATACTCATGATTTTAATAGAACGTAACGATCTTTGATTGTATCTCTATTATAATGTCATGTAGGGAACTTTTGAAGAATGCTTTGGGTTTTCGAATGATGTCATCCAATCCAATAATTAAAGGAGAATCTGAGGGTTAATTAGTGATGTCACGGTTAATCTGGGGTGTTGAGGTTCATGGTTTATCGAAAAGCAACTGGAAATCAATTTGTATGCAAGTGTGTCATGTGTGGAGAAGGATCCTCTAGTTAGTTAATCATCCATAGTTCTTCCCAAATTCGTCCAAATCCTATTTAAGTCTTTTAGTTACTTGTTTTTACCTTAAATTCGTCAAAAACCCAATCCCATTTACTTTGTTGAGTCAAATCTATCCTATTGTGTGTTTTTAAGTATTTTGAGTCAAAACCAAATCTATTTTTGTCCAAATTGAGTCCTAGAGTCTAGTTTGAGTCTATTTGATTGTTTTGTGTTGTTTCAGTCTTTTGAGTTTGTTTTGAGTCATATAAGTTTAGTTAAGAGTCTTTGATTTTGTTTAAATGTTTTTAAGCATATTTTTGTGTCTTTGAGTCAGTTTTCATTAAATTAGCAATCCCTCCTAATCCCCGGCTTAGAACGATCCCTACTTATATCTATACTACAATTGTCAAAAAGAGGATTTAATTTGTGTGCTATTTATTTATCACATCAAATTTTTGGCGCCGTTGCAAATATAAGGATAGTATAGTGGCACAAGTAAGGGTGTCGGACCACAAGGATTGATTCGATCTCTACAAATTACGAGCTTTATGTGAACCCTAACTAAACAATGAAACTAACAGTCGAGTTTGGATTTTGATTTGAAAAGTAAAGTAACTTAAAATGCAAGAGAAAGTAAATATGAATAATAGAATGGTTTAGAAACGATGGGAATGGAACTAGGGATATCGATTTCACCATTACAAGCTAATTCCATGAAAATTAAGTCAAAATGTATGCAGTTCTCCAATCTACAATTAGGGTTTGTTTTACTTAATAGTGATCATCCATTTGATGTGTGACTGTAATCAAGTACTCCTAATCTGTAACCTATTTGTGATGTTCAACTTAGATTACCAATTAAGAATCCATTAAGAACAAGAAAACTTCAAAGAACCAAAGAAATCACATGGCAGGATGTTTGCATAGCAGTTTCTTCAATCATTTACATGTCTACCAAGATTAAGCATGATGTGTACTGTAACCTTGATCAAATAATTCATAAGCAGTGCTAATGGTGATCAAACATTAAGATTAACAAACAAATTAAACTATAAAATCAGTGAATGAAACAAGAACACAGATTGGTAATTTGAATACTTCAACTTAATAACATAGAGTTGTTTTGCAAGCTACATCGAAATCCCAAACTATGAACTTAATTACAAAACATGATTACAGAATATATAAATATCAAGATCAACATGAGTGCAATTAAAGTTCATAGAAGAAACCCCCTCGAAGCAATTCTGATGTTGAACTTCTCCAAGAACAGTGCGGCTGCGTGATTTCTTTGGTGGTAGCAGAAGGTGAATGGAGAAAGGATTTTGTTTCTAGAAGAAATGCCAAAGAAAGAGAAGAGAGAGAGAGAGCTTTGGGCGTCCCCAAGAGGGAGCTTTTGTAAAAGTGGCAAAAAAGCTAGGTTGTATAAGGTAAAAGTGGCTGTTATAGAGTGTCAAGACATCCCAGTAATGAAGCATTTATTTCAGATGTTTTTGGCTGTTATGGTCTCTTAAAGGCCCATATTCACCACCATCTTCAATTGTACACTTTAAATCTCTCTCTAAATCAGAATTCTTATTCATTTCTCCACTTTCAGCATCATTTTGCCTCATTTACCCTCAAATGGACTCTAAAATACAATTAACTACACATTAAAACAAAAGAGGGTAAAACGCAACTAATTTAACTAAACAAATATTACAAAAAGACTAGGAATGGATGGTATAAATGTATGAATATCTGAGTTATCAATATATATGTAGGGCTACATGCCTCTTACTCATAATAAAATGAGAATTAAGGATCAATGAACTAGCGTCCGATCTAATTATACAATGAGAATTAGAGGGATTGCAGGTCCTTATCTTTAGATTACAACTCATCATCATCATGTGTTATCATCCCGTTTGTGAGAATGAGAAAATTAGACATGAGGCATATAGGAACGCAATAATGATTAAGCTTTGCGTACATGTGATAATTACATATTAACAATACATATAGCTACTTCCGTAACTCCTTATATGCCCAAAAAACAGTGTGTAAACAAGCATTAAGTTCGATCTCGTCAAAGACGAATTTGAACCACTTGCTGGTCCATTGTGAGGTTCAGTTCACTCTCTCACTCTTTTAGTGTAAATAATATCGTTTCTTAAAATAAAAAACAAAAAAGCCGGTGTATAAAATTGTTATACACCATCTTCCTCAAAACGTCCCTAAAACAAACGTGCATGGCTCCAAAACTGTTACAAATCGTGCTCATGGCTTGTGATGGATCTCAAACCATCTTCCTCCAAAAACAAACCAATCAATAACGTTAAATGACATGTAAATAGAACTAATTGATCCCAATCAATTATTGGCAATTCATGGTCCAAGCCGTCATTCTCATCTTTAGGTTTCTTTGCTTTCCATCGTACTAGAGTAGCACATATGGCCTTGCCAAAAATAAAAAATAAAAATGTGCAAGCATACAAGATCATATATATATATATATAAAATGTTAGAAAAAAAAACATAGACAACAGAAATGCATCAATGATCTAAATAAATAAATAAATAAATATATATATATATATGATTTTTATCACAAATCGTCTCTGAAATTGATCTAGTCCATCAAAATGGTTCCTGAATTTGAAAATCAATCAATATTGTCCTTGAAAATAAGTAGTGTAAATAAATATTGTCATTCCATTAAAAATTCTGTTAGTGTGCTGACGTGGCACCTTGTGAGCCCCCCACTCCAAAATTTTAATGACATGTGGATTAAAATTAATTTTTAATTTAAATAAAAAGAAGAAAAAGAAAAAACTCAACTCCATCCTTTCTCGCTGGGTCGCGTCAAGAGTTGCCGGAAAGGTAGAGCACACGAATTTCAATCTCTCCAGCGTCGCAAAGGGATGCTACACAATTCAAGATGGATTTCCTTTTAACTTGAATATAAGCATGTAAGCAGCAGCCTTGTAAAGGGTTGATGAATGAATGAACATAGTTGCCTCTTTCTCTTACTCTTTAATTTCCTGCAATCCCCCTTTCCCTCTATGTTTATTTCCTACAATTGTCCCTTTACTTTATGTTAATTTCCTGCACTTCTTCCTTATCAGAATACACATTCCACACACAAGGGAAGCATCCATTGCCACAGCAATCGCGTAGCTCCGGCTTCTCGGGCGGCGGAGCAGCTGCTTTGCTTCTTCTTCTTCTTCTTGTTCTTCTCTCGACTTCGTTAATTTTGTTGGCTGATTTGATTGTTGGTGCCGTATCCATTCCGCGGTCGGCCATGGATTTTCTCTCGATGGTGGAGCGATCGGAGAAGGGTAGTCATGGTCGTAGTGTTTGGAGAAGAAGATGGTTTTTGTTGTTGCGTCTTCTATGTTAGTCGAAGCAATCTAGTTTTTGAAAAGGTTATGGAGGTGACGAATCAAAGCAGCAAATCACTGATTGGGGAATTCATCAATCTGTTTGGCTGCTGGGTGCGAAGACGAAGACGACGACGACGATTAGTTTATTTTTTGTTTTTCTTCTTTTTCTTTGTTGTTTATTTATTTATTTTTAAACACTTTTTTTTTAATTAAAAATAAACTTTTTGTAATCCACATGGCATCATATATTGAAGTGTGGGGCTCACAATGTGCCACATCAACATACTAACAGAATTTCTAACGAAATTTAAATGGAAGGACGACATTGATTTGCACCACCTATTTTCAAGAACCACATTGATTGATTTTTAAATTCAGAGACCATCTTGATGGACTAAGTTAATTTTAGGGATAATTTGTGATAAAAACTTATACGTATATATAATATATGAAATATTGCAACACAATAGATTAATTGGATCAATGATGCAATTCAAAAGCGACACAAAATTATACTTCTTCAAAACGTATGTAATTTTGCTCTCCATCACTTCAGTTGAAATCAAGAGTGTTATTGTGCTGATAACATGTTGAAAATAAAGTATAGAGAAGAAGAGAAGAAGAGAAGAGAAAGAAACGAGAGAGAGATTGGGTGGAGAAATCAAAAGTGTGTACCTTCATTATCATTAAACTTTTCATATAGAGTATAGATAACTTAGAGGAGAAACCCAGTTGTCTTTAATTTACATCAATGGTCAACAAAGGATTAACTAAACATTTTCGAGCTACATGGGTTTATGGAACCCCATATCGAGCTGAAAAGGAGGATTTTTGGAAGTAGATGATAACTGCCTTTGATCCTTGTGATTTACCATGGATGTGTGGAGGAGACTTTAATGAATTCTTATGGGAGGATGAAAAATCTGGAGGAAGAGAAGTTAGATTTAATCGTCCCATATATTTATAGGGTTTTATGAACAAGACTGAATTGATTGATTTGGGTTTTAATGGACCCAAATTCACTTGGAGAGGAACAAGAGGAGGACAGACTGTGGAAGAAAGAATTGATAGGAGTCTAATTAATGGGAAGTGGCAGGAATGGTGGCCGAACACATGGGTTGGTAATGGGATCGAATCATTGTCCAGTTATTGTTAACTGTGAATATGAGAGTGCTAGAGGTAAATATTAGTTCAGATTTGAAGCTTTTTGGACGAAAGAAGAAGCTTGTAGAGATATTGTTAAAAAGTGTTGGGAAGAGGAGTGTAAAGGTGACTGGTTGTTGAAATGGCAAAAGAAACTCAACCTATGTCGAAGTAGGTCGAATGAATGGAGTAAAAGAAAGTTTAGACAGAGAAGGGTGCAAATAGAAGAGTTAACGAGGCATTTGGGCAACCTTCAAGTAAATTGGAAGGAAAATGTTGATCAAATTTAGGCTGTTTCTATACAGCTTGATAGATTATGGGAGCAAGAAGAGAGTTATTGGCAGCAACGGTCAGGAATTAAATGGCTGCAAAACGGTGATGCTAATACTTCTTTCTTTCACTAATCCACGGTGCAGAGAAGAAGGCAAAACAAGATTGTGAAGATCAAGGATGGTAATGGGCAGTGGGTTGAAAATACAATCAAATAAGAAAAACTGTAGAGGAGCACTACAAGTCTTTGTTTGCCTCGGAAGGGTCGAGAGATTGGGGTACACTTCTAGATTGCATTGAACAGAAGGTAACAAGGGAGATGAACCTCACCCTTACTTGTCCGATAAGTGATAGTGAGGTTGAGGATGTTGTGTTTCAAATGGGGGGCATGAAAGCACTTGGGCCTGATGGATTTCAAGGAATATTTTATCAATATTGGGATGTAATATCGCAAGAAGTCAAAGGAATTGTCAATGATTTTATGAATAGGGAGGTTAGCCCTAAAAAATTAAACTTTATACAGATCGTCTTGATCCCCAAAGTTCCGAACCTTGAGACCATTGCTCAACTAAAACCCATTAGCTTGTGCAACTGTAGACATGTAAATTTCATTGCATGTAAATAATGCTTCACAAAGCTCCACGTGGCATATGACTCATCACAGATAGACAAGTCATCAATGACATGTGGCACAAATCAAGCAAATGAAGCTCAAAAGCATTCCTAAAATGCAGCAAAGGGGAAGAAATCTCCTTAAAATCAGCAAGGGGCCAAAATTGCTCCCAAAATCGGAATGAAAGCTAAAGCATCTTCACAAAACAAGCAAGAATTGAAGATTGCTGGCAAAATAGGCGTAAGCCCTATAGATTTCGGCCAAGTAAGGAAAAGTGGCTGAAATTAAGACACAAAACATTCCTAAATTCTCCCATGGACGAATCAAAACACAAATTAAAGCCAAATCCATCCAATGGCAAGCTTTGAGAAGTCTATAAATACAAGGTCCTCAGACAAGCATACAAGTCAACAATTTCTACATTGAAGGGCCTAAATCTCACAAAAGGAGAACATCTACCAAATCTTTGAAGACTAATATGCTGCCAAAGCTTTCTTCAAAGAACGTACAACCAAAGTCAAAGCTTTCTTTCGACCAAAGTTGAACATTCCCTTGAAGAATCAACAAGCACTTGTGCCGATTCCTTCAAGACTTTGTTGCAAGCTTAAAACATGTAACGACGTTTGATTCAAGATCAACTCGTCAAGACCCTTGAATCAACAAAATCCAACATCAACATCACCTTTTCCATAGGTCATACACAAACCTAGAGGTGAAGACTATCCACTCATTGTTTAAAGCTCAAAACTTGAAGCAATCGTTCAATCATTCATCCGAGATCAAGTCGCGACCCTTGGATCAACAACCTACGCATCTGCATCAAATTTGAAGACTAAATTAGAGGAAAGTTGTAAATAGAGATTGTAACTCTACAAATTCATCAATACAAATCTACTTTGTACATGTATTCTTGTTTTATTTTTTACAAAATTTTTGTGTTTACAAATTTGGCATGCCTGGTGGGACTTCTCTGCCTGTCATCTCTATCTTCAAATCCACAAGAAACACACATGGCATCAAGGAAGGATCAAGCTGTTCCTGCAACCAACGCAAAGAACAAGAACATCCTTGCCGCAAGTGGTGGCACCTTGGGCGTTACAACTCGAAGCAAGGCAAGGGATCCTCTCTCACCCTATCTATTCTTGTTTGTAAGTGATGGTTTTTCTCTGCTCATTCAAAAAGCTGTGGATTTAGATTATGTTAAAGGAATAAAAATTAGCTCAAATAGTCCAAGCATTTCGCATATGTTCTTTGCGGATGATACTTTGATTTTCCTCCAGGCCAATCAACAAAATTGCAGGAACATTATTCAGATTTTAAATGCTTATTGTGCTGTTTCGGGCTAGCAGGTTAGCCTCAATAAATCAAGCGTTTATTTCAGTGCCAATACCCTAAGAAATGTAATGGAGGAGATGAGTGAAATTATAGGAATGCCAATTGTAGATAATCCTGGAACTTATCTTGGTCTGCCAACAATTTGGGGTAAGTCTAAACGCCAAGCTTTTAGGTATATTAAAGATTGTTTATTGAGGAAAATTCAAGGTTGGAAACAAAAGCTTCTGTCACATGAAGGCAAGGAAATGCTTATCAAAGATGTTGCTCAAGCTGTACCAGTTTACCTAATGAATATTTTTAAATTTCCTGCAAATATTTGCAAGGAATTTGACTCTCTTGTAGCTAGGTTTTCGTGGGCTCAGAATAACGATGATAAAAAGATTCATTGGATTCTCTGGGATGTCTTAGGCTTGCCGAAACAAGATGGAGGTTTGGGGTTTAGGAATTTACAAGAGTTCAATGTTGCTCCATTGGCTAAACAATGCTGGAGAACGGTAATGGAACCAGATTGTTTGTGGGTTAGATTTATGAAAGCAAGATACTTCCCAAATTCTTCATTTTTTGGAAGCTAAAAAAGGAAGCAGAGCTTCGTGGGCTTGGGCAAGCTTACTGGAAAGAAGAGAGATTTTATTGAGAGGTGCTCAATGGCAGGTGATGAGTGGTAATAATATAAGGTTATGGGTGGATAGATGGGTTCCTTCCCTGCCGAATGGCCATCCCAATCCTTGTGAGGCTTCTAATATAAATTGGAATCAAAGTGTTGCCTCCATAATCCGGCCTCTTTCTCAAGAAGCCATTAGTTCATGTGTATCACAGAGGGAGATCAATGAGATAAAAGAAATACAAATTGGGGACCCTTCCTGCAATGACAGATTTATTTGGCCTCTGGAGAAAAGGGGTATTTATATGGTAAAATCGGGTTATCATTGGATCCATAGCAAGGAGTCTCCTAATAGAAATCGGCGGTCCTCCTCATTGTTATCAATGAATAGTCAAGTCTGTAAAAGTATTTGGAAGTTGGAAACCCTCCTAAGATTCGAACTTTTATGTGGAGAGTTCTTCATAGAGCTATGGCCACAAGGTTGGATCTCTTCAAGAGATGTGTTGCTGCCGCACCAATTTGCCCCATTTGCAACGAGCAAGATGAATCTGTGGAGCATATGCTCTTGCTATGCCATGGGTTGAACTTGTCTGGTTTGGAGGACAACTCAACTACAAGGTGAATAAAAATGAAATTGATACTTTTGGCAATTGGTTTCATTCTTTAATTGAGATTAATATGGGGAACAAGCAGGATAAACCACGGATAATGTCACAAATGGCGTTCACTTGTTGGAATATTTGGAAGGAGAGATTCAACTAAAAAAGGAAATGTTGCAATGGTGATTAGAGATTCAAATGGCAAGTTTGTTGCCGCTAGGAAATCATGCATGATGGCTTCAAGAGTTCAAGTGGTAAAGGCAAAGAAATTTTTGGAGGGGTGTATGCTGGCTAAACATATGGAGTTAGGCAAAGTCATTATTGAATCAGACTCAAAGGAGTTAATTTTAAGCTTATGTAACTCCATATCCACTGGTAGATGGGAGACTTTTCCGGTTCTAAGGAACATTATGCAAATGAAGGAATCTTTCTAGCTCTGTCGTTGGACCTAGGTCTCTAGATCAGCCAACATGGTGGCTGGTTGGTTAGCATCCTTCAAGAATTCAGAGATGAGCGATTATACATGGGTCGATAGACCTCTATCTTTGATTATTCATATACTGAACAAAGATGGACTACCTTGCCCACTTTAAGTCTTGCTTTTGTTTGAGTGATTAAGAGTGACACGGTGTTGCTGTTCATGTCGGTTCTCTGATCCCTTTATCATTCTTGTGTTGTTTACCCTCTGTTTTTGTTGTCTTGTTGGTCCTCGGTGTGGACTTTCTTGTAATTTTTGGCTTTGCACTAGTTATATAAATCCAGTTTACCAAAATATAAAAACACTAATGACTTATATTTCTCACATCGAAGTATCAACCATATACTATTCTTTTTCTTTTGTATGAAAGGAACATATACTCTTTATACGTTACACTACTGAAATCTAATTAAGGAGGGAAAAAAACATATATTGAACGTACCAATATTCGACCAACAAAAAAGAACATACCAATACTGTAATCAGCACATGGATAACGATGGCGGCTGTTGCTCTCTTAAATTATTGTACGATAGAAAGTGGTGGTGGCTGAAGGTTGATGAAAAAGAGAGACCAGTAGTGACAATTACTTGATAGGACCTCGCAAAGCTAAAGAACAATAACAGCATATTTGATGGCCCACGTAAAAGAAATCAAATCAAAACAACACAAAAAGATTACATCAACCAATCGTACGAGAATTAGGTGTTTGAAAACGAGACTTAATTCGGACTATTCCAAGATGCAATTTGATTTGAGTAAATTATAGAAATGGTCATTTAATTTTAATTCACTTGGGTTAATGATTCTTCAAGTAAATATTTATGACTATCAGTTTCTTAACTTATCAAAATATGCAACTATGATATTTTTTGTCAACTCTATTAGAAATTCCGTCAAAATGAATCACGTGCCATGCATGTGAGGCTAAATCAAAAGGCAAATATAGAAAACCAAATGAGAAAAATTGTAAAAATCATCCCTCAACTTTAATCTAATTAGAGAAATTGTCTCTCAACTTTAACGTAATTGGAGCAATAGTCCTTCAACTTTAACCAAATTATAGCAATGATCATTCCGACATGACTCAAGTTGACGAAATTGTGATGGAGTTGATGAAAAAGACCATAGTCACACGTTTTGATGAGTTAAGAGACCATTGGTTATAGATTTTTAGTTGAGAGATTATTGCTACAATTGAATTAAAATCAAGAGACCATTGCTACAACTATCTCATTTAATTTGTTTTTTATTATTATTTTTATTTTAGGTGCCCTCTCATTCACAACTTCCCTCAAAGTGATATAAGCTCTTGATTTGGAATGGAAAGGGTGCCGTGTACTTAAAAATATTTTTCTGCTTAGTTATCTTTGAATATGATGAATCATTGATGCAATTATGCAAGGGAAAGGAGAGAATGTCGATATTGAAATATACAAATTTTCATGCTAAGAAGCTATAAACATGCTTTAGAAGCTTGAAACAAGGTGTCTATGTTGAGTTATTACGTATCTGCAGTATCAAACTCTAAAGAATAAATCATTGTCTTAAATTGTTATTGTGACACTGCATATGTGACAATTCGTCCCTAATTTTTCGACTTTATAAATTTTAAAAGTGTGAATTGACGAAAATGCCCTAGAGGCGAGATTGTTGACTTTCGTTGACCGCCTTTGTGAAATCCCATCCCTGGAATTTCACTATTCATTACGTATCTCGTTATTTAAATTCGTACTTAATGTTTATGTTATCTTTATTAGTTAATTTTAATTCCATTAATTTGAGGAGTTAAATCAAATGATTATCGGGTTTGAATTTTTGTAATTAACCTTTAAAATTCGTTAACCTTTCGAGGTGACAAGTAACGTTTTTGAATAGATCCCGAAACCACGAACGCATAGGCGAAAGTCGTTTGTGAGTCTGGATTATAACGGTATAGTTACAGACATTTGAAATCGTTTTACTAAACTATAGGTTTTGAATTAATTAAACTCCCACTATGTGGGAATAAGAACCAATCAGAGGCTTGGTTTCAGCCCAATTAGGTATGAGTTGTTGAAGGGACCAATCAAATTAAGAGAGTGATGGACCAATCAGAATTTGAGAAAAGCGGCCAGCAGCCGATCAGGAAAAAAGGATACTTCCCCTTCCATTCCCGTCGAGTCGTGTACCCACAGCTGACCCGATCTAATTCTGGGTTCCTCCTACCATTTTTTTCGTTCAAATGCCACATCCTCCACCTGCAATCTCTTCCACAACCTCCCCTCTACCTTTCTTGCCCAAGATTGAAGGGTTTTAGGTCCAAAATCGTGAAGAACTTAACCGGAGAACCCGAAGGTGCTCGACAACGATTCCGCCATTCTGGCAAGTCTTACCACCCACCACCACCCTTAATCAACTCCTCTTGAAACCAGGAACAAGACCCAACCAGTCGTAGGGGCGTTGGAAGACCTTGGAAATCGAATCGAAGCTCACCCATTCTAGGGTTTCCGAAAAGTGCAAGCCAATTTGGGGCTTTTCTCAGCGAAATTGGATTTGGCCACAGGTATAAAACTTGTTATACTCGTTAAGATCTTCATTTCTGTAAAATTTGAGAATTTTTGGAAATAGTTGAATTTTCTGGCGAGTCGAGGCAGTACGTGGGCCGAGAGCCCACCTGACCTTCCTAGGTTAATTTGGATGCCCCGATTCCATATTGGACATCCGATTGATGAAATTCCGTTGTTTGGTTATATTTCCGTTAAGGGCCGCCACTTGGTTATTATATGATTCGATGATCCGACCATTAGATCATCACCAAACTTTAATACGTAATAGTACATAATATTTAAGGATATTAGGAACTGACGGATTGGGAATTTGATGTACGGATCTTCTCGGATGGGTTTTCTAACTTTGTAAATATAAATGTTTGCTGCCACTTAATTTTAGTGATTGGCGGAGATCCGACCGTTGGATCGTTCCTAAACTCTATGATGTTGTTCTGGAAGCTCATTGAAACTCTTGGGAAATTACGGATCAAAAATTCGAGGAGCGGATCTTCTGGATCGAGTTACAAAGGGTTGTAGACCCTACCGTCGAGTTTTGACTGACGATTGACTTTTGGTCAATGGGTTACAAATCATTCTAGAATGTCCTTGGGGATGTATTTTATGTAAGTTACGTGTTCTATTGATAGGAATTCTGAGACATGATTTGATATTTGTTCTAAGCGACAATCGTTTGTGATGCCTCGATACTTGTGCTAGGGAGTTGTAACATAAACTTCAAGTGAATGGGCCTTTTCCTTTTTTTTTTTTTTTTTTTTTATATATTTTTTTATAGTATGTATATATACGATTGATAGTTTCCATTTATGCATTTGGAAAATAATTTCTTACGTACGCCTGGATTAAACTCAAGTTATAAGAATTAGCGAAATGACGGAATTTATGAAATATGCTACATCCTACAGGATGCACAAGTATTCTTAGAATCTTTGATGCCGTATTTATATCTATGGCTATGAATGTTATCATGTTGATTAGAATATATTGAATCGTTATGGCATGATTGTATTTGGGTAGTCTGCTTATATTGCTGCACCCCGATATTAGTGCTCGCCCAGGACCATGGCCAATCTTTCACGTGTATGTACACCTTCGCACCGCACGCTCGTGTTGGATCCAAGTAGCTGCCAGTGCTATCGTATAGGTTGTATTAGGCAACTCCGACTCGTAGGTGACCATGAAGAGATTAAGTCTTCATGTGATTGTATCACTAGAGCGTACATTATGACTACACCTAGTGCTGTCGTACAAGTCGTATTAGGCAACTTTGACTTGTGTGCTAACATAGATTGATGAGCATCAATTCAGTCGTACAGGTCGTATTAGGCGACTCCGACTTATGTGCTAGCGTAGATTGATGAGCACCTGATTTTACTTATATTACCGTTGAGATTTTGTGATTTTGGATGTCTTGCCCTTAGTTACGAGATATTGTGCCGTAACGAATTCTTGAGATTTTGCGGTGAAGGGTTACAATGTTTTCAGAAAGGTTTTTCTAAAACTTTATTTTCAGGCCCACTCACCCTTGTTTTTCGCTCCTCCAAGTTTTAATAGCTAAGCTTTCTTATTGACGAGGATTCGTGGCAAAGCTTGGTATTGGAGATTACCTTTGATGGTATGATTCTCAATCCACTTTACTGTACTTTATTTATACTCTGACATCACGAGTGAAATTCATTCCCGCTTACAGCGCACTCTTATATTTAGGCACTTTTAGGTTTAAATTTATTCACATTTTCGACTGCACTACACTTTATAACTTCGTCATCTTCCAGATGTCAGTCAGCACAATTCAATTCAGAGTCCAAGTGGGCATTTTGGGTCAGGGTGTGTCAGTTCGATATCAGAGCATAAGTTTGGGCAGTATTGCATTCATCACGCATGATGTAAGTATTCTCGATTCTTGAGCCTAAATGTTGAATTTTGCCACCTCGTCGACTACAAAAAAAGTGTTAGGTTTTCCTGAGTTTTGGGCGGATTAGACGACTTATTAACATTCGAGAAAATAATTTTGGCGACTACCCCTAGACTATAAACAACGAACCTCCTAGCCAAGGAAAATTTCGTTTTGGAAATGAGTTGTTAGCCCCACAGCTAGACTAATGTATTGATGGTTGTGTATCGCCAGAGAATTATCAATCAATCCATCACTATTTAACAGCCATCATTACCAAACCTTTTGAAATGGGGAAACCCTAATTAGTTTTGATTCTTTGGAAGTACCTGTTGGTATATCACTTATTGGAAATCCCAACGAAGTTTTTCTTTTCGTTGAAATTTCTAGAATTGTCTCATGTGACAACCTGGTACTAAAGTGGTAGCACTTGACAAATTTCGAATCTTCAGGAGGAAGATCGATTTACGTTTAAGTCCGTTCTAAAGTGAATTACTAGCAAATTCCTTTTTTCGGCCTTAGGACATTCCAACCAACATTAGTTCCCAGATTTCCCTTCGATGTTGTACTCGTCATTTCGATGAGTATAGGCTTGTGAGTATAAGTTGTTATACCTACAATTAGTAGAAATCCCCGAAGTAGTAAGTATTTTCCTTATAATTAATGAAACCATCTTACCGGACCAATTCCTTACCAATCATCCAAAACTATCCACCCAAGCGGGTTTTAACCTATAATCAACCTACAATGGCGTTACGAATTGACGATACCATCCAATATCCAGAAACTGTCAACCAGTATTCAGGCGGTATGATTTCTGATACCGAACACAGGTACTAGTATCTGGGAGTGATACCTTTATGCCAAAACGCCGGTTCATAGTTTCAAGATAACAAACAATACCAAAAAAAAATATATATATATATATATATATGTGTGTGTGTGTGTGTGTATATATATATATATATATATATATTGAAAATATCAAATATGAGTTAATTAGTGACACAAATGATAGATTGATTTACAGTTTGAATCGAAGAAACTTGACCTTGGAAACTTAGGAGTAAGCCTTTTAGGAGGAAAGTAAATTCATGATTCTGTTAACCATATTACCTAGTTAGGTAACCCGAACACTCTCAACAAGTCATTCTTATGGTCACATCCACCAACAAACATTAGAATTGGGGCACAAGTTAACTTCTAATGTAGAAGCGATTGAGTATTGAAAAAGTTGTGAAGACCTAGTAGCACGTGGCATATTGGAAGGAAGTAGTGTGATACATTTTGAGGACGTATACCTTTGGCGTCAATCCTCAAACTTTACCTGAGATATCACTAAGTGGAAAAGTGAGGTACACTATTGATCTACTTTCTCATACTACACTAGTTTTTTTACGTCTTTTCGAGCAACTCCTACACCATTGAAAGAACTTAGTTACTAAAGCTTACCGATTAGGGAATTACCCAACCAAACATTTTATCTAGGGAACCTTAAACCTATCCGCGAAGGTGAAAGACTAAACCTTAGGATCATACCTAGATTTTAGCAACTCAATCGGGTGACATTTAAAACCGTTAACCCCTACTTCAAGTTGATGGTCACTCCAACAAACTTTTGGAACTCAGAATTTTTTCCTGAAGCTTGTCGAGTTCGACGTGGTCTTACCGATGACTTTCTCTCCTACCCTAGTAACGAGAGTAAATCTCTAAACACCGGCAACCAGTTTTATACCAAAGTCCTCAACTATCAATTTTGATTAAATTGGTATTTTTCTCGGGAGATGTGATTTAAGTAGACGATGTTCTTTTCTTTTTCCAAAAAGGATTGCAGCGGAAGAAAGTTGGAATTCTCACAAGGTGTTGTCAAATTCGAGACAAGCTTTGGTCTTGTTGACTTTATTGACAAATTGTTATCAATTTTTCAGCTATAGTGTTTTTCCTTACTTATCGACCGAGGAAGGTTAATTTAGTTGAGATGTTGAATATGAATAAAGTTTCTAACAACCGAACTGTTGTCTCACCTTACCTCTGTTTTATGCCTTTCGATGATATTGATCATTTCGAAATCTATGATGACATATTCTTTAGATGTTTCGGCTGTTTAAAGGCAGCATGACAGATTATCGGTTATGTTTCCCAACGGTTAAAATCGTTCGAAATGAATCATCATATACATAACCTAAAATCAACAGTTACCATCTTTACTTGAGAACCGGATGACACTTCTCTATAGAGAAACGTGTCCAAAATCTCTATCAATCTTAGACCTTGCAAGTACATATCCATTTGAAAAAAAAAATTAGATTTTTGACAATGGTGATAGAGGAACCAAATCAACATCTACAATTACACAATCGTATATCATCCCCGTTGTGTAAACGTAATTACTGTTTACTGCAACAAAAGACATTATTTACTCCCGAAATGCTTTCGGCCTGTCATATTTCATTTTAGTTGGAACTCACGAGCATTAGGTTGAGGTTACTTACAAATTATTAAGAAATCATTCGAGTGGTTATACTCACTTTCTGTATTCGTATAGAGATGGGAAATATCACCATAAGCTCCTGGTACGAGGTATCTTGTACATGTGGATATTATGATGATGTTTCGGTGATTATAGATTGACTTAACAAGTCAGCTCACTTTCCACTAGTCCAGATGGACTACATTTCTGGCCACTTAGTAAAATTTTTCTCATTCTTGAATTTACCAGATTTTCTGACATTTCAATCAGTATCTATTATGACTATGATTTCATACTCACCTTTTGTGTCAGAAGGCATTCCAGTCGCTCTTGGGTATGTGTCTACCCTATTGCACTTCGTACTGATTTTGAAGCAAATAGACTGTTTAGGTGAATCGCCCGAACATTTAGATTTTAATTGTGACTATTAATTCCTTAATTACCCAACAAATACTCTGATAAGAGAATTCTTACCGTTGGTGATTGAATGTTCCAGAAGTTACCATTGTAGCGAGATGTCATGCATTTATTTCAATTACCTTGTATTATAGATTTGACGGACTTGTTTGACCCTCAAATTCTTGATTTCTTCTTCTTGGCATAGTTTTGCTAAACTCGAGGGAAATTCAATATGAACCTGCTTACTATGGTGTTATGAACTCCATTGTTTGATTATATGGTGTGTGTGTGAAAGTGTTTTTAAGTTTGGCTATTTCCTAGCAAATGTAAAGAGTCTGTAAGTTGATTATTCCTACTCTTAGGATTTTTTTGTAACTTGCAAAGCTTGGAATCTGCGTTAAATGAGGAGCCTGATTGACCAAGATTGCACGGCAAAGCTTTTTTTCTGGTAAGAATCATTTGCATTCATTTAGGATTTGTTTTCCCTATTAAAGATTGATTAGGTGTGGGACTCTAGGGTTCTATTCAAATCAGAAAAGAGTCTTAAATAAGGAAGAGGTTTAAATAGGGCCAATCTATTTGTTTATTAGGGTTAATTGTAACCTAGTATATAAAGGGTTGCGCTGGCGGCTTAAAGGTGGACCTTTGCATGCTAATCAAATTGGGAGATTGTTTTATAAGGTCAAGGGGGAGAAACTAAAGGTCGTTAGGTTCTTAGTTTTATCGAGGTGATAATCTGAGAGCATAACATTTCATTCATTCATTCATCATGGAACTTTGTGTAAGCTTCACTTGTGAGGAAGATCATCAACCTGCGTGAATCGGTGTTCATCCAAGAGAAGGTGAAGATGACGTGTTCGACAAGACAAGAGTATTTGATCAAGCTTATGTTGTGGTGTAAGAAAGTATCAATTGAGTCTTGTATAAGTCCTTGCGTTTTTCTTAGTGAAATTGGCTGTGTGCCTTGAGGTTTTTCTCTCCTGTGTGGAGGGTTTTTTCCTCGTGCGAGATTTCGTACAAATACTCTGTCTTTGTTTATTTTCTCATTTTGTTGTGATTTAATTTTTGGTGTGAAGAACCAGGATTGAATCATATTTCAATCCTGCATATTGCTGTTTAACATTGATCCATCCAGGTTTGCAATTTCAATTGGCACCAGAGCAGTTCTCTAAAATTATTTAGAGTGATCCTAGGGACTACTGTGATGGATCGAGCAGCTGGATCAATCTCACATCCACCATACTTTGATGGTGAGAACTATGGCGCTTGGAAAGCAAAGATGAAGGCGTTTCTTTGGTCACTAGATGCTTGTGTCTGGAACACGGTAGTTTTTGGTTACTCTCCTCCAACCAAAACCAAAATACACAAATCAAAGAAAATCTCTGAAGAAGGTAAGGCAGATAGTGATGTTGTCGCTGAGGAAATTGTTCTTAAACCTCATGAAGAATGGACATTGGCTGATCAAACTCACTCCATGAATAATCAGAAGGGGTTAAATGCTCTATTTACTGCCCTATCTCCTGATCAGTTTTCTAATATTTCAAATTGTGAGACCTCCAAAGAGGCTTGGGATATCTTGCAGGTCACATATGAAGGAACAAATGCTGTTAAAGAGTCAAAGCTTCAAAGGTATGTCACTCAATTTGAGATTATTAGAATGGAAGAAGATGAAACTTTTTCTGATTTTTATGCTAAGTTAAATAGTATTGTCAATGCCTGTGCTAATCTTGGGGATAAAATTCCTAAATCTAGAGTTGTCAAAAAGGTTCTTAGATCACTACCTTCTAGGTTTCAACCCAAGAAAACTGCAATTGAAGAAGTTAAAGACTTAAACACAATGAAAATTGCAGAATTAGTTGGGTCCTTGAAAACCTATGAAATGGAGCTACCCACTGTGAAAAGAAGTAAAAACATTGCTCTAAAAGCTGTAAAAGAAGAATGGGAAGAAAGTGAGGAAATTGGTGATGAGGAATTTGCTCTAATCACTAGACAGTTTCAAAAATTTCTCAAGAGTAAAAGTTTTAAGGGAAAAGGAACAAGTTCAGGATCTAAACCCTTTAAGTCAAACAATTTTAATTCTGAAAAAGGTTCCAGACTTATTAAACAAACTGAGGGTCGAAAATGCTATGAATGTCAGGGTTTTGGACATGAGGCAAAAGAATGTGCTAACACCTTGAAGAAATTAAATTCTGAAAAAAACAAAGCCATGAAGAGTACTTGGAGTGACAGTGAATCTGATTCAGATTCGGAAAGTGAGATAGTTGCATTTGTGGGAATTGCAAATATCGATGATCTCGAGGAATCTGATAGCCAAGAGCTTGATGCTGATGAAATACTTCAAAAATATAATGAACTTTATCATGTCTCTGTCAAAATTAGAAAGCATAGTTCTGATATGAAAGAAAAATTGAAAAATCTGGAAACTGAGAAAAATAGGATTGAAACTGTGTTTCAATCTCGGTTGGTTGAACTTGAGAAAGAAAACAAGTCATTGACTTCACAACTTGAGGCTTCTAAAGAAAAAATCATAAGGTTAACCATTGGTGCGGAAAAGATTGACAAAATGCTCAGTATTGGAAAATCCAGTGGAGATAAAACTGGGTTGGGTTTTGATGGTTCCACTGATAGTTCTTCGGGAACAAAATTTGTGAAAGCTTAAGGTACGTGTGCTACACCTAAGACTTGTGTTCTTACTTGTCATGCTTGCGGTGAGGTAGGTCATATTCGACCTTTTTGTGACAAAAAATACTTGAATCATTCTGATAAGTTTTCTGTTGGTGCAGCACGTACTCATCTCTCAAATCTCTTGAGAGAAGTGAATAGGTTGTCTAAACTCGTTCATATTCCAAATTCATATTTGCCTAAGATGAAACTTGTGTGGAGAGAAAAGAAAAGGACTAAATCAATGAATGAATCACAGTGTTGCTTACTGGCTCATTCTTCAATTGAGTCTAATAATTTCAAATGTTTTGTTGCCTTTACTGCCTTGGATTCTTTCAATTCTAACAAGTGGTACTTTGACAGTGGTTGTTCGAGGCATATGACAGGTGATAAAAGTTGGTTTCATTCATTCTCAGATAAAAAGGTAAGAGGCACGGTGACCTTTGGTGATGGTAAGAAAGCCAAGGTCTCAGGTGAAGGTATAGTTAAAGCTCCTGGTTTACCTGCTTTGCATAATGTTTTACTTGTTGAAAACCTTACTGCAAACCTTATGAGTATTAGTCAACTATGTGATGATTTTGGTAAGGTTATATTTGATGAAATTGAATGCATAGTGAGTACAAAAACTGGTGAAAAAGTCATTTGTGGACCAAGGTCTGATGATAATTGCTATTGTGCTATGGCTAATGGTTTGAATGTTTGCTACAGGGTTGAAAACAATATCACTAATCTATGGCATCGAAGATTAGGACACATGAATTTTAGAGATCTAATCAAAATTTCGAAGAAAGAATATGTAAGGGGGCTGCCCACATTAAGTGGAAAACAGGAAGGAGTCTGTGGTGATTGTCAAATAGGAAAGCAGACCAAAAGCTCACACAGTCCCACCAACTTCTCATCCACATCAAAACCATTGGAACTTATGCATATGGACTTGGTTGGTCCAATGCAAACTCTAAGTTTGGGAGGTAAAAAGTATATACTAGTTCTTGTGGATGATTTCACTCGCTTTACTTGGGTTGCTTTCTTGCATGATAAATCTGAAGCATTTAAATCTTTCTCTGTTTTATGCATGAAAATTCAGAATGAAAAACATGATACCATCATTAGACTAAGGACGGATCATGGGACAGAATTTGAGAATCATTTCTTTTCTGAATTTTGTGATGAACATGGCATTACACATGAATTTTCTGCTCCTATCACACCTCAACAAAATGGGGTGGTTGAAAGGAAAAATAGAGTCTTGCTTGACATGAGTAGAGTGATGCTTAATTCTGCAAATTTGGCAAAACATTTTTGGGCTGAGGCAATATGTTCTGCTTGCTATACTGCTAACAGAGTGTATTTAAGACCAAAGTCAAAAGCAACTCCTTATGAACTTTGGAAAGGGAAAAAGCCTAATGTGAGTCATTTGAGAGTCTTTGGGAGTACATGTTACATATACAAAGATAGGGAACATCTAGCTAAATTTGACTCACGGAGTGACATTGGTATTTTTCTTGGTTACTCTCTAACTAGCAAGGCTTATAGGGTCTATAACACTCGAACTAAGGCTGTAATGGAGTCCATAAATGTTGTGATTAATGATTCTAATTTGGAGCAGGTCAAGCAGATAAAGGATGATGATGATCTTACTGAAATGCAAACAGAAAGTATAAGTAATCAAGCTAATGCAGTGAATGATGCTTCAAGTATCCCAAACTCAGAAGACATTCATGACACATCATCTCAAACACTTAAAATTGGAGCTAAGCAAGTAAAAAGAGATCACAAGCCTGAAAACATCATTGGGAAGCTCAATGATAAAATGAGAACTCGAAGTCAAGATGTTGAAGAAATAAGCTACTTGTGTTATGTCTCTCAAATTGAGCCAAAAAATGTCAAAGAAGCCATAGTTGACAATGATTGGATCTTAGCCATTCAAGAAGAGTTAAACCAGTTCGAAAGGAATGATGTTTGGTACTTGGTTCCACGGCCCAAGGATGCAAATGTTATCGGTACCAAGTGGATTTTTAGAAACAAGACAGATGAGAAAGGGAATGTAATTCGCAATAAAGCTAGATTGGTTGCTCAAGGATACACTCAAGTGGAAGGTCTTGACTTTGACGAAACTTTTGCTCCCGTAGCAAGATTGGAATCAGTAAGATTACTGCTAGCAATAGCATGCCATCTCAGGATCAAGTTGTACCAGATGGATGTCAAAAGTGCGTTTCTGAATGGGGTGTTGCAGGAAGAAGTTTATGTGGAACAGCCAGCTGGATTCAAAGATCATTTTCATCCTAATCATGTTTACCGACTGAAAAAAGCATTGTATGGTTTGAAACAGGCACCCCGGACTTGGTATGAGAGGTTGTCATCGTATATGCTTCAAAATGGTTACACTAGAGGAGCAATTGACAAAACTCTGTTTGTCAAGCGGGTTAAAAGTGATTTAGTTGTTGCTCAAGTTTATGTGGATGATATTGTGTTTGGTTCTACCTCCAATTTTCTAGTTTCTGAATTTACTAATATTATGAGTAATGAATTTGAAATGAGTATGTGTGGAGAGTTGAATTACTTTCTTGGTTTGCAGATCCAACAAGTTAAAGATGGCATGTTTCTCTCCCAAACAAAATATGCAAAGGATCTTGTCGCTAAGTTTGGTTTGGAAAGTGCCAAACCAGTAAGAAATCCTATGAGCACCACAGAGAAGCTTCACAAAGATCCTACTGGAGAACCAATTGATCAAACGTTGTATAGAAGCATGATAGGGAGTCTACTATACCTTACTGCTAGTCGTCCCGACATCTCCTTTAGTGTTGGTGTTTGTGCTCGATTTCAATCATGTCCTAAACAATCACATTTGACTGCTGTTAAAAGAATCATATGATATGTAAGTGGCACTTTAAGCTTTGGAATTCATTACTCATTTGACTCAAATGTGGAAATTGTAGGATTTTCGGATGCAGATTGGGCTGGTAATATAGATGATAGAAAAAGCACTTCCGGCAGTTGTTTTTATCTGGGAAACAACTTAGTCGCGTGGCATAGTAAGAAACAAAATTGTGTCTCACTCTCCACCGCCGAGGCTGAATACATAGCTGCTGGCAGCTGTTGCACACAACTGTTATGGATGAAGCAGATGTTGTGTGACTATGGTATAGTGCAAGGTAAGTTGATAATTTTTTGCGATAACCAAAGTGCCATTAATATCTCAAAGAATCCTGTTGAGCACTCTCGCACAAAACACATTGATATAAGGCATCATTTTATTCGTGATCTTGTAGAAGATGATCTTCTTGCATTGGAATATATTCCCACTGATAAACAACTTGCTGATATCTTCACAAAACCACTGGATAATAATCGATATGAACATCTCAGACAATCCATTGGTGTGTGCGCCATTGCCTGACTGTGTAGTTTTCAAATTGCCAGTAATGCATATATATATATATATATATATATTTTTTTTTTAATCCCTCTGTGCTGCTACGATTCTTTTGATCTCAGATTGGATTACTATTATGGTTTCACTGCTCCATTAGATATAAGGTGGTATTTTGTCTATCGAGAACCTGACATTGCTCTTTACTATTTTGTTTGTTTCAATTTCTCACTATCTCAAGTGTTTGTGGGGGTCCGAATTCATGTTCAAACATACCTTTCTGATTAGTGTGGCACTTACGCTAGTTTTTTTGTCCCCACTCTGATTGACTATAAGCACTGAAAAAAAAAAAAAAAAAAAAAAAAATTGAAGTGAGTGCATGCAGTAGCAAGTTCAAAGTTGCCAGGCACACAACGAAGATATGTAAACGTCTCACCGTTGTGACAACCGCTAGCAATAATGTGTCTCAAATAAATTATGCAAGGCACACAACGAAGATATGTAAACGTCTCACCGTTGTGACAACCGCTAGCAATAACGTGTCTCAAATAAACGATGCAAGGCACACAACGAGGATATGCAAACGTCTAAACATTGTGACAACTGATAGCATCTGTGTCAATTCTTAGTTTGGTACTCTCATTTCATTGCTTAAAGAGAAATTTACAATATGCTTAGAGTTTGGACAAAACAGTTGGTTTGTATGGGCTCTTTTGGTTTGTAAGGGGTGTTGACTATGGTTCCTTAATCCCACACTCTTGAGACACACTTACACTTCCTCACACAAGTTGTTTTAAATTCCCATACTCTGTCCTTGGTTTTCTAGTCCTTAAATTTCATCTTATCTCCTATGGTTTTAGTTAAACTAAATGGATTATCCTGTATGCTGTGCCTAAGAGGAACTAGTACTGCACTTTGGGATTGGCATTCTATTTTTTTTCTCATGCATATTTCTCTCTTTATCTCTTACTGGCAATTTGAACTACTATTTCTTGGCATGGCATACCTTCGCTATGTGATTTCTGATCCGCTGCATTTGATCTCTCTTGCTTGGTTATTTTCGTCTATATTTGGATTTCCCTTGACAAAAAGGGGGAATAGTTATTGGTTGTTAGATTCAGGGGGAGAATACTATCTTTTGTGCTTCACCGGTAATTCGTGCATGTGCAGATAAATGAAGTTCTCTGGCACGGTTGTTATTTTTTATTGGGGATTTTGTCTAGGAAATGCCAAAGGGGGAGATTGAAAGTGTTTTTAAGTTTGGCTATTTCCTAGCAAATGTAAAGAGTCTGTAAGTTGATTATTCCTAGTCTTAGGATTTTTTTGTAACTTGCAAAGCTTGGAATCTGCGTTAAATGAGGAGCCTAATTGACCAAGATTGCACGGCAAAGCTTTTTTTCTGGTAAGAATCATTTGCATTCATATAGGATTTGTTTTCCCTATTAAAGATTGATTAGGTGTGGGACTCTAGGGTTCTATTCAAATCAGAAAAGAGTCTTAAATAAGGAAGAGGTTTAAATAGGGCCAATCTATTTGTTTATTAGGGTTAATTGTAACCTAGTATATAAAGGGTTGCGCTGGCGGCTTAAAGGTGGACCTTTGCATGCTAATCAAATTGGGAGATTGTTTTATAAGGTCAAGGGGGAGAAACTAAAGGTCGTTAGGTTCTTAGTTTTATCGAGGTGATAATCTGAGAGCATAACATTTCATTCATTCATTCATCATGGAACTTTGTGTAAGCTTCACTTGTGAGGAAGATCATCAACCTGCGTGAATCGGTGTTCATCCAAGAGAAGGTGAAGATGACGTGTTCGACAAGACAAGAGTATTTGATCAAGCTTATGTTGTGGTGTAAGAAAGTATCAATTGAGTCTTGTATAAGTCCTTGCGTTTTTCTTAGTGAAATTGGCTGTGTGCCTTGAGGTTTTTCTCTCCTGTGTGGAGGGTTTTTTCCTCGTGCGAGATTTCGTACAAATACTCTGTCGTTGTTTATTTTCTCATTTTGTTGTGATTTAATTTTTGGTGTGAAGAACCAGGATTGAATCATATTTCAATCCTGCATATTGCTGTTTAACATTGATCCATCCAGGTTTGCAATTTCAGTGTGTCACTACTATATCTCACCGTGACACATGTTTCATTTCCAAGTCTTGGGAAGCCTTCTTGAAGGCCATGTGTATTAAGCTTTGTCATGTACCACATTTCACCCTCAAACTAACAATTAGTCTAAAACAAGCTACTCAAACCTTAGTGGACATGTTGCATTTTGTCTATTCTACAATTAGCATGGTTGTAACACATAGTTATGTTTATTTTAGTTGCTTGTAACTATAGTTACAATTTTTGGTTTTGGGTATGGCACTATTAAGGCATAGTATGAAAATTTTATGCATAGTACATGATTGACAAAAGGGTATTGTGAATAGGTAGTTGAATGATCAAGATTACAATGTAGCAAATTGTGTTCTATTTGCATTGTAGCCCGAGAAGGCAGTACGTGAGTGCGATTGAGGCACTAATTGGATGATTTATGTGTATTTCTCAATGAAGGGCATGATGGTAATATTGCACCCTTAGGCATTTGTTACTTACTTATCGAGACAACTGTGAGTTGTCGGTATTGTGGGTTGCAGATTGTAATATCGATAACTTATTCGTTGGACTCGTTAAGCAAGTGGACAATTAGGCTGTTTACGTTAGTTTATTTATTTATTGTTTGGGCTCGACCCAAAGTTACTACATGCTTATTCTCGGAGTACGTGATTCTACAAGTGCATAGGTGAAATTTTTCTATGTTCAGTTTTGACTTCAGCACAACTATTTTAAATTGTACGTTATATTATATACGTATTTTGGCTATATGTTACTATATATCTATTTTGACTAGATGTTTTCATAAAGGATTTTATAATGTAGTATTGTATTGAAGGAGAAGGAAAGTTTGAGTTTGGAGGCATGAAAGAGAAATCACTGCACTCCGATCGGGACGAAATGACATTCTCTTTTATGCAACCACTCTAACTTGATATCTTCTTTACATATTTATTTCCCTGCTATCTTTTCACTACTTTTGTGTAACAAATGATTTTAAATTTCGGGAACGAAATTTTTTAAGGTGGGTAGATTGTGACAACCCGTCCCTAATTTTACGACTTCATAAATTTTAAATGTGTGAATTGATGAAAATGCCCTACAGGAGCGATTGTTGACTTTTGTTGACCGCCTTTGTGAAATCTCGTCCCTGGAATTTCACCATTCATTACGTATCTCGTTATTTAAATTCGCATTTAACGTTTACGTTATCTTTATTAGTTAATTTTAATTCCATTAATTTGAGGAGTTAAATCGAATTTGAATTTTTGTAAGTAACCTTTAAAATTCGTTGAACTTTCGAGGTCACAAGTAACGTTTTCGAATAGATTTCGAAACCACGAACGGATAAGCGACAGTTGTTTGCGAGTCTGGATTATAACGATATAGTTACGAACGTTTGAAATCGTTTTACTAAACTATAGGTTTTGAATTAATTAAACTCCCACTATATGGAAATGAGAACCAATCAGAGGCTTGGTTTTAGCCCAATCAGGTATGTGTTGTTAAAGGGACCAATCAAATTAAAAGAGTGATGGACCAATCAGAATTTGAGAAAAGAGGGCAGTAGCCAATCAGGAAAAAGGGATCCCTCCCTCTCCATTCCCGTTGACTTGTGTACCCATAGCTGACCAACTCTAATTCTGGGTTCCTCCTGCCATTTTTTCCATTGAAATGCCACATCCTCCACCTGCAATCTCTTCCATAATTTCCCTCCTACCTTTCCTACCCAACATTGAAGGGTTTTAGGTCCAAAATCGTGAAGAACATCACCTAAGAACCCGAAAGTGCTCAACGGCGATTCCGCCTTTCTGGCGATTCTCACCACCCACTACCACCCTTAATCAATTCCCCTTAGACCCAAGAACAAGACCCAACCAGCCATAGGGGTGTTGGAACACCGAGGAAGTCGAATCGAAGCTCACCCATTCTAGGGTTTTCGACGGGTGCAGGCCAATTTGGGGCATTTTCCAGCCAAATTGGACTTGGCCACAGGTATAAAACTTGCTCTATTCGTCGAGATCTTCATTTCTATAAAATTTAAGTATTTTTGGAAATAGTTGAAATTTCGAGCGAGTCAGGGCGGCAAGTGGGGCGAGACCCCACTTGACCTTTCTAGATTAATTTGGATGCCCCGATTCCATATTAGACATCCAATTGACGAAATTCCGTTGTTTGGTTATATTTCCGTTAAGGCCCAGCACTTGGTCATTATATGATTCCACGATCCAACCATTGGATCGTCACCAAACTTTAATACATAATAGTACATAATATTTATGGATATTAGGATCTAACGGATATGGAATTTGACATATGGATCTTCCTGGATGGGTTTTTTAAGTTTGTAAATCTAAACATCGGTCGTCACTTAATTTTAGCGATTGGCGAAGATCCGACCGCTGGATCATTCCGAAACTTTAGGATGTTGTTCTAGAAGCTTATTGAAACTCTTGGGAAATTATGGATTGGAAATCCTAGGTGCGGATCTTCTGGATCGAGCTACGTAGGGTTGTGGACCCTCCTGTCGAGTTTTGACTTATGGTTGACTTTTGATCAATGGGTTACAAATCATTCTAGAACGTCCTTGGGGATGTGTTTTGTGTAAGTTACATGTTGTATTGATAAGAATTCTAAGACATGATTTGATATTTGTTCTAGGCGACGATTATTTGTGACGCCTTGATATTTGTGTTAGGGAACTTGTAGCGCGGACTTCAGGTTGGTGGGTTTTTTCCTTTTTTTTTATTGTGTGTGTGTGTATGTGTGTGTGATTGATAGTTTCCATTTATGCATTTGGAAAAGAATTTCTTACGTACACCTGGATTAGACTAAAGTTATAAGAATTAGCGAAATGACAAAATTTATGAAATATGCTACATCCTACGGGATGCAAAGTTTTGCTTATGATTGATGCCTAATTATATCTACGGCTATGAATGTTATTATGTTGATTAGAATCTATTGAATCATTATGGCATGATTGTATTTATGTAATCTGGTCATCATTTCTGCACCTTGGTGTTAGTGCTTGCCTAGGGCCAAGGCCAGTCTTTCATGTGTATGTTCACCTCCCACACTGCACACTCGCCTTGGATCCAAGTAAGTGCCAGTCCTATCATACAATTTGCATTAGGCAACTTCGATTCGTAGGTGACCGCGAATAGCGCCAGTCTTTACGTGATTGTAGCACTAGAGCGCATATTATGATTACACCTAGTCCTGTCGTACAAGTCATATTAGGCAACTCCGACTCATATGCTAGCAGAGATTGAGGAGCATCAATTCAGTTGTACATGTCCCATTAGACAACTCCAACTTGTGTGCTTGCATAGATTGATGAACACTGATTCTACTTATATTACTATTGTGATTTTGGATGTCCTGCCCTTAGTTACGAGATATTGTGCCGTAATGAATTCTTGAGATTTTGCAGGCTACGGTAAGTAATTTTTATATTATACGCAGTATGTATATTTTGGAAACTATACTTGTTTTACGGTGAGAGTACAATGTTTTCAGAAAGGTTTTGATAAAACTTTATTTTCAGGCCCACTCACCTTTATTTTTCGCTCCTCTAGGTTTTAATAGCTGAGTTTTCTTATCGACGAGGATTTGTGGTAAATCTTGGTATTGGAGATTACCTTCGATGATATGATTCTCAATCCACTATACTGTACTTTGCTTATACTCTAACATCACGTGTGAAATGGGTTCATTCCCGCTCACAGGGCACTCTTATATTTAGGCACTTTTAGGTTTAAATTTATTCATATTTTCCACTACACTACACTTTATGGCTTCGTCACCTTTCAGGTATCGGCCAGTACATCTCGATTTGAAGTCCAAGTGAGCATTCCGGGTCGGGATGTGTCAGCTTATTTTTGAACTTATTAACAATTATTACTATGCAAGTTAATTTATTAAGACGAGACCTAAAGAACTATAACTTATTGCAATATAAAGTTTATTTCATACAACAAAATATGTTTCTAAAATAGTTTTGACGGCTAAAGCTGAAAATGTGTATGGGTTAGAAAAGCACATGGAATTAGATTATAGAAAGGGCTTTCACACAACCATAAGTGTCTCTAGAAAATGTCTGACAAACATTAAGTTTCGTATTTATGGGTTTAAAAAGTACATAAAATTAGGTTAGAAAGGACTTTTAGTATAGTTAAATGTGCGTGTGTTCTGCTTTCAAGAACCACTAGTTCAAGACTTCAAGTGATATGTGCTTCATATAAAAGCACTTTCAGGTTTACCAACAAAACTACTTTGTAAAACAAGCATTCCAAATGGAAATCTTTACAATGTAAAAATCAATTAAGTCCAAGAATTTCGTCTGTATTATCTCTCTTGTCAGCTATACGTGAAATTAAAATTTGCTAGTCTACAACATGTTCTTTGCATTACAAAACAATAATTTAGCGCTAAATGTAAAGATTAAATTTTTACATCGACATAATTGACTTTATAATTAACATCCAATATATGAAATTTCTCTCATGAGTCACAGTCCTTGTCACATCGTCATTTTCCGTTGTCACTACCCCATTTGTCATCGAAGTTGAGATTTCATTTTCAAGGATTCCATTATGCTGTTGGGCATGTATGTAAGCAATGCTTATCTCTTGTTTCTCGCATCAAACCATACCCAATGCTTGAAAAAACATAAAACTTTCAAGTTTCCAACCAAAGAAATGTCAAGGAGAGTTTATTAAAAGTGAAATTCTAATATTTTTTATACAAGTATCAGAGAGATGACCACATATCTACTTTCAAAAACATCAATATTGTCTCCACCTTGATAATTACCATCTGCACAATTTGTCAGGTGTGAGGTTTTATTACAAAAAACCTTAGTATTAGATGGAGTGGGATTAAGGATATTTAAACTCTTATTTTCTCAGAAATATGATCGGTGTGAGATATTTCAACAAACCCCCTCACGTGGGACCTAATTAGTGGGTCACACATAGGATCCATATATCAACAACCATGTGGAGCTAAGGAGACTCACTCTACACGCAAGGCCAAGAGAACCCACCCATCACGTGGCAATACGGACCCGCTCCCTGACTCTGATACCATGTAGAATTATCAACAACACTGATATTGTCTTCAACTTAATAATTGCCACCTATACAATTCATCATATGTGAGATTTTATCACCAAATGTGTCGATATTAATTAGAATGAGGTTATTAAACTCTTCTTTTCTAAAAAATATAGTAGATTTTTAACATTTTTAACATAATATTTTATATTGTTATCATAAAATTTAACATTAAACTGTGAAATATTAAAAAATCTATAAAAACACTCATTTTGAAATAGTCTCTCCAACCTTTCTCTTCCAACCAAACCCAATGAACGCAAAACACATCCGTTTCGAGAAACGATTTACGGAGGAAATCGAATTAATTTTCCTGTAAAATATTTTGGTTCAAAACGGATCGGTAAGTTTTGAACTAATCAAGAATAAGGTGGAGCTAGCCCTAGGTCATTTCAAAAACGTGTGCAAAATATTTTGTATGCAGTCACGTCAGGTCAAGGCCTCTCTGACGTGGCGAGACAATCGTACAAACCCTAAAAGCCTAACCAACGGAGGCATGACAGCTCTACACACAACAGTCGGGAAAAATCAAGAAAACAAATAATATCTACTTTCATCTGTTTAAGCAAACTTGTTCTGTGGTTCTCCTTTGCATTGTGTTTAGACATGACAAACAAGTGGTGTTTGTCATTTTTATGTTATATCTATTATCTAAAGAGATCGTGTTGTATCAAATTCTATAAGAAAAATAGGGGTTGCCGTATGAAACCTTGCTCGACGGAAACAAGTTAGTTGAGTAACAAACATTTACCGGATGAAAAGGCAAGTTCGTAGGGAAAATTTGGTCACAATTAGGGTTTACTGCAAAACTCGAGGAGATGGAAAATTTTGGTACTGCAAGAAGTAATCCCTCGGTCATGGTTTTATGTGCCAAGAAAAAAAATTGGCACGAAATACATTGAGGGATGAATACATAGTTCGTCGGCTAAGTACACTTTTGCCTGGCCAGTGCCTTTCCATGCTTCTCTCTCTCTCTTTCTTTATCTCCTCCACCTCTTCCTCTCCTTCTTAATTGAAGATTAGCTTATTTTAAGACTTGTTATATTAACGCTTCACATAGTATTTAATACACTTCACATACTTAATATACCCACATTTGTTTTTTCAATTAAAATGATCTTAATCCACCTCACTTATTTTCCTATAATACGTTCACACTATACACTCTCAACATACACCTTATTTTTTACTTACACCCTACATTTTCTACGACAAATATGTTGGATTTGGCATTAAATCAACATGCCTAAACTAAAAAGGATTAGGATATCTTGCACACAAGATATTTGGATTTGTGTTTCCTCGTTGGTTTGGGATTTGGTTTTAGTATAGGATTTGGTTTCCTATATTCTAGGGACTTTGTGTAAACCTATGACATCTATTAGTATAAATAGATAATTGTGGGATAGAGTTTTGTGTATGAAAGTTGTGAGAGGCATAAATTTGTATACTTGAGAGCACTTTGTGTTTGTGAATTCTCTTGTATTCATTGGTAATCAATAAAGCTTCCATTGTTAGAGATGTACTCCTATATTGGAGGAACTCTGAAATCGTTGTATTTTGTTTATTGCTTGCTTGGTTTTTGGTTTAGTTTACAACAAGTGGTATCAAGAGCTTAGGTTCTTACGTGGGTTGTGACTTTCAAGCAATGACGAAGATCGGTGATTCTACCAATGGTGATGATGTTGAAGAAAAGTCTGGCAATAGTGGAACCAAGACGACGGTTCAAAGTGCGAGGTGTGAAATTGAGAAATTTAATGGAACAAACAACTTTGCTGTGTGGCAATATGAGGTTCGAGATGTCCTGATACAACAACGTTTGGTTGTTGTGCTAAGAGACATGACATTTTCGATGAAAAAAGAAGAATGGGAAAGATTGAATGCTCATGCATGCTCTACGATTTGGCTATGCTTGGGAAAGCAACATAAGTATGGTGTGAAGAACATAACTTCTGTGAAGGAATTATGGGCTATATTGGAGACAAAATATATGAAGAAGAGTGCAGAGAATCGACTGCATCTCAAGAGCAAGTTGTACAGGTTCCCGTACAAAGAGGGCACGAAGATGATTGACCATCTAGAAGAGTTTAACAAGCTTCTAGCTGAATTGACAAATCTTGAAGAGATAATCAAAGATGAAGACAAGGCCTTGATGCTGATGAACTCATTGCCTGAATCCTATGAGTTTTTCGTGACTAATTGGATTTATGGCAGGGAGACAATTAAGTATGATGAAATCTCAAGTGCTCTTATGAATCATGAGGTGAGACACCTTGATAGGCAAGAAATGAATAACTCTGAAGCTTTGATGGTGAGAGTGAGATCGAAAGAAAAGAAAGGTTCGTACAGGAAAAATAGTAGGTCTCGTACTAGAGGAGTCTCAAAGAATAGGAAGTTCTTGGAGAAAGATGAGTGTGCTTTTTGTCAGGAAAAATGACACTGGAAAAATGACTGCCCTAAAATCAAAGAAAATACTAGAAAGAAGAAGGATGACTCAGAAGCAAATATGGTTGAAGTCGAGGATGAGGAATTTGTTTATGCCCTAACTGCATTAAGCATTGTGGATTATATGAAAGAGTGGGTGCTCAACATAGGTTGTACCCATCACATGACTTCTCAACAACGTTGGTTTTCAAGCTTCAAAGTTATGAATGAAACTGTGTATATGGGAGATGATAACCCATGTACAACTCAAGGAATTGGAAGCATCAAGATCAAGCATCATGATGGTGTGATTCGAGAATTACATGGTGTAAGGTATGTCCCAAATCTGAAGAAAATTTTGATCTTACTAGGCACTCTGGAGTCATAAGGTTACAAGTTTTACTCCGATAACAATGTGCTCAAAGTTGCTAAAGGAGCACTTGTGATAATGAAAGGGCCTTATAATGGCTTACTTTATATGCTACAAGGACAGACTTTGGAAAATGGGGTGGCTATGGTAGTTGATGAAGTGCAAAGTGATATAAGTGACTTGTCTGCATTATGGCATATGAGGTTGGGACATGTAGGAGAAAAAGCATTGCAAGGATTGATCGAACAAGGGCGTTTAAAAGAAGCAAAAACTAGATATATAGAGTTTTGTGAGAACCGCGTTCTTGGCAAACAAACAAAGGTGAAATTTGGCTTAGCTGTTAATCAAACGAAAGGGATTTTGGACTATGTTCACTTTGATGTTTGGGGGCCTGTAAAAAATGCTTCTTTAGGTGGAAAAAGATGGTTTGTATCTTTTATTTATGACTACTCTAACAAATCATGGAGATATATGATAAAATGAAAGGACGAGGTTCTTGGCTTTAAATCAACACGCCTAAACTAAAAAGGATTAGGATATCTTGGACACAAGATATTTGGATTTGTGTTTCCTAGTTGGTTTGGGATTTGGCTTTAGTATAGGATTTCGTTTCCTATATTCTAGGGATTTTATGTAAACGTATGACATCTATTAGTATAAATAGATGGATGTGGGATAGAGTTTTGTGTGTGAAAGTTGTGAGAGGCATAAGTTTGTATACTTGAGAGCACTTTGTATTTGTGAGTTCTCTTGTATTCGTTGGTAATCAATAAGGCTGCCGTTGTTAAAGAGGTACTCTTATATTGGAGGAACTCTAAAATCGTTGTGTTTTGTTTATTACTTGATTGGTTTTTGGTTTAGTTTACAACAAAATCTATATTTTCCATATACACGTGCACTCCACATTCTTCACAACTTAGGTGCAAATGAAGGGAAGATCATGAAAGTATCCAACCTCTATTCATTTAAGTAAAGAATGAACATGGAATTATAAAATATAAAAAAAATAATAAAAAAATAAAAAAAATAAAAAAAAACATGGAAGTATCCTACTTGTTCTAAGATCATGTGCCTAGAAAATGATGTGTGTGCCTGCTGCAAGAGATATATGGAGAGACCCAGAAGAGATGTCTAGCTCTTGGGTGCTAAGCAATTCCTGCAGGTATTTGTTATGCAATTTAAATCATACACAAAATAAAAAACTCATGAGTAAAAAAGGGCGGAAAAGTATAACATTTTGTCTTATCCAAGGTATGCCAATTTCGTAGATCCACAAAAACAAAAACCCATGAATCCGATCTTACTCTAAAGTCTCTCTATCAAAAGACTTATCTCTCACTTTGTGTAGGGAACAATAAAAAATATAAAGTCTTATATTCTCATCTAAAGCTTTCGAACATCGATTTTTTATTCCATTCATCAATAATTTTTCTCAATCAATCTATTTGTAGTTTCATTGATTAGGATTTTGTTCTATAATGGAGGGAGGATAACATGAGTTTTGAGAATTAAAGAAGATAAATAATATGTTAAAAGTGATCTAGGGTGTTTACGAAAACCTTTCAATCATCTATGAAGAGTATTGTGTGTATAACCATGCCAATAAAATTTCAAGCTTCTTAAAATCATGACATGCAAACAAATGACCTTCTCACGGGGCATACACTCACTCACACATATTTCTGTGTTAATGCGTCTCACTCAAATGATCTCATGACGCCATATGCTTGCTTGTCCACCTAACTCAGTATCAATTTCAAGTAATTCCTTGGAACAAAAGGTCTTTAGTTGGGTTGTAATGGAGCTACGGGTGATAGGCAAATGAAAGAAAGGATATGGAATTCAAAAATTTGAGAAAGTATACATTAGAGGTCTTCCCACATGAGTAGCACAACAATAATCACTTCGACAAAGCATCAAACATTCATTACTCTTTGCAATGTTCTACCAATTTTTTTTAAGCACCCCCACCCATATATAAAATCAGAACACACTTAGCAGAATGAGTATTTCTCTTATATCTATCATTCATCTCTTATATCTATCATTCACATGGAATTAAGAATTTGACATTGAAAATCCATGTGTCCCTTATTCCAAATTGTATACTTGCAGATCCAAACTTCGCAAATGTAATAATATTCAGCACTAAAATTATACATCTGCTTCTACCTAACGCAATTTCCATATCTTCTCTTTATTCAATTTTTTTTTAATGAAAATCCCCAACTAAGGTAATGGTAATTCGACCCCAATAACACAAGTTACAAGGCCGTGATGTGCTGTCTGACACTTAACTGACCATATGACCCAATCTGGAGACGACGACACAAGCTAACTTAATAACGAAGCCATAGCAAGATATTTATGATGTGTAAGAATTTGAACCAAATGTTCATTAAATATACATCCAAAGCTGCTATAAGAAAAGTACTTATCATCCTCTGCATTTGGGGACACAAATTATCTCGGGTTTAGCCCTGTTATTATCACATCACAGTAGAGCAGCTACAAGTTTGATACAACAGTAAATACAATAGAGTGCAGTGCTATGTGATAGGAGCATATTTATGTGACTTAGTTAGCTTGTTTTCTTGCATTTACATAACTAGTTTCTATTTATTATAGTGATTTAAGCTATTTTCGTGTGTTTGTAGGTTTAAATGGCAAAAGAGGCAATAAAGTGAAATTTGGAGCATTTTAGAGCAGTTTTGGGCTTGGAATGGATAACTTGCATATGGAGCAAGGTGGGTGGATAAATTTGAAGTTTAAGAGAGGCTAGGAATGTGCTTAACATCTAGAAGAATTAAATCAAAGACTTGGAAGATAAGGAATCAGCTATAAAGAAAAAACATTATCCAAATTACCTAACCTTATCCAAACCTTATCCAACCTTTTCTTATCTTATCTTATCCTAATCTTATCCTACCTTAATTCCAGCTGCAAGGGGGAGTTCTTTTCAGACTTGGACACATAAAAACCTGTTTCTAGAAGCCTTATTTCCTCTCCTAAAAATCTGGCGCCTGGACCCTTTCTAGAATGTTTAGAAGCCTGCCGCACCTCTCTCTCCTTTTCCTCTTTGGTCTCTGCCATATAGCTGATCTTTTCCTTATGGATTTAAGGTGCTAAAATCCTTTTCCTAAGCTACTTTTGTGCCGCACATAAGCCTATATATATATATATATATATATGTATGTATTTTCTGCCGCAAAAACCACCACCTGCTACCATCAGATCACCACACCATCCACCACACCTCAAGAGCCTAAATTCAGAAAATTCCCATTGTGCCGCAGCAAGGAAAGAAGGAGGAGCCACCTGGAGCCGTGCTTGCCATTCAAGATGTTGGATTGTTGGAGCGTTTCTAGGTGTATTCTATTCTTTGTTTTCAATGTTTAAATTTAATTATCTTTGTTTTGCGAACATGAGGAACTAAATTCGTTTTAGTTAGAGGTGAATTCAAAACCATGAATATATATGTGATATGAATTGATTACATCTAGTTATTGTTTCGTAAAACATGAATGCGATTTACTTATCTGTTTGATTGATAACTTATTCTTGTATGTTGATTAAGGAGGCCTACTTAGTTTTCATGCATGAATTTGATGCTAAAATAAAAGGGAATTTCACCTAATTGTTATGAACTTATATTCATAAGTAGTGGAGGTTGCTAGTCACAATCGTGTTAAGTAAATCCATGGCAGGAGTATCATGCAGTTTATAGTTACGAATGCCTTGTCAATACTTATGATTTTCACAAAGCTTAATGATCTTTGATTGTATCTCTATTATGCTGTTCATGTAGAGAACTGTTGAAGAATAATTTGGTTGCCGATGTGTTGTCCATCCAATTCAATGAAATTAGGAAAATCTGAGAGTTAATTTGTGCAGTTCACGGTTAATTTGGGCCATTATCATTCATGGTTTAAAGAAAGAATAACTGGAAATCAATTTGTGTTGCAAATGTGTCAAGTGTGGTGAAGGACCCTCTAGCTAGCCTTTCACCCTTAAAACACCCAATTTCGTGTCTAACCTGTTTAGTTTATGCAATCTATTTAGTTTAATTAAATTCGTCAAAACCAATCCCCCTTTAATATTTTGTGTCTGAACTTAGTTAGAATCTGTTTAAGTCTATTTATATTAGTGTCTTGGGTCAAGTTAAGTTTAAAATTCGTCCAAATACCCCTTTCGTTTTTATTTGTGTTAGTTTAGTTTCAATTCGTCAGAATCTGTCCCTATTTAATATTTTGAGTCTTTTTAGTTCAATTTTCGTCCAATTATCCCTACTGACACATATTACAATTACAGGGTTTAATTTGTGTGTTAGAATATATCACATCACTATGCATAATCAAAAGCACAATCATGCAAATATTATTACAACTAAGATAAAACTGTAGTAAATGAGCCATCACCCAAAGTCCAAAGGATGAAAGCCTCACTGCCAAGCCCACTTGTCCCTACCGATGTTCTCCTTATTCTCTCTACATCTTGAAAGGGTCGATAAAACAAAACGTGAGTGGACCAGTTTTATCACAATTATAAAATCATTGTTAAACATAAAAAACCATGTTTTAAAAACATATATAGCGAAAAACTATATAATACAATACTAACATAATAGTAAAAATCTCATTCATCAATCTCATCAAAAAAAACAATCAAGTCAAGTCCAAAAATCATACCTTCCGTCAACCAATCATGCTAGCATCCATTAACATAAGTACAAGAAGCAGGAAATATACTAGCATCAATTAGTTAATCTCAATACTGGTAATAATCATCAACCATTGCATCAACTAGGACAAATATAACCTGCAAATAAATCTATGTTCGCAGATAGCTATATGACATATCACATAATGACCATGTGGTGAAAATAGATCACTGATGATCTAAAGATATCATCAAATATCATCACAAGTCTCGTCAGAGACTAACATATTAATATCCATCTACATATTAAGCACATATAAGCATATATATATAATGTAAAAATGTTTTAGTTTTTCGAAGGGGTCCACTCACAAGTAAGTAGAGCGTCCCTCGCAAATAGGCTCATTGCCTGAATTCTTCCGATCTTCTAACAATCATGTAATAATCAATATAAGCTGCATAAGCTCAAAACATCAATTTAATGGAACATTGTCCAATTCTACCATTTAGGCTTCAAATTTGCACAAACAGAGGGCACCACATGATTTAGAACATAGAAAAACCTAGGGATAGGTCTCGGGTATTTCACGCGCCATCGTGGACCGTCGTCGCTGGCGAACGCGCTATTGTACTAGTTGTTCTGTTTGACGAGTAGACGTTAGTGCGGTGAAGGTTTTAAAACAGTTAATGGAATATAACTTTGATGTTGGAAGATTCCATTAAACTAACGGAATCTTAGTCTTTGCCGTCAAAGTTAACGGTGATCATAGCTGGTCACCATCGTCGGTCGCAGAAGCTTTGCCGAAATCTGCCATAAGAACCCAGAACATGATTCAAGGCCTCTGAAACATGATTTCAACATATTCCAACGTGAAAAATATCATTTGATATCCCAGAACATGATTCAAGGCCTCTGAAACATGATTTCAACATATTCCAACGTGAAAAATATCATTTGATGTCCCAGAAAGGGTCTAGAAGCTTACCCAAACTTGATTTAGGAGGATGAGAGGTCGAATCGACCTTGGATTCGATGGGTAAGACTCGGCAAGGTTCGCTGGATTCTAGAAATGAGAACAAAGAGCATGCTTGTTAAACCATAGCGATTTCCCAACAAATTTTCACATGCAATAAGGTATTTAAGTACTTGGAAAGGAGTTGAGATGAGCTCGAGCTCCATAACCCACAAACTCGTTGTAGTTTTCACGGAGAAGGTGATTGGAATTTAGGGAAAAGTGTAGAGCAAATGCCGAGGGTTAAATCTCTGGTTTCGAACTGGAAAACACCACAAATCTTGTCCCAAGAAACATTAAAAGATAATGAAACAAGATTTGCATAGAGAACTTCACCTGTGTTCGAATTTCAGAGCTTGAAGCTCTCGGCTTCAATGGTGGTGGTTACACAGTGATGGTCTGATGAATGAATTCAAGCCGTGGTTTACACCGTGATGGTCCGGATGTGGGTTAAGTCCCACTTAAAATACTCAAGTGAAATTACCCAATTGCCTTCCCAAAGTTGTAAAATTATCAATTTGGTCCTCGTGGTCTCAAATCGAAATTCGATTTTGACGTACAACTTACATACAAAGATAAAATTATGAAACTTAAGAAAGTACCAGAATATAATTCTCGAGTCGGGGCTCGATAAATTAATTAAGACACCTACTCAGGGGTAAAATAATCATTACACACGTCTCAAGAATTAAATGCAATATTTTTAGGTACGAGTTGTAACAAGTAATAAATAGCATGCAAATGTACAAAGCTCCAATAGCACAATCTCTCTAACACTTTCTCAAAACAATAAGGATGGATATATTTGTAAGGGCTCAACTCCAATAGTGGAGCATGGTAAGAAGATATGGCTAACAATGGAAAGGCTTAATGTAATGGGGCTTCTAGGATAAAATTATCGTATGAGGTAGGTATGGAAGGCTCAAACAATCCGAAAATAGCTAGCCTATATCATTTCCAAGTTATTACATGAATTGATGAATGAATCGAGAGGTATAAAGCAAGTTCTAGAGATACATATGTAAGAAGGAGACCATATGCATGAGAATAAATGTCATTGATGCATGATAGGTCAATCATATTGGGCTCAAAGACTCACAAGGGTTACGTTAAGTCACTATATTCACATATGAAGCGTTTGAGTCATGCTTTAGGCTCACTCGACAAGGCTATGTGCATTTGTGTTTTTCAAGGATAATCGAACATGTACAAAGCTAACAAAGGAATAAGGAGTTTCAGCTAAATATGCTTACTACTTTCTAAATCACCATGGTTCGAATTCAATCCAATGATATCATTGGTCGGGAAATTAACAAAAAAAAAAAAAAAAACCAAAAAAGACAATGTTTTAAGATTTTCAATTTATTTATTTATTTTTAGTTTTTTTAGTTTTTTTAATTACTAAGAACAAAACAAATTAAACTAACAAAACAAACTGACTCTGATTTTTAGTTGTTGAAAGGTTCGAAAAATTTCAATTTTTTCTTTTTTCAATCTTCACCCCCAACTTAAATTGGACATTGTCCCTAATGTCTTTAAACACATGAAATAAAGAGAAGAAAATGAAAAACTGAACGAGGAAAAGCATTTGGACAGAGAAACTTCCCTGGTTTATGCACGAAAATGATATCTATTGTGGTCTCCGAGGTGAAGGAACCCCTAAACTTCAAGTCTGCAATCAACTCTAGGGTGGACATTATGAAGTTCTCCTACAATGGAAAACACAATAATACAGTTTAGCATGCCAGAAATTCAGGGCAAAATTAAAACAAAAAATAAGAGAAAGCAAGAATAAAAATATTGAGTTGTCTCCCAACAAGTGCTAAATTTATAGTCTTCAGCTGGACTACGGGATGGGTTAAGCGGGATCGGTGAGAAGAGGTGGATAATTGGTACGTCGAAATTAACAACGACATTCACCTCCTTGTTTAGATCCTCAACTCCAAAACATTATGCATCACTTGGGCATTTAATATCTTCAAAAACTTTAAACACCACATGCTTTACTTGTACTCTCAATGTGACTAGGCCCCTTTGAACTTCAAATAGAATATACGTAGTGGCCAAGAATGGCCTGCCTAGAATGATTGGGATTTCATGATCTTCTTTCATATCAAGAACCATAAATCTGCAGGGAGAAATAGCTTGTCAACTCGAACCAATACTCAAACCAATATCAGAAAAATGTTGATCTTTCTCATGTACTTGCTCTTCCTTTTGCGGCTCAGGGATGACATTTTCAGACTTTCCAACCGATTCCGCTTTTCCTTTACCTTTGCCTCTACAACTGTCTCACTCCTAAATGTGATGGCTTTGACTGCTCTTGATTCTTAGGATTGATCTTAATTTGACTTGGAAACTTGCCCTTCTCCCTCTCAGCCATCACATTTTCAATCTGCCTAACTTGATTCTCTAGTTTGCAAATAGATACTTGCTGTTTGTAGAGAAGTGTAAGTTGCTTGCATGAAATTGTTGGTGTTTTGAGCGAGAGCATTGGTAGTTTGAGCCATCATATCTTCTTTTTCGCTTCATTATTCTAGAATGGTAGAGGTGGGTTCACTTGATTTTATTGATTATTCTTCCAACAAAAATTTGGATGATGACACCAACCAGGATTATATTTATCAAAAAATGGATCAAATTGTTTGCAGTTGAAGTTGTTCACTGGATTGGCTTGTTCTTGAATAAACTCCGGAAAACAATTGCTCATAGGACACTCGATACTTGAATGTGTACCTGCATAAATTTCACAAACAACATCAAAAGATTTCACAGATTTGACAGTCATTAAATTATTAAACCTTTTATTTAAACTAGAAATTGTGCAGCCATAGCCAACAAGGCATCAATCTCAAGTACTTTGGTCTTCTTTGGTAATTCTCTATTTGTATTTCAACTTTGAAATTAGCAACCAATGTATTAAATAGTGCAGAAGCTTCGTCAACAGTCTTTGTCATTAAAGCACAACTACTAGTAGCATCTATGACCTGCTTATATTTGGCTCTTAAACCTTGATAAAAATTCTGAAGTTGTAACCATTCTGGTAAACCATGATGTGGGCACTTTAACAACAAATGTCTGAATCACTCCAAACTCTTATAAAATGGCTTGTCATGGAATTGAGTAAAAGTCATTATGCCACTCCTCAACATAGCAGTCTTGGAATCTTGGAAGGAGGGAAGAATTTTTGCAAAAATTTCCCTGCTAAGTCATTCCAAGTTGTAAACGAGTTGGGTGGAAGAGATTAAGGCCAAGTCGTCGCCTTGTCTTTTAGTCAAAACTGAAACAACCGCAATCTGATGGCTTCCCCCATCACATTATGGATCTTCAGAGTGCTACAAATCTCAAGAAACTCATTGATATGAAAATTAGGGTCTTAGGTTGACAAGCCATAAAATGATGGCATCATTTGAAAGAAAGATGGCTTCAACTCAAAGTTGTTAGCAGCAATTTGTGGACGAACATTGCATGAAGGAGAGGTTGTCACAGTAAGAGTAGAATACTCCATCAACGTTCGGTTCTCATTTGGATTAGGGAGAGCTATTCCGTCTCTCAATTCTTGCTTAGTTTGCTCTTTTCGTAAATGTTGGAAAGTTCTCTCAATTTCTTAATCGTATGGTAAAAGCTCTAGACTCTGAGAACAGCAATCGTGGATGAAATTTAAAAGTACTTGAAATCAAAAGAAAAGAAAAACAAAAAGTAAAATCAACACAAATAACATTAAAAATAAGCTAGAGATAGAACTAATTTAATCTTCGACTATCGCACCAAAAACTTATTACGAAAATTAGATTAACCGAAATTAACCCAATTAAGTTTTAATTTTTAATGCTAGCAAGTGTACGAATCATAGTATAGTACAGTAGGCAAGCACAAGATCGTTCCAACTAAGATTGATGTAATTCTAAATCTAAATTAAATTTAAATTGCATTTGAATTGAAATGGTACAATCAATAATTTGAGAAAGAATTCTGAAACTGTGATTGTAAACAAAAAGGAAATGAGATTAAATAAGTGAAACGGCAACAAAGAAAACAAATTATAAGTTGATTTTGAAGACATTAGAGCATCCGATTCACCTTAACCAATCCAACTCAATTCCAACAGTTAATTATTAGTGAGTAATCATCCAATTTCACGATCTAGTTCTTATAATTCAAGTATGTATGGCATCTAGGTTACTATGTATACTCATATGTGTTAACAATCTATGACATCTAGATTACTAAACACATACAAATTCATTAACGATTTAGGAACTAACAAAAGGATGGCATGAAAACTAGTGTATGACATCTACATCAAGAAATTCATGGTACCATTTGCAAGACGCTAAAACCAAATTAACTACATGTCATCTATGATAATTCGCGTCAAATACACTCAATTCAAACCAAAGTGGTGGCCAATTACCAAGATTAAAATCAAGCTCATAAGCACAGTAAAATGATACTCAAAGTGAATTAAATTTCAAAAATAATTAAATTGAGAAATTAAGAATTCACAATTAGGCTACATCATAGCCCTAGCGAAAACAACATTAGTTCTGAAACACAGATAAAAATGACATTGAATCAATAATAACCGAGAGAAAGCCCTGAAACTCCTTGCTCTCTGCCGCACCAAGCTTGCTACCTTTTTTTTTCTCGAGAAAGAGTTTTCAGTGTGAGCGGTACACAGGGTGGTACACCATGTGTCCCTATACAAATGGTGGGACATGTGTGTTAAAAAGTTAATAACTTAAAAAGTAAAATTTTCCACCACTTCTATAAAACCACGTGATGTATCATCCGTGTTCCCGTCACAATGAAAAATTTCTCCGTTTTCTCCTCTTTTGTTTGTTATCTTATTCCCCATTTTTATTCTTCCCGCTTCTTTTATTTCTTCAATAATCAGCAACCCCAATTGATCATGTTAACCGTTTCTTTTTCTCTTCTGTGCCGCATAATGTTAACTGTTCCTTCTTCTTGGCCTTCCCTTTCTGATTCATTTACTTTCCTTCTCCATAACCGACGAAAGCTTAACACCAAATTATTGTCTTGTGCCTCTTGAGTTTATTTGCTGTTAATTGCTCCCTATAAATTAATAAGATAGCAGTTTCCTTTTCTCTCCTTCAATGTAGATCAAAGGATAAGAGCAACTCTTCGGTGAGCATTGTAGCCACGTGTTCTTCTATATTACTCATCCTGCATTCAATTCCCATTGAAATCCAATTAGCACATGGTCTTGGCTTTTAATATTTCCAATACACAAATGGTTAAATAATTAGAACAATAGATAAATGGCCATTTAAAAGAAGTACCAGACTCACTTGACTAGTTATAAAAATCAAAGAATTATGATATATTATCCATCATGTTATTTTATCCATAAAAAGAAAAATGACATGCAATTCCTTACATTTAAATCCAATATATCATAAGAAAATATAATTTTCCTGATAAAATAAGTATACAAGTTGCGCTCACCAAAAAGACGATTGAGCGGGCTATGAGAAATCCAATACCTATCACCCTAAGATGGACTCCCCACTGACGCCTTCAAATTGAATAGACAAATGCACCATCCTAACTACACACGGGGTGATTCCCTACCTGGGGTATGTAGGCAGTCTGTTTGGGACTTAATCGCAACATAGCTGTCTACAAAAAGACAAATCCATGGAGAACTCATCTCCCAAAGCCCCACCATAGGCTTATCGTAAAAATTGATCACTAATGGAATTCTTACATTATATAATTTTTTTTTCTTAGAACTACATCAATGATTTGAATCTCCTTTCTGAATATATGTAGACAATCCTTCTCGGATTCAATCACACCCCCTTATCAATCGATCATGTTTCCTCCACTAATAAAGAAGTTATGAAATTTACCTACTTTATGTTCCATATTTGTTTCTTTCTTTTCTTTTTTTGGTGATGCATGGAATACCTTATCATTTGGACGAAGCATAAACTTTGAAAACTTTGCACGGTTGCAAGTGTAAAGATTCAAAGTAACACTGTTAGGAAAAGTCTTTCTAATCCCATTCCATGTTAAATAGTTAGTCGATTGAGAAACTCAAACTGTAATAAGAGCGATCATGATTGGCAAGCTACGAGCACGAGCACATGGTGCCCTGACCCAGAAATCCAATGCACCATCCGACCTTCAAAAAGTTTATACAACCAGCAAAGTCATAGGTCATAACATTCAAACCTAGCCTCTACACCATTTGAGGGAATAATTGGAATGGTGATCTGGAATTATCCAAAGGCGTCTCTTAACTTCGACCCCAAGTATGACTACTTCTATCACGGACTAACTTACTAGGTCAAATACATTTTGCAATACCATATGTTTAGCATATTCAAAGGGGGTATCTAGACTCGGCAGTCCCCAAGAGGAATTTTATTCCAAATAAGCTCTAATACACGAAAATTCCTTGATGAAGCCAGTCAATATAGTCTGATAAAAAACGCTCAGGTCTGACGCATAGGGCCTAACGAAAAGATTCCAAAGGTGTTTCCAACCCACTTGTAAGTGACCAAGTCCCCAAAGAAGTTTCGCTTAAGTTTCACTGGGAACTTACATGCAATACCAGCCAAGGGAGACACCTTCATTTAGCCTCACGTTGCAAGACATCAACACCCTTAAAACAGGGGCAAGAGAATAAACGTACAAAGACTGGAGGCCATTCTAGACACACAAAGACACTTTACCATCTTTAATCCGGTCAATACATTAAGGCAAGTGCAGAGCAAGAGGTATTTCATGGGTTTAATACTTCAATACCTAGTAACGGAGTAAGGTGGTACTCTGGATATCGTGATGGGAATCTCTATGGATATTAAGCTTAGGCGGTGATATTTTTCCAAATCAACATCACCAAGGGGGCTTTTGAGTTGTATCCAAGGCTCATAAGCTTACTCGTGTACCACTTCATCACCTGCCACTCTAAAGTTAGTTTACTTCGGAAGGATTGATAGATTAAGATACATTTTGTGAAGACGAGGCAAGAAATGAAAAATATCCCAAACATTCAATCGTTTGGGTAAGAGTTGTTCGAAAAGACAAGTGTTACTGGAAAACCCAAGCGTAAGTAAAGGAATGACTCAACGCCTTGGACCTAAGGCAGAAAAGGTTCAAGTTATGAATAGGACAAGTGATGAGTCGATTTTATACTATATATTATTCCCTAGTCTTGGTATATTTTGGTGAGATTTTGATGCTTTGTTGTGTGTTTTTATTGTAAGACATGCGAGCTTGTTCTGAGCAAAAATCAAACGGTCCAATTTTTGAGTGATTCCAACTGAAGCGGGTTCGTGAATCTGTTAAGAAGGTTGTGTCAAAATTTTATAATTTTATCTTGAAGCATCAGATTGTGGTGAATTAATTTATGCTCAGCGTGCAGTGCTGGCAGATTAGGCTGCAGAGCTTATTTGCGATTTTTGGGCTGGAAGATGCTGGATTTTGAATTTGGGCTCTTCTTGGAACTTGAAGAGGAGATCCTAATCTTTAATTTGAGTCGTTTTGGGCTAGTTATCCTTTTATTATTTTATTTTCTAGTTTTTTAGAAAACCTTTTCTATGAGGGTTTTAATTTGGAGTAGTATAAATAAGACTTTTAAGCCATTAAGGAAGAAGAAGATGAGAACGCACACACACTTTAGAGAGTTTTTCAAGTTTATTTTCTAGGTGTTTTCTATCCTTATTCTCAATAATACTTTGTTTTATGATTATTTGTAGCTAGTTTCTTTTGCTAGGACGAAGCCTTGAGCCTTAGCAGGAATATGTAGTTTCTTTTCAATTTGCTTATGATATTATGGATGCATGTTTTGAATTATTAATCACCGTTTTAAACTATCTAAGTGTCTTAGTGATTCGCGACCATTAGGATATTTAGAAAAGTAATTTGATGCAATTTTGGTCGGAAGGTTCCCTAAAATTGGCGCTAGCTTCTTGTGGTTAATAATTGTAATTTCACTTAAGATGAGCATCATGTCTTAACGGTTGCATGGTTTTTCAAAGGGTTTTCATAAAGAATAATGAGTCTCTCATGTTCATATTTGATCCGAACGTCCGGACGGGTTGCATGTTAGATATATGTTCTATGTTGGAGGTTCCAAGTAGAATATATATTAGGAAAACCTTACCTTCGAAATATGCATGGTAATTCATACGTAATTGGAAGAATTACGTAGGATTGTTAAGGTGACGGCTAAACCCTAGGGCTTTGACAAATTGATTTTCTTTAAATTGGTTTCTAGTTGATTTATTTAATTGTCTTTATTTTAAATTCGTTTTTAATATTTTAAGTCACAAAATCAACCTTTTCCAAAATCTTGTTCAAATAATTAATTAAGAATTAGTTTAAATACAAATTATTCATTCAATCCCTGTGAAAAACGACCTTACTTGGGCAACTATACTGCGATAACCTTGTACTCTTGCAAATATTTGTAAATGTTTTTGTCCCTACTTTTGCAGGTGGTAAAAATCATATCAACAAGCTTCCATTTAGGCCAAATAACACATCGATAGAGAAAAAGAAAAACGCTAACAACTACAATATGTCCTTAGCAACCATGTTCACAGCACCACAAGACCTGCTAAAGAAATACTAATAGGAGCGGGCCAACCAGATTTGGTTTTTTTCGATCACTCCTCAAAACCAAAAGAATACTCACTTCCTTTCGACATCCTAAGCTCCGCTGTGTTAATCGCAAGATAGGAAGGTACAAGCAAACCAACCTCCCGAATTGACGTCAACAAACAAGCAAAATCTCATTCATCGAGGTGATCTTAACCACTGTAACTGGCGAGGCAGCCTTGATTATACTCCCAATCAGTTGCATCCTTATATAACCTCTGTATCGCTGCAATATCTGTTTCGTTCTGCTGAAGGGCTTCCACTTAGAACTTTTCAATTTAACCCATCTTCTGTTGAGCTGCGTCTAAATCTGACTAAAGGATGGATTAGTTGATATCCCAAGAACTTCGCTCTGATGTCAACGTTCACTGTATTTCGTCCTTAGCCTTTAACACCTAGACCTTTGTTGATTCATAATAGCCTAAACGCACCACTAAGGCATCCTTCTTGATGCCCCAAGCTTGTTCGACGTCTAGTAGGGCTTTGAGTTTAGAACCTTTTTCCCACAAGTTCCTCTCGAGTACTGTTCAGTACGCTCTTGTAGGCCACTTCGAGTTTGGAAAACTTATCCACCTGGGCGCAAACCAAATCCTTCGTCCAAGCATTTGCTTAAAGGAAGTAAGGTTATAAAAAAGAAGAGAAAAAAAGTGAAACAGTGTTAGAAATTAAAGAACAGTAAAATGACTAACCGCGCATCTACTTTGATACCCATCACCTCTCTAAAATCAGTAGGAGAAATGGTTGAGTGGACTAGAGCTTGAGTATGCCTTGCATTACGGAGATCACTTGCATATATGGAAATTGGTACTGAATCTTGGACATGTTTGATTACCAAGCATGATGCTTCGCTAGAAGTCTTTTCGAGAATGACAAATCGATTAGGTGACGCTTCTGGGAAATTACCGATCATTCCCTCAGCCAAAGGTAAGACATGTGTAAACTCAGGCGTTGACTTGCGAATTAGCAAACTGAAGGTCTGAATCCAAGAGCATTGATGTTGCAGTTGCTATTACTGTTTCCATGGTGTTTGCTTATGTGCAACAACAGATGCTGTGTGCTCTAGAAGGCCTTTAACAGGGCTTCCAACTCTCTTGAAAGTGGGTTCTCCTCTTCCTTACCACCAATTATCAGAGGTTGCTAAAAACATTCCTCAGCTAGAAGTGAGGTTAACGGTTTCTAACGCTTAACCTTGGCTGCTACCGGAGCTACTCACTGACTTGGTTCTCTTATTGGAAGTCTTGATGTGAACCTCTTTTGGAATAACCTCCTCCGATTTCTTCATTTTTTTCTTCTCGTGCTTAGAAGCACCTATAGCAATTTTTGGGTCCATGTGCAACCTAGTAATCTCAGCATCAACCCACTTTAGGTTTTGGATAGGATAATTAGAGCAAAGGTCTATAATGGCATCCCTTCCATATACTTTCTCCTTTTCTGGGGCAATGAGCTATCCCCGACTCTGGTTTGCAGAAGCAATGATATGGAAAACCCTATCAATCAGCTTAGGGCGACATAGATCGAGGTTCTTAATATCAACTTTGCAGACAAAATTACTGATAGGTTTATTGGGGACTCTTGCCCCAAATATATCTCATTCGCAATTCCCGTCGATGAAAGGGTTTTCTTTGTACTAATCTTTATCCTGCCCAGGCAAATCGGTGATGTAGGCAAACCACCTAAGGTTAGATCAAGAGTAAGAAACACTAGAAGGCCCAGTTTATCTCTATACCAATTGTCTAGACGCTCAAAACAAGTAACAATTCATATGAAAGAGGGAGTGAGATTGCAGAGGCCCATTTGATAGAAAATTAGAATCTCCTTCAAAAAAGGTGATAAAGGAAACTTTGACCCCAAATCAAAATACCAAGGATGAATCCTAGTATAAGGACAATTGGGATCGGAAGGTTTTGGGAGTTCACCAGTTACATCATTGTTATTCTCTAACCCGACTATGCACCAATTTAACATATGGGTGCGACCCACAAAACAAACTCTGAGCATGGGAGAATCAGAGAAAGTATCAAGGTAAGCATGAGGAGTGGGATGAACAGATGAATTGGCGGCTATATCTTTGCTAGAATAATAGATTTTCAAGGAGATACAAGAAAAATAAGTTTGAATTGGAGAAAAGAACAGCTGGTGCGTTTCTGTGCAGACAAAGATGTTATGGATTTGATATAGAAATAAGGATAAGGGTGCAATACATATTTAAAAATACATTTAAAATCATCTAATTGTTGAATACGAACCAATTCCTCATAGATCGACAAATCCAACAGTTAAAACATTAGTGAAAAGTATCAGAGGTAATTTCTTGTTTTTCTTGCACACACAACAAACACAAAGTTACATCATTACAGACTTTATGGCAAGATATTTGAGATTGTAAGTTTAAATCTGAAGTGCCTCCACTTCATCGCAAAAGATCGGACTACCACACGAAGTTGAAGACCAAACAGTTTGCATTACAGCTTACTTTGAAAAACGTGGTCTTTAGATAACTATTCATCCTCAAGAGGAACAAGTTGACTTTCCAATGCGTAGTTAGGGGCCATGATTTTCCAAAGCTAGAGTAAGACTAATCCGAAAATTTTTACCTTAGAAATCCAGTTATGGACTCCACAGCTCCGAGCAGAGTTAGATCAAACAGAGCAGCGGTGCCACCAGACAGAGCATTGGTGCTACCATCATCCTATTCCCAGACAATAAGCAAAGCCCGAGGCGATTCTGCTGGACGACCATGCTTGTTTCGCAAGGCACGAGATATGATTTGATTTGGATATGGACATAATCAAATTCCTCATAAATCTTGGAGTTTCTACAATCTAGGAATTGGTGTGCGTCATAAGTACTCACAACTCCTAAGAGGGTGGAACATCTACTTCTAGATATCCTTTAGGATTCTCCCAACTTTGAACAAGGATTTTATCCTAAAAAGATCTCTCTCCCTACAATATAAATACACCTATCTAGAGTTGATTTTTGGTAATGCAATCTCAATACTCTAATTCTCTTGCCCCATACTTGAGTCAAAAAACTGCTTACTAACATGACAGTCGACCAACCTTTGGCTAGACACCCCTCTCATGTAGTCTTAGGCTTGCTTACGGTTGTTCTCTGTTTTGCACGTTGCTTAAGTTTGATTCACCATATGCGGCAGTGCACAAATTTAGTTCCACCACTAATTATATGTTCAAGGCAGATGACAAGAAGGAGTTCTTAAAATAGCTGCAAGGTGTTAAATGTCCAGACGGGTACACTAACAATATAGCAAGACGTGTTAAAATGGACACTAGGACATTATCGAGTTTGAAAAGTCATATTGTCATGTCTTACAACAAGGGCTTCTTGGTATTCTGCCGCACTTGGACTCCAAGGTTTTTGAGACGATTAAATATTTGTCTTGGTTCTTTTAGCAACTATATTTAAAACGTTGTGAAACTCCAGCGTAGAAGAAGATATTATGTACTTCCTATGTCGGCTAAATGATAGGAGCATATTTATGCTACTTAGTTATGTTGTTTCCTTGCATTTAGTTACTTAATTACTATCTATTTTAGTCTTTTAAGCTATTTTCGTATGTTTTTAGGTCCTAATGGCAAAAGGAGCAAGAAAGTGCATTTTGAGGCTATTTGGAGCAGTTTTGGGCATGGATTGGATAGCTTAACTATGGAGCAATGTGGATAGACGAAATTGAAGTCAAGACTTGCTAGGAAAGGCTAAAAATCTGGAGAAAGAAGTCCAAATGCAAAGAAGATAAGGAAAGAGCAAGAAATAAGGAATCTTATCCAAATTTCCTTATCTTATCCAAACCTTATCCAACCTTATCTTATCTTATCCTATCCTAATCTTTTCCTACCTTAATTCCAACTTCAAAGAGGACTCATTTTCACATTAAATCACCTAAATATCAAGTTCTAGAAGCCCTATTTTCGTGCATTAAGTTTGTGCCACATGTAACCCTTCTAGAAGTTCTAGAATCTGCCACAAGGACCATTCCTTGTCCTCCTTGGAATCTAATTGAAAGTATCCTTGTTCTTTGGTGATTTGGAGTCCTAATTCCTCTCCTTTTCAGCCCAAATTTGTGCCTCCCCTTCACCCTATAAATACTTGATGCCACAACACTCAAAAACCACCACCCTCTACCACAAATTCACACCACACCATCCACCACACCTCAAGAGCCTAAATTCACATAAATCCCCATTGTTGGCAGCAAGGAAGGAAGGAGGAGCCACCTTGAGTGTTTCTAGATGTATTCTATCTTTGTTTTCAATGTTTAATTTATATTCTCTTTGTTTTGTTGTAAACATGAGGAGCTAAACTTGTTTTAGCTAGGGGAGACTTTGAAACCATGATTATATTTGCAATATGAATTGATTAATTCCAGTTGTTATTTCATAAATTGTGAATGCAATTTACTTAACCGTTTGATGGATAACTTATTCTTGTTTGTTGATTAAGGGTGCACACTTAGTTTGCATGCATGAATTTGGGGCTAGAATATAAGGGAGTTTCACATAATCGTTACAAACTTATATTCACAAGTAGTTAAGGTTGTTTTCACAATCATGTTAAGTAAATTCCTAGCATGAGTATCATGATGTCATAGTTACAAGTGCTTTGTCAATACTTATGATTTTCATAGAACGTAATGATCTTTGATTGTATCTCTATTATGATGTCATGTAGGGGACTTTTGAAGAATGCTTTGGGTTGTCGTATGATGTCATCCAATCCAATAACTTAAGGAAAATCTGAGGCTTAATTAGTGATGTCACGGTTAATCTGGGGTGTTGAGGTTCATGGTTTATCGAAAAAGCAACTGGAAATCAATTTGTATGCAAGTGTGTCATGTGTGGAGAAGAACCCTCTAGCTAGCTAATCAACCATCCATATTCCCCAAATTCGTTCATAACTTTGTCTAGTTTAGTTTCTATTTTGTTTTAATTCAAATTTGTCAAAACCAAAACCCCCCTTTGTTTTAAGTGTCAATTAGGTTAGAATCTGAGCTATTGTGTGTTTTTAAGTGTTTTGAGTCAAAACTAATTCAATTTTCGTCCAAAGTAAGTCCTAGAGTCTAGTTTGAGTCTTTTTGATTGTTTTGTGTTGTTTTGAGTCTTTTGAGTTTGTTTTGAGTCATATAAGTTTAGTTAAGAGTCTTTGAGTTTATTTAAGTGTTTTTAAGCATATTTTTGTATCTTTGAGTCAGTTTTCTTTAGATTAGAAATCCCTCCTAATCCCCGGCCTAGAACGATCCCTACTTATATCTATACTACAATTGTCAAAAAGAGGGTTTTAATTTAAGTGTTAGAATATTTCACATCAAATTTTGGCGCCGTTGCCGGGGATTAGTAAAATTGCTAATCCCTCTGTTTGTTTATTTATTTTTCTTTTGATATTTGATTTAGTTTTATTTCTTTGATTTCAGGTACTAGAGAAGCAAGACATGGCAATTGCTAATCTTCAAGCTCAAATAGCGAATCTTACGTGTCAGTTATCACAGTATGCCCAAGGGTCCACAATGCAAAGTGTCCTTACATTTGATGCTTCTTGTAGGCAAGAATATCAAGCAAATCAATGTGCACAAAGAGATTGGAGTGATCATTTAAACTCTATGTGGTGGGAATTTCAACAAGTTGAACACAAAGGATATTGGCAGCCATATGAGGAGTTCTATTCAACGCCTATGCAGCCACCACAACCTCATATACAATATGCCCAACCAAACTTAGGTTCGTCAATAGATTATAATCAAATTCTTAATCAATTAATTTCTTTGGTGCAGGGCTCACAAAATCAAGTCAAGGAGGCTCAACAAGGAGAATATTGGCAGCCATATGAGGAGTTCTATACAACACCTATGCATCCACCACAACCTGCCCAAACAAATTCAGGTACGTCTTTGTATAATGATACGATTATTAAGTTACTCACCAATTTGTCTCAGGGGCAAGAAAATCAAAACAAAGCAATGCAAAATCAAGACAAAAGGTTGGACCACTTGGAAAAACAAATTGGGCAGATAGCGGAGTTCGTAGGACAATTTCGAGACCAAGGCAAACTCCCTATTTCAACCATTGCAAATCCGAAGGGAGGATTTGAAACAGCCAAAGAAATCATCTTGAGAAGTAGCAAGGAGGTTGGAACAGACCCTAAACCATCAAAATCAAAATACAAGGAAGATGAAAGATTGCAATTTGAGGAAGAGGAACACACCCAACCCACGGAAATGGTGGAAACAACTTTGCCGCAGGCACCTATTACCCCTACGCCATCCAATTCAGGTAAGGTTGTTCCAAATTTCATTATTTCTAACCCCATTCTACCAAATATCCCTATTCCTTGCAGGTTCATGAATTCCAAGGAAGAAGAAAGTGAAAAAGACATCTTGGAAGCCCTTCCAAAGGTGCAAAGTATGGAATATCAAGAATTCGTCAAAGAGGATATACTTGAGACAACAATTCGCCAAGAAATTGGATTTTATGACACGGGACAAGTCATAACTCTCAAAACACCAAATCTAGCTGAATTTTCTAGTCCTACAACTTTCGAAGGGGTGTTTATTCTTGAGTTCATGTCGGAGCACATAGGTAAGTGATAGGAGCATATTCATGCGACTTAAATGGCTTGTTCTCGTACATTTACGTTATGTTTCTTTAGTTATTTTAGTCCTTTATGTTTCTTTTGTGTGTTTCCAGGATCATAAGATGTGTTTGACGAAAGGATGCATTGTGGAGTGTTTTGGGGCCTTTTTGGAGCACTATTGGGCTAAGGATGGATAGCTTATGCTTGGAGCCCAAGTGTTGGATGAAATTGAAGGCCTTGTATGCACTTGAGGATACAAAACAATGGCCCTAACCCAATTACATTCACCTTGCCATGGGCTTAACACAAACACCATTCCTTGCCATGCAAGGGGGAGCAATTTGGGTCCATTTCATGCACTTAAACCCTAGCCCAATTACACACCATTGCAGCCAAAGCACATTCATTTTCAGCCAAAGCACATTCATTTTCAGCCATTGCACATGCATCTTCAAATAAATCAGCACATGCACACTCACCCATCCTCTCTAATCCGTGCATCACACCTTCATTTCTAGCACCAATTCCACATGCATTCCCACATGCATTTTCACCCACATGCACCTTAGAAATCATTCAACACATGCACCTATAATCATTCAACCATGCAGCCAACACATGCACCCATCACCTAACACAAATTCATTGCCGTGAGTTCTCTACCTTTCCAGCATTCCATCTCATCATTGCACCAACAATTCAGCCACATTCCACATGCATAACCAACCTAGTGTCACTCCCATTCATTCCCTTTAATCATTCAGCCACCATCATACATTTATTCTCTTCCCAAACACATACACAACCTGCCATCATTCCAGAAAAAACACCCATTGCCGTGGCTATCTCTTTCCTTTCCAGCTTTTCCCTTGTGCAATTTCATTCATTCCCTTTCATCATTCCAGCCACCAAGACATTATTCCTTCATCATTACACCACATTCCAGCCTTGCCATGCATAACCCACCACAGAAATCATCACATGCACCCAAACAAGTCTTTGCCGTGGGTTTTCTTTGCAATTCCAGCACCTACACATGCACACACATGCAATTCCAGCTTTCACATGCTTTCCTAGCTGTTTTTCCACCACATTCCAGCCACATAAATGCTTAAACAAACAGCCATATACACCTCCATTCCTCCTATAAAAACCCTTGCATTCCCATTACATAGACACATCTCATTTTCATACACAACACACCACAAACACATCCATTCTTCCTTTGTGCCGTGAGCTCCCATTCCCTTATAATCCAAACACCACTCCTCTTCCATTTCCATCACTCCCCAACCATTCACACCATCAAACTATTCTTAGACCTCGTGCTACAAACAAAGAGGAAGAGAAGCGGGCCTAAACGTTCATACAATTCAAGTTTGAGTTGTTGGAATGTTTAGGTGTTACTTTTCCTTCGAATTCAATGTTTAATTTCAATTCTCTTTGTTTTGTACTATGAGGAACTAAACCCCCCTTGGCTAAGGGGGGATTCGAAATAAATGTTTATGCTTGCATTTTGATTTGATTACTTCTAATTGCGTTTCATGAGTTGTGGATTCAATTCGTTTAACTGTTTGATTGATAACTTATTTATGTATGTTTATTGAGAATGCACACTTAATTTTCATGCATGAATATGACGCTAGAATATAAGTGAGTTTCACCTAATAGTTACGAACTTATATTCACAAGTAGTGGAGGTTGCTTATAAACAATCGCGTTAAACGAATTCTTGGCATAAGTTTCATGCAATCATAGTAACGAATGCCTCGTCAACACTTATAATTTTCATAGAGCGTAATGATTCTTGCTTGTATCTCTATTATGCAATCATGTAGGGGACTTGTGGGGAATGTTTTGGGTTGTCGTATGCAATCATCCAATTCAATAACATTAGGAAGATTTGAAGGTTAATTAGTGCATCACGGTTAACTTGGGGTGTTGAGAATTAATGATTTATTGAAACGCAATTGGAAATCGTTTTATTATGCAAGTATAACATATGTGGAGATGAACCCCTTAGCTAACCTTCATTCCATTCATTCTATCACATTCACATTTACATTTTGCTTTAATTTACAATCTGTACATTTTAGTTTAATTTCGTCAAAACTCAAACCCCCCTTTACTTTCTTGTTCTTTAGTGCTTAGAATTTGTTTAGTTTATGTTTTAAAGTGTTTTGAATCAAGCCATAATCTTAATTTCGTCCAAATTTGTGTTTATACTCAAAACTGCCCAGAAAGTGGTTTTTAGGCAGATTTGAGTGTGTTTGTGTTGTTTTGAGTCTTTTGGTTTGTTTGAGTGTTTTAAAGTTTAGTTTTACATTCTTTGAGTCTAGTTTAGTGTTTTATATTGTGTTTTTACGTTTTTGAGTCAAATCGAAGTGATTAACAATCCCTCCTAATCCCCGGTCCAGAACGATCCCTACTTATACATATACTACAATTTGACGAAAAGAGGGTTTAATTTGTGTGCATATAAATCTCGCATCAAATTTTGGCGCCGTTGCCGGGGATTAGCAAATTTGCTAATCTCTTGGATTGTTCATTTCTGTTATGTATTTTAGTTTTAGTTTTTTATTTGTGTTTTGTTTAATTCAAGTACTAGAGAAGAACAACATGGCACTTGTTAATGCTTCTCTTTTGTCACAGCTCATGGAAAGGTCTCAAATGTAAAGCGTTGATATATTTGATCTTCAATCAAGGAATAACGTGTTTTCCAATACTTACAGTTCAGATTGGAGTGATCATTCAAACTCTATGTGGTGGGAACCTCAACATGTTCATGAAGAAGGATATTGGCAGCCATATGAGGAGTTCTATTCAACGCCTATGCAGCCACCACAACCTCATATTCAATATGCCCAACCAAATTTAAGTTCGTCAATAGATTATAATCAAAAGCTTAATGAATTAATTTGTTTGGTGCAGGGCTCACAAAATCAAGTCAAGGAGGGCCAAATTCAAGACAAAAGGTTGGACCACTTGGAAATACAAATTGGGCAGATCGCGGAGTTCGTAGGACAGTTTCGAGACCAAGGCGAACTCCCTAGTTCAACCATTGTAAATCCGAAGGGAGGATTTGAAACACCTTTGCCGGAAGCACCTATTGCTCCTACGCCATCTAATTCAAGTAAGGTTGTTCCAAATTTACTTAGTTCTAACCCCATTCCACCTAATATCCCTATTCCTTGCAGGTTCATGAATTCCAAGAAAGAAGAAAGTGAAAAAGACATCTTGGAAGCCCTTCCAAAGGTGCAAAGTAGGGAATATCCTGAATTCATCAAAGAGGACGTTCTTAAAACCACAAAACCCACAGAAGTTGAATTTGATGACATTGGACAAGTCATAACCACCACATGCAATCTGGCCAAGTCCAATATCCCTGAAACTTTCAAAGGAGTGGTGTTTGTCATGGAGTTCTTGTCGGACAAAACAAGTAAGTCATTTTTTCCAAATTCCATTACATTTTATACTAACTCGCTGTTTTTTTTGAATCAGGCACCTACACTAGAATTCAAACAAATGCCGGTTCACTTCAAGTATCACCTTCCATTCAAGGACCAACTACATACCGTTTGATTTAATTTGAAAAAAAAAAAAAATTATTTATTAAATAAAATACTAAACATGGAGAAAGATGGAGCCTTCACAGAGGATGTTTACGTGAAGCCCCACTACGAGGCGTCGAAGCAGAAGGCATAGAAGCGGAAGGCATAGGAGCGGAAGGCATAGAAGCGGAAGGCATAGAAGCGGAAGGCATCGGAGCGGAAGGCATCGGAGCTAGAGCATTCTAGGCCTCAATACTTGGCCAAACGCTGGATGACCCAGGAAAAAGGTGCCTCTGGAGATAAGACGCAAGCCTTTGACGGTCACTGTGAATTCGACCCTCAGATTCTTGCAGCTCATCAAGCTTCTTCTTCATGCCCGACGAATAGTTATTTGCAAGCACATGCAAACTTCTATTCTCGTACTTAAGCTGCTGGATCTCTTGCTTAAGACTTTCCACCTCTGCCATCAATGATTCCACCTGACGGGAGCGGGCAAGCAGGCGTTGGCCCATGTTGGATATAGAGCTTGCACACTGAACACTAAGTGCGAGGGACTCTTGAACGGCCAACTCATCGGACCGTCCTGACAGCAGCTTACTATCTTTTGGAGTGAGGAGGTTCCTAGCTACTATTGTAGCTGTTGTGGCGTCCTGCATCACGGAGTCTTCACCTGTAAGAAGACCGTTAGAAGATAAAAAAGAAGGGCGCCATACATTACCTTGACGGGGCGCAACTGGATCGCTGCTGAGACTCAAATCTAAGCTAAGGTTCGATGAGTTTGCCATTTTTTTTCAAAAGTGTTCAAAGAGAAGGGGTGGATGGAGTTAAATTTCAAAGGGCCGGAGACGATGTTCAAGAATGGGAAATCTTCAGAGTGTGTTTTTTGGCGGTGATCGATACCTCTATAAGAAGCCAAGGCGACGCGTCCACCGATTCAAAAAGCCGGAATTTCCGGCGAAATTTAGGCGATGCTTTCTCAGCTTTTCAGAAAACGCGTTCAACTTTGTCAAAAGATTTCTGACAAAGCTGAAAACACGTGGAGGCCATCATCGCAACTACACGTCTTTAGCCGACAAGCGCAAAGTTCGACGACGCTTTCTCTGCTTTTCAGAAAACGCATGCAAATTTGTCAAAAGGAGCCGCATCCGCACTACCACGTGTCGTTCAGAAAGCGAAGGGGCGTCGTTCAGAAATCGAAGGGGCGCCTGCTCAGAAATCGAAGAGGCGTCGTTCTGATATTGAAGAGACATTTGTCGACAAGGGTAAAAGAACAGTACCACCACTTGATATTATCTCTATATATGTCGACCTTCGTCTTTTAAGGCAAGGCAAACCTGAAGAAAATGCCCAACTCTCCCTCACCTTTGAGGGCGCACTCCCAGCAAAGCCTTTCGAAATACTCAATTTTTTCTTCTTCCCCAAAGATGATACCAGATGTCTGGAGTACAGATGACCTAGGAGGAAACGGCGGATTGAAGTGTGCTGATTCATTCACCGCTTCTTCAAAAGCAAAGGTATCTCATATCATCAAGGTCAAAAGCAAAAGTATCTTATATCATGCTATTTCCCTGTCTTTTTCTTTGTCCTTGTTCTTACTCGCATGGCAAAGTAAAAGAAGCAATCAGCCGGCACTTGGAGTCAGTCTTCCGATCTGGAGCCAACTGCCTGGAATCTATTCCTGATTGCTTACCTAACGTTGCTCTCGAGTAGTCATCTTCAACGGTTGATACACTTCCAGAGAAGGGACCACTTCTGCAAAGGGGAGCGAGTAAGGCAAGTGAAAATGATACATTGAAGCATGTGGAGACAAACTTAGGCTGAGTTATCCTCCAACCCTTTTCAATACGAATTGGAAAGATTGAACAAAGAAACAGACCAAAGGAGTAAGCTCAGACCTTCGGGGGAGACCAAAAGAATCCTGCTGCCCAGTTCAAGAGTAGCACAAAGGAAAATCAATGATGGGCGGAAACCAGTTCAAGAGTAAGCCTGTGGAATCACAAAGATCAAAGCCTCAATGCAATCACCAAGGAGAAGAGGGAATTTACACTCCATAACCAGATTTGCGTCCCTAAACTCTTCTCTTTGTTAATTACATTCTGCCATGTTTAGTATGCTTAAGTGTTTTTTGTGTGTTTACTTATGTTTTGTGTGAATCTATGCTTAAAACATTGAGGACAATGTTTGATTTAAGTGTGGGGGGGTAACTAAGTATATTTGATGCAAATTCGTGGGATTTTATCACCCATTACTTAAAATGTTGTTCCTTGCTGTTTTAAGGTGTTTTTAAGTTGTTTTATAGTGTTTTTAGTATGTTTTGTTTTATAACTTCGAAAATCACATAAAAATTTGAAAAACATGTTTTGAAAAGCCTAAAAAGAGTTTTTTGAGTCGTTTTTGTGTGTTTGTGTCTTAGGATACCTTCCAACACAATGATAAGGATTTGGTTTGTAATTGCATGACTGTTAAAGAGAGTTATAAACATGGATGAAAGTTTGATTTACTCTTGGTATATGCTTGGTTATGGTTATAATGTATGACTTCACATGCAATCATAAAAGAAAAATTCGTTTTTGTAACATGCTTGAAGGAAGAAACTCATAATAACACTACATCCCTGTGAGACTCGAGCCATTACTTTCTTTGGAGAGTTATTTTCTGTGATTCTTTGTTTTCTAAAGTTGTTGCATGATCTCATTATTCCTTGCTTGGTTGCTACTTAGAATGCAATTGTATCATGATAGAACTAAATACTAGAACTTATATCCGTTTCATTCAAAGCATGACATTGAATTGCATAACATATATCAAGATGAAGTTGTGTAGTTGCCACCATAGCCAAATAGCCTTACTTCCCATATTTCGTATATATTAGTTTTAACCCTGTTGAGCCTCGTTTAGCCTATTTTCTTTGCTAACCACATCACCCCTTACCTAGCCTAGAGTAGGACTTTCCTATACCCTTGTTCTTAAAGTATAGTGAGCATGACTTAAATGAATTCCTTTTGAGTTACATTATGCAAGAAGATGAGTGTGGGGGAGTAAAAGTTTGTTCTTACGTTTATATGTATGTTTTGAGATTCAAAAGAAAAAGAAAAAGAAAAAGAAAAGAAAAAAAATTGTGAAAAACATATGAGAAAGAAAAACAGAAAAGAAAAGGAAGAGCTTGTTATCCCTTTTTGATCAAAAGTTGAGTTTTCATTCAAAAGTGAATTCTAAGATGATTCAAATGCTTTGCTCGCTATTTCTTTAAGAACCTTTGTTTTCCATATCCCTTCTTTGTTAGCCACACACCCCAAGCCCCATTACAACCCGTGACTTCTATCTTGAGTGTTATGTGTTTCAATTTGTGGAGTTTGAACTTGGTATGAGCATATGGTGTCACTGGTTCTCGCATCTAAGTAGTGGCATTCCATTCATGAGATCTTATATATACATGTTAATAATTCCAGAAAATGCTTTCCTTGTTATAACATATGTGAGTGTTCGTCTACATGTTTACATCAATCTTCTCACATATACCTAGTGTAGGGAGTGTAGTCAGAAAATCTGTGTGAAAAACGAGTGCATATCTTGTAAGGATTTGAGCAAATTCTCTAAGGCATGTTACTACATTCAAAACATGGTTTTAAATGCTTAATTGTGAAATAATATGTGGTGACTATGATTAAGAATGTACTTAAGTGTGAAGATGACTAAAATCTATGGGACTAATGATTTTTAACTTGTCATGTGCATTGGAAATCCTTGAGACGATTGTTGGAAGGTTTAGGTTGTGTTTTTCTTGTTCAGTGTCGTTTTGTTTTTGGTTTCTTTTGTTTTGTTTTGCTCGAGGACTAGCAAAAGATAAGTGTGGGGGTATTTGATAGGAGCATATTCATGCGACTTAAATGGCTTGTTCTCGTACATTTACGTTATGTTTCTTTAGTTATTTTAGTCCTTTATGTTTCTTTTGTGTGTTTCCAGGATCATAAGATGTGTTTGACGAAAGGATGCATTGTGGAGTGTTTTGGGGCCTTTTTGGAGCACTATTGGGCTAAGGATGGATAGCTTATGCTTGGAGCCCAAGTGTTGGATGAAATTGAAGGCCTTGTATGCACTTGAGGATACAAAACAATGGCCCTAACCCAATTACATTCACCTTGCCATGGGCTTAACACAAACACCATTCCTTGCCATGCAAGGGGGAGCAATTTGGGTCCATTTCATGCACTTAAACCCTAGCCCAATTACACACCATTGCAGCCAAAGCACATTCATTTTCAGCCATTGCACATGCATCTTCAAATAAATCAGCACATGCACACTCACCCATCCTCTCTAATCCGTGCATCACACCTTCATTTCTAGCACCAATTCCACATGCATTCCCACATGCATTTTCACCCACATGCACCTTAGAAATCATTCAACACATGCACCTATAATCATTCAACCATGCAGCCAACACATGCACCCATCACCTAACACAAATTCATTGCCGTGAGTTCTCTACCTTTCCAGCATTCCATCTCATCATTGCACCAACAATTCAGCCACATTCCACATGCATAACCAACCTAGTGTCACTCCCATTCATTCCCTTTAATCATTCAGCCACCATCATACATTTATTCTCTTCCCAAACACATACACAACCTGCCATCATTCCAGAAAAAACACCCATTGCCGTGGCTATCTCTTTCCTTTCCAGCTTTTCCCTTGTGCAATTTCATTCATTCCCTTTCATCATTCCAGCCACCAAGACATTATTCCTTCATCATTACACCACATTCCAGCCTTGCCATGCATAACCCACCACAGAAATCATCACATGCACCCAAACAAGTCTTTGCCGTGGGTTTTCTTTGCAATTCCAGCACCTACACATGCATACACATGCAATTCCAGCTTTCACATGCTTTCCTAGCTGTTTTTCCACCACATTCCAGCCACATAAATGCTTAAAAAAACAGCCATATACACCTCCATTCCTCCTATAAAAACCCTTGCATTCCCATTACATAGACACATCTCATTTTCATACACAACACACCACAAACACATTCATTCTTCCTTTGTGCCGTGAGCTCCCATTCCCTTATAATCCAAACACCACTCCTCTTCCATTTCCATCACTCCCCAACCATTCACACCATCAAACTATTCTTAGACCTCGTGCTACAAACAAAGAGGAAGAGAAGCGGGCCTAAACGTTCATACAATTCAAGTTTGAGTTGTTGGAATGTTTAGGTGTTACTTTTCCTTCGAATTCAATGTTTAATTTCAATTCTCTTTGTTTTGTACTATGAGGAACTAAACCCCCCTTGGCTAAGGGGGGATTCGAAATAAATGTTTATGCTTGCATTTTGATTTGATTACTTCTAATTGCGTTTCTTGAGTTGTGGATTCAATTCGTTTAACTGTTTGATTGATAACTTATTTATGTATGTTTATTGAGAATGCACACTTAATTTTCATGCATGAATATGACGCTAGAATATAAGTGAGTTTCACCTAATAGTTACGAACTTATATTCACAAGTAGTGGAGGTTGCTTATAAACAATCGCGTTAAACGAATTCTTGGCATAAGTTTCATGCAATCATAGTAACGAATGCCTCATCAACACTTATAATTTTCATAGAGCGTAATGATTCTTGCTTGTATCTCTATTATGCAATCATGTAGGGGACTTGTGGGGAATGTTTTGGGTTGTCGTATGCAATCATCCAATTCAATAACATTAGGAAGATTTGAAGGTTAATTAGTGCATCACGGTTAACTTGGGGTGTTGAGAATTAATGATTTATTGAAACGCAATTGGAAATCGTTTTATTATGCAAGTATAACATATGTGGAGATGAACCCCTTAGCTAACCTTCATTCCATTCATTCTATCACATTCACATTTACATTTTGCTTTAATTTACAATCTGTACATTTTAGTTTAATTTCGTCAAAACTCAAACCGCCCTTTACTTTCTTGTTCTTTAGTGCTTAGAATTTGTTTAGTTTATGTTTTAAAGTGTTTTGAATCAAGCCATAATCTTAATTTCGTCCAAATTTGTGTTTATACTCAAAACTGCCCAGAAAGTGGTTTTTAGGCAGATTTGAGTGTGTTTGTGTTGTTTTGAGTCTTTTGGTTTGTTTGAGTGTTTTAAAGTTTAGTTTTACATTCTTTGAGTCTAGTTTAGTGTTTTATATTGTGTTTTTACGTTTTTGAGTCAAATCCAAGTGATTAACAATCCCTCCTAATCCCCGGTCCAGAACGATCCCTACTTATACATATACTACAATTTGACGAAAAGAGGGTTTAATTTGTGTGCGTATAAATCTCGCATCAGTAAGCCACCTCCCCGAATTTCAATTTTGTTTTATACTAATATGTTGTTAATGATTCAGGCACCCACTCTAGAATTTAAACCATTACCGGATCATTTCAAGTATCACCTCCCATTCAAAGATCACCTCCATGCCGTGGGCACTAGGGGAGTTTAAAAGGAGGTATCGTCCGGCTGGAAGACGTTAAAGCAAGCGCTTCTTGGGAGGCAACCTATGCATTCAAATAAAGAAGACCTAGGAATCTCCGGCTCCATAACCAGATTTGCGTTCCTAAACCCTACTCTTTATTGCTTTTATTTTGCCATGTTTGTCGTGTTTGTTAGTTGTGTTATTTGGTTGTTTGTTTGTGAGTCTATGCTTAAAACATTGAGGACAATGCTTGGTTTAAGTGTGGGGGGGTAAACAAAGTGTTTTTCATGCAAATTCGTGGGATTTTATCACCCATCATTTCTAAAGTTGTTTTTCACTGTTTTTAAGTGTTTTTAGTGTATTTTGAAGTGTTTTCATGTGTCTTAAACAAAAAATCCGAAAATTTGGAAAAAAATCGAAAAAGAGTGTTTTAAAAACCCAAAAAGAGTTGTTTTTAGAGTCGTTTTTGTTTTTATATTTGTTTGTGTCTTAGGATACCTTCCAACACAATGATGAGGATTTGATTTTTAATTGCATGACTATTAAAGAAAGTTACAAACTTGGATGGAAGTTTGATATACTCTTTGGTTTATGCTTAGTTGTAGTTGACATTTACGAATTCACATGTAATCACAAAGGAAAAAAAATCAGTTTTTGTAACATGCTTGAAGGAAGGAACTCAAACTAACGCTACAACCCTGAGAGACTTGAGCCTAAACATTCTTTGGAGAGTTATTAATCTTGATATTCTTGTTTTCTAAGTCGTTGCATGATCTCATCATTCTTTGCTTGGTTACTACTTAGAATGCATTTTATCACTATAGTTCCAAATACTAGAACTCATGCCCATTTCATTCAAAGCATAAAATTGAGTGCATAGCATAAAACAAGATGAAGTTGTTTAGTTAAAACGAGAGCCAAAAAGCCTTACCCTTTGCATATGTATTGTATGTTAATCCCTTGGAGCCTTAGTTAGCCTAATTTTCTTTGTTAACCATATTATCCTTACCTAGCCTAGAATAGGACTATCTACCCTTGTTCTTAAAGTATAGTAAAGCATGACTTAGAGGGAATTCATTTTGTTCTAAAAATTGCAGAAAAACAAGTGTGGGGGAAGGATTTTCGTGGGAATCTAGGGGGATGGATGATTTATGTGCCAAAGAAAAGAATAGGGCATGAAAAGAAAAAAAAAAAAAAAAAACGTGAAAAAGAAGGAAAAGAAAGAAAAAAGAGTTGAAAATAAGTGAGAATGAACTCACAAGTGTTGATTGTTGAAGAAAGGGTCCAAAAGTTGGAATTTGACCCTAAGTGATGTGTGAATCTTCCTTTGGTGTTCAAAGTTGATTTCTGCATTCAAAAGTGAATTCTAAGTGTTTATTTCATTACTTTGCTTACTATTGCTTTAAGAACTTTTGTTTATCCTTACCTTTCTTTGTTAGCCAATACCTTAGCCCCGTTACAACCCTTTGACTTCGATCTTGATTGTTATGTGTTTCAATATGTGGAGTTTAAAATTGGTTGAGCATATGGTATCCCTGGTTCTCGCATCTAAGTAGTGGCATTCCATTCATGAGATCATATACATGTTAATAATTCCAGAAAGTGCCTTCTTTGATTATACATATGTGAGTATTAGTCTACATGTTTACATCAATCTTCTCACATATACCTAGTGTAGGGAGTGTAGTCAGAAAATCTGTGTGAAAATAGAGTGTATCCAGTGAGGAATTGGGGGATTCTCTAAGGCATGTTACTACATTCAAAATCATGTTTTAATTGATTAAATGGGAGCTAGTGTGTGGTAACTATGGTTAAGTATATGCTCGAGGGTAGGGATAAATAAAATCTATGTATGTGGTGTTCTTTAATGTGTGATGTTCATTGGAAATCCCTGAGGCACATGCTGGAAGGTCTAGATTGTGTTTTGTTTGTTTTGTTTATTTCGTTTTGCTCGAGGACTAGCAAAAGCTAAGTGTGGGGGAATTTGATAGGAGCATATTTATGCTACTTGGTTATGTTGTTTCCTTGCATTTAGTTACTTAATTACTATCTATTTTAGTCTTTTAAGCTATTTTCGTATGTTTTTAGGTCCTAATGGCAAAAGGAGCAAGAAAGTGCATTTTGAGGCTATTTGGAGTAGTTTTGGGCATGGATTGGATAGCTTAACTATGGAGCAATGTGGATGGACGAAATTGAAGTCAAGAGTTGCTAGGAAAGGCTAAAAATCTGGAGAACGAAGTCCAAATGCAATGAAGATAAGGAAAGAGCAAGAAATAAGGAACCTTATCCAAATTTCCTTATCTTATCCAAACCTTATCCAACCTTATCTTATCTTATCCTATCCTAATCTTTTCCTACCTTAATTCCAACTTCAAAGCGGACTTCTTTTCACATTAAATCACCTAAATATCAAGTTCTAGAAGCCCTATTTTCGTGCATTAAGTTTATGCCACATGTAACCCTTCTAGAAGTTCTAGAATCTGCCACAAGGACCATTCCTTGTCCTCCTTGGAATCTAATTGAAAGTATCCTTGTTCTTTGGTGATTTGGAGTCCTAATTCCTCTCCTTTTCAGCCCAAATTCGTGCCTCCCCTTCACCCTATAAATACTTGATGCCACAACACTCAAAAACCACCACCCTCTACCACAAATTCACACCACACCATCCACCACACCTCAAGAGCCTAAATTCACACAAATCCCCATTGTTGGTAGCAAGGAAGGAAGGAGGAGCCACCTTGAGTGTTTCTAGATGTATTCTATCTTTGTTTTCAATGTTTAATTTATATTCTCTTTGTTTTGTTGTAAACGTGAGGAGCTAAACTTGTTTTAGCTAGGGGAGACTTTGAAACCATGATTATATTTGCAATATGAATTGATTAATTCCAGTTGTTATATCATAAATTGTGAATGCAATATACTTAACCGTTTGATGGATAACTTATTCTTGTTTGTTGATTAAGGGTGCACACTTAGTTTGCATGCATGAATTTGGGGCTAAAATATAAGGGAGTTTCACATAATCGTTACAAACTTATATTCACAAGTAGTTAAGGTTGTTTTCACAATCATGTTAAGTAAATTCCTAGCATGAGTATCATGATGTCATAGTTACAAGTGCTTTGTCAATACTTATGATTTTCATAGAACGTAATGATCTTTGATTGTATCTCTATTATGATTTCATGTAGGGGAATTTTGAAGAATGCTTTGGGTTGTCGTATGATGTCATCCAATCCAATAACTTAAGGAAAATCTGAGGGTTAATTAGTAATGTCACGGTTAATCTGGGGTGTTAAGGTTCATGGTTTATCGAAAAAGCAACTGGAAATCAATTTGTATGCAACTGTGTCATGTGTGGAGAAGAACCCTCTAGCTAGCTAATCACCCATCCATATTTCCCAAATTCGTTCATAACTTTGTCTAGTTTAGTTTCTGTTTTGTTTTAATTCAAATTCGTCAAAACCAAAACCCCCTTTTGTTTTAAGTGTCAATTAGGTTAGAATCTGAGCTATTGTGTATTTTTAAGTGTTTTGAGTCAAAACTAATTCAATTTTCGTCCAAAGTAAGTCCTAGAGTCTAGTTTGAGTCTTTTTTATTGTTTTGTGTTGTTTTGAGTCTTTTGAGTTTGTTTTGAGTCATATAAGTTTAGTTAAGAGTCTTTGAGTTTATTTAAGTGTTTTTAAGCATATTTTTGTATCTTTGAGTCAGTTTTCATTAGATTAGCAATCTCTCCTAATCCCCGGCCTAGAACGATCCCTACTTATATCTATACTACAATTGTCAAAAAGAGGGTTTTAATTTGAGTGTTAGAATATTTCACATCACTAAAGCACATATATCCATTGGAATTTTTCACGAGTATGGTTCACGTAATAATACATATGTCGTATGATGCAAAGCTTGTTGGGCTTGTGCATAATCGTTGGATGTATCCAATTAAAAGCTAATCTTGTCAGTGCGTAATTTGTTAATATTCTTTATCAAGTGCTTGAAATTAAAAAATTCCATAATATTTTATAATTTGTCAGACAATTACGGCGTTACAAGTGGTTCGTCCGCAACAAGGCACAACCCGAATGATTCATAATGGAGGCGGTCAATGCAAGAGTCCCTCACATTTTGTGCGAGGTGCCTCTGGGATGTTGAAACATCCTACAGCAAGCACCCACCCAATTTTGATGGGGTAAACGGGTTGAAAAGTTATATGTCCTTGCGTAACTTGCACACCCATTCAGGGAAAGACCTTCATCTAGGCCCTTCAAAGAAATCAACTTGGAGGCGTTCATAATAAACAACTGCGATGAAGTCTAACCACTCATTGAACAAAATAAAGCATTAATAAAGACTTGATATCCTTCAACTTAAGATGAAATGCACTACGATATCCCTCAACTTGGGTTGAAATGCATTGACAATTATTTCAGCATTAGTTTGCCAAACATGTAAGTGTTTTTATTTTGCATAAAATTTAAAATGTTTGTCTTTTGCAAAACCTTACATATTTAATGGTCGTTGAACTTTGCTAGATGCGACAGTTAAGAGAAGAAAAATCAACTTTGTTTGACGAAGAATTATTCCAACAAGCAATGTTGTCCCGTTAGAGCTGAAACATACGTTGCTTGTCACGTGAATGGAGTTCAATTTTTTACAGCTGAACAAGACGATAAATTGTGCACTCAAACCAGTGGCATTGTCCTGGCTTTAAATGAAAACACTTATTTTTTGGGCAAACTTTTGAGTGGGTTCAATTGTTATTCACAAATTGCAAAGAAGTCATGTTGTTCATGTGTTATTGGTATGATATGAACCTAGAGAAACCAAATAGTGGCGTTGAAGATATGTACTTGTTATCTGTCAACACAAATACCAAGTGGTTTGGGGATGATCCCTATATTCTCGCTGATATGGCGAAACAAGTATTCTACCTGGATGATCCGAAGCTCAGGGTTGGTTGAAAAGTAATACAATGCCTATTACGTAGAAATATTTGGAACTTGCCAGTGCATGATGATGATGAGGATACTGATGATGACTAAAATGTGCACCAGGAGGCTTCGTTTATGATCACCGGAAACTTTCGGAGCATGGAGCAATCATATTGTTGAACCACTATTCTAGATGGAATGTGTCCCCAAAATTGAAATTGTTGTGTTATCTATTAACTTTGAGAGCCTACCACCAACTCAATTAAATTTCTTGGTTGATGAAAGCAGCTATGACTTAAGTAGTGAAAACACGTTGAAAGGGATAATAAAGAAGCAGAAGAGTATACCGACAACAATTAAGGGTTCAGCGATGTAAGGTTACTGTGTGCTAAATAAAAGATGTATTTCATTTCTCTAAGTATAAAGGCTCATTTCTCTTATTGTACCTAAATTAATAATGATACGAACTTGCAGTGGAATTTAATGTCGTCTGTTAAGTAATCTTGCTCGACTGAATCCTGCAAGCCTCCGTCGCCTAAAGTTGTTAAGGTTAAGTGTATTCATCGGGCAAGGTGACCTTAGTCGATTGGGTAAGTATGTTGGCATATTTTACATATTCAATTCCATTGAGGATTTTCAAAGTCGGGAAATTAAGTTCCACAATTCAACAATCAATATAGTTGGTAAATACTATGAGATTATATGCGTCAAAAATAAGCAAAAATAAAAATTTGGATATTAGGTAACAAGATGAATTCCTTCAACAGTTAGAAAGTAAAATTTAATATTTGATTGGCATTTTAGCTCCGAATTTCCCGATTTTTTACAATTACACTTACCGACCCTAGAATAATATAATGAATGGACCCGATCATGAATTACAAATACTTACAATAGTGACTACCATGAATTGATACATTACGCCTAATAGGGTTAAGGATTAAAACTCTAAGTCTTGGCTAAATCTAATGCATTGTGGGGATTTGAACGTATGAAATTAATTTTCACGATCGCACTGTCAAACTTGTTTGAATGTAGTACGAGATTGCATGTGTTGAAAATCATCAAAAATATACTTGCCCAACAAAAGTATTACATTTATTCTCATTAATTTTGAAGTTGTGAAATCTGTAATTAAATTGTGCTCTTTATTTATATTGTGAAGTTGTAATATGTATTGTGAATGTGTTCTTGATCAGTGTGCTTTAATATTTGTAAGAATTTTGTTTTAAAAAATTTGGGGAAATTGTGTTGGAGTTTGTGGCCAAGTGGACTATCCTCCAAAATGCCTTTCGGCTAAAGAAAGAAAGAAAACATCTTTCCTTGTTTCAAGGAGGAAACAAGGGAAAAGCAAGGAGGAAAAAAGGGAAAAGCAAAATGTTCTCTTCAACACCCGTGGGTGTTGGTTCAAAAAAGAAATAAAAGAGTGTGAGAGCTCAATTCGGTTTGTAGAGAGAGCAGAGAGCTCATTTGCCTTTGCAGAAAAGAAAAAAAAAAAAGAAGAAAGAGTTCTTTTTGCAGAGAGCAAGAAAGAGTTGCAGAGAGAAATCAAGAGAGCTAGAGTGAAAGGTCTCTTGTGAAAGAACTCTTGGGGTAGAGTGAGGCTCTTGGGAAAATTCTGTGAGTGGGTGTACAAGGGATATGGGATTGGGTTATGTCGATTTAACTCATGTGTAACTTGTACTGTTTTTCTCATAGTGAAGAGCAATATCTCTCCGAGGACGTAGGCAGGTTTTTGCCGAACCTCGTAAATTTCTCGGTGTCTTTATTTCTTGTATTTTAAACTATTCAACTGTGGGTTTGTATGTTGGTGAAGATAATCAGCCAAGGCACAACAATTGGTATCAGAGCTTTGTTGGAAGCTTTGGTTCATTGAAGGTTCAGATTTATTATTCACCATGATGACTACAAACATGTCGTTTTCAGTTGAGAAGTTTAATGGGAAGGGCAATTTTACTCTCTGGCAGATGAGAGTAAAGGATGTCTTGACTCAACAAGGCTTGGTTAGAGCTTTGAAGGGAAAAGATGGGAAGCCTAAAGAAATGACAGATGACCAGTGGGAGGAGCTGGAGTCGCGTTGTGTTAGCACGATTCGACACTGCATAGCTGATAACATTATCAACAATGTTATGGATGAAGATTCTGCGCCTGCACTATGGGAGAAGTTGGAAAAACTCTATATTGCTAAGAGTTTGACCAACAAGTTACATCTGAAGAGGAAGCTGTACAAGCTGAAGATGGATGAAGGCGGGAATCTCATGGACCACATGAATGTGTTCAATGGATACTTGGATCAATTGAGGAAAGTTGATGTTAAGGTTGAGGAAGAAGATAAAGCCCTCTTACTTCTTACCTCACTTCCAGATTCGTATGAGAATCTTGTGACAACCTTATTGCATGGAAAAGATACAGTAAGTTTGGAGCAGGTGCAGGCTTCTTTGGTGTCTTATGATACACAAAAGAGGAAGACCATTGTTGATGGTGGGCACGAGACTGCTTTAGCTGTTCAAGGTTGGAATCATGGAAGAAAATTGGGAGGAGGATTTGAGAGAGACAGCAGGTTCAAATCAAGCTCCAAAGGCAAGGGACCACAATGCTATGACTGCAAAGAATTCGGGCATAAAAGGATAAATTGTCCTTTGAGAAAAAAAAAGGATGATCTTGGTCCAGGTAGCAGCAATTTTGTGGCGGAAGACTTCGAGTATGCCCTCTAGGTACTCGAAGCAACACATCTCCTGGTGATGTATAGTCTCAAGTGTTGCAGGGGTTTTGCAGCAGGTGGAGCTATGGGATTCACAGGTGATGAGATGGTCCTGAAGAATGAGAAGTGTGAGGAATGTTTGTCTGGCTCGACGGGTGTTGCTGGAAATGGGTGCACTGACAAGTTTCCAAGTTGCAGACAATGAAGAGGAGGAAAACCTGCTGGAGGAGACGAGGATGTGTCGAGATCCTGTCTAAAGCTAAATGTTTTTTTTGCTTGCAGCAGCAGCACATGCATTGGCAGTGACTGAATCGGAACAGGACCAACGAGGTTGATTCAGAGTGTGCATGCTGGTACGTAAGGCCAATGGACTTTGGTACAGCTTGGCCAAGGTGGAGATTGTTGGAGTTTGTGGCCAAGTGGACTATCCTCCAAAATGCCTTTCGGCTAAAGAAAGAAAGAAAACATCTTTCCTTGTTTCAAGGAGGAAACAAGGGAAAAGCAAGGAGGAAAAAAGGGAAAAGCAAAATGTTCTCTTCAACACCCGTGGGTGTTGGTTCAAAAAAGAAATAAAAGAGTGTGAGAGCTCAATTCGGTTTGTAGAGAGAGCAGAGAGCTCATTTGCCTTTGCAGAAAAAAAAAAAAAGAAAGAGTTCTTTTTGCAGAGAGCAAGAGAGAGTTGCAGAGAGAAATCAAGAGAGCTAGAGTGAAAGGTCTCTTGTGAAAGAACTCTTGGGGTAGAGTGAGGCTCTTGGGAAAATTCTGTGAGTGGGTGTACAAGGGATATGGGATTGGGTTATGTCGATTTAACTCATGTGTAACTTGTACTGTTTTTCTCATAGTGAAGAGCAATATCTCTCCGAGGACGTAGGCAGGTTTTTGCCGAACCTCGTAAATTTCTCGGTGTCTTTATTTCTTGTATTTTAAACTATTCAACTGTGGGTTTGTATGTTGGTGAAGATAATCAGCCAAGGCACAACAAATTGTTAAGGGAGGGGTTTGGAATGTTGGGAGAGTGTTTTTAAGTGTTGAAGGAGTGGATAACTGGCTTGCGGAGGAGGATGGGTTTTGGGGAGGGGATGGGTGGGGAGAAGGACGGGTTAGGGGTACAGGGATGGGTGTTGTGGTAAAGATAATTTTTGTTATCTTACAAATTTTTTAGAAAATATTATAATCTTTGTGTAATTATAATTTTTTTTTATAAAATATTAGATATATTTAGAAAAAGTGGGAACTTTTAGAAATTTTTTACACAGATGTACTCATCTATCTTAATTGCGTAATGACTACCCATAAATGGAAGAACATCTACCTAGTAGTGAAGCAAGGCTTAATGGCAGAGTTCTCAGTAAGTGTTTTTTAATTTAATATTTTTACTACTTTTAATTATTATAGATAAATTACTAAATTAGTGTATTTTGATAACTAACACTTGTTTTGTGTCTATTTCACATCAATTTCGATATCAACACGGGCAGAGCAACCCACAAGGTTAAGGTGGGATGTAGCCCAGAAGGTTTTTTGTGAGTGTAGTGCTATTCACACACTTATTCTTATTTTCCATACATTCCTCTCAATTTTCGGCCTCTGGATCGAATGAATCGAAGAAGATCAATGGGAAAAAATTAATAAGGGTGTGTGGGAGGTAAAAATGGGTGTATGAATAGCAATATTCTTTTCAAACACATGCTTTAATGGCTTAAGTTAATGCACGTAGCCTATGTAGCTCACTCAATTCCAATATTATTTCATGTATATTGAGTAGAGGATAGGTAATAAGTAATACATTTTATGCTAAAAATAATAAATTAGGTCTACCTCCAACCCACACCCCCCCCCCCCCCGGGGCCCTCTCCTATATGTTAAAGAAAATACCATTTGCCCCGTGTGATTTAGCCACTGTGCTTCTTACTCAAGAAAAGAAAAAGAATTTCTTTTTTAGTCCACCATTAAATCACTACCTCCGCAATTCTTTACTTTCCATTGTGATTTTATGATGAATATAATATTTGGTACGTTCTTAATCTCTTTATTTACTTATACTTGATTTATATTCTATTGTTGTTCTTTTATATTGATCATTATATAAGCAAACAAAAAATAAATAAATACATCATTTTATGAAACTAATTTCAACTAGGATATCAACATGGAGTGGACTACGAGATTCAAAGAGTGGATGTTCGAGCTGCGTAACCACTACAGGACTTTTGAAAGTTATGAAGAATCTCTTACCCTCCACCCTTTGAATTTGCTAATAGGATGGACCAATGGGATTCGCTCTGTAGTTATTTCCAAAATTTATAAATTCTAAAAATAACATCTTCTGTGGGATGAACGAAGCTTGGGGTAAATGAGTCGTTTTATCAACCGAAATAAAATTGTTTTTATTTTCAATAATATTGTAAGTGTTGTAGGCATAATTTACTGAACATTTATGAAGGTCATAGAGAGGGAGGGGGTGCGGCTCATAGAGAGAAGATAGAGAAGTGTAATTGTGACATGTGTGTTATCTCACCCCATTGTGCCTTTATTTATAGCAGTAGGGAAGGTTAATTCCTTACCCTAATAGGATTACAACTCTAATAAGATCATATCTAGTCTAAGAGATATGGTAGATTCCCATAAAGATATCCTAGATATGTTAGGATTTACACAATCACATTCCTAATCTAATAGGACTGCAACACTCCCTTTGAGTGTGTAAATACTCAAACAAATGGCGCATCAGGTCTTTAGTGATGAAGTAAGTACAGTTGATGAAGTCGTTAGCACAATGAGTGAATGCGAGTCTCAAATCAACAGAAGAATGCATAAAAAGTAAAACTCACCAAACCTCGTTATGGTAAAACCAAAGGCGGGAAAAAAAACCCATAAGCTAAAGAGAAAAGTGAGAAGTTGCATTAAGTCAAAACTATATATATCTTGTGGATGCAAGTAGAAGAGCTCAAAAGGGTATGATCAGCCCAGGATGGGTGCCTCATCAAAACCTAATCAGGTAGCAAAAACCCAGTGGGAAAAATGCTCCTAATCGTAGGAAAAAAAAGTACATTAAGATCAAGTGAGTATACTTCTGGATACTCCTCCTGAGTTTGATCAAACTTTCAAATGAGAACTGCAAGCATTGCATATGAATAGTTAGGCATACCAATTCCTTAGACAAGCTTCTGGAAGGTTGACTTCGGTAGTGATGTCGTGTAGAAGTCTGCAAGGTTGTCTGGGGTCAACTTGCATGACTTCAATCTCTTGATGCTTTGCTAATGTAGCTGTAGACACAATATGTCTTGGTGTTGACTTCGTTGATGTATCATTTCTTGGTTGGGTTGATGCATGAGGCATAGTCTTCATGGATCATTGTCGGGACTCAACGATGGATGAAAATAGCAAGTACTTCGAATATGCTCAACAAGAACTTCAAACCACGTCTCATGTGTGGCATAGTGAAGTGAGGTGAGTCTTGGAACAATTCAAAGGTTTTGCAACTAAGGTCATATCGTGGACCTCTAAGATATTACGATATCCCTTAACGGTAATGACAAAACTATTCGAGGATTTTGCCTTGTATGGGTTTGATAAGTAACCAGTGTCAACATAACTAACAAGACAAGCATCATTCCAAGGATCAGGGGGGTTGGATTCACTCAAGATGCGTTGGGATTTGCCCAAATTTGTAGTACCTTCAGGGTACGTCTTTAATACCAAATCAGTGGTTGCGTGTAGGCGCGGTGCTGCATCTTTACCAATAGATCAACAGCGAAGGAGATGTCATGTCTAATACAATGAGCTAAGTACAACGAAGCGCAAAGTTGAACTCAGATATGGAATTTTGAATTCCACAACCTCTTCAAGGGTCTCATATGCATAGAATGTATAAACGTTCACATGTATAAGGGAACTTACATGTAAATCTCCGTAGCTATATCCCCATGGAGAAACACTAACCACATTTCATAATGTTGCAATCAATCATAGGGTGTTTAAGAGAAACCTTGCGCCGTAAGGTGTGCATCATATTGCACTATTTCATTCATCTCATTACGCTTCATTTCCCACTTGTAATACAACAAGGTTACCTTAGGTAGTGTAGGAACAATAGGTCCAAAACATACTTTGGTAAGGAATTTTAACTTGGATTGTAATTTTGGTTGTCCAATCAGTTCTACGTTGTCACTTAATCAACGAAACACGATTCAATATTGTCGTTTTTCATTATTTTGGTAGCTACCATATAAGTGAAAACATTGTTGATGGTAATCTCATTTCAATTCCATTAACTCATCCAAACTAGTATACTAGACCAAGAACTTCAAGTCAAGTAATCCAGATTACTCTCATGAGATGGAAATTATTTAAGACAGCGATTAGTAGATTCATTGTTGTGTCATGACCTTCCTCTTCTAGGGAAGTGAATCTTATGAACCGAGTGATCTATCATGCTCCAAGCCAAGACAGATTGATTGGTTATCCGCCAGATCGTAGAATAGGGGCGGTCAATCCGTCCAACTAGGGCGACACACCCTCTAGGGATATTGACTCAACGTTCGTTAAGTACTTCTATCCTTGCGGGCATGTTTGCAGCTGGTATATGATCTCGTCACTTTAGCTAGATTAGAGGAATGTGTCTAGAGCAAAATTCTGAAAGCTAGAATTCATCGAACTTGCTTATCACACTTATGCGGTACGGGGATCGAGATAAGACAAAGTGGACAATGTCTATGCAAATTCGCACCGTTGTATAGGAACGTTGACATTCTTATCACCCCTTAATGGCGGAAATACTGTCTCATTGAAGTGACAATCCACAAATGAGCGGTAAAGAGACCGCGTACAAGGGCTCTAAAAGAGCTAATGAGAAGGAGAATCATAATCGACAAAGATTCACATCTTTCATTTAAGACCCATAGTGGTACATTATGGCGGCGCAACTTGGCACATGGAATGCATACCCAAAACGCATAAATACAAAGAGTCAGGTTCGTACCCAGTAACCAACTGTAACGTCGACTAGGTTGGGTGGCAATAGGCTTCAAGGGGCACCAACATAACTGCATACAAGATTGCAAAGCCCTAGGCAGAAATTGAAAACTTGGTACGCTCACCAAGGTCCGGGCAATCATTTAAATTGCACTTAATGATCACGATGTGAGGCTATTTAAGGTGAACATAGGAATTCGATGTTCAATTATAAACCCAAAAGACATGCAATACTTTATTAAAAAAACCTATCAATATAAACTCTTTGGCATTATCCAATCTCCCAGACTTTAAGGGATAAGTAGGGTGGTGAACCTTTAAATTCAGCCAGGAGGTTTAGCAACAATGTGTGTGGACAAACATGTGACCAGTTTGTCGATTCATCAACCAAAATCGTAAGTATTTACATGGTTCGTATTTTGGTTGGATTAGTCCACATATTCCCTTAAATCCACAGTGAAAAAAGTTGATTTCGTATCTTTGTGAGGGATGATTAAAAAAATCAATTTTCCCAACGAGCAGGCTTGGCAAAGTGTGCTTGTAGGCACATGATCCTTACTTTGAGTGAGGAGATGCGTCATTGCATCATTGTTCGACCTAAACGTCCCAAATGGTCGTGCCAAAACAAGTAAACTCTCAATCACCAAGCTCTAAGGCGGTCACAAGTGGTGTGTTCCCAGTTGAGATACAACCCATTGGCCCCAAAGCAAAGCTTCAGGCTCATTTTTGGAGGTGGTGCAATGATATTTCACTCTATTTTCTTTAGTGGTTTCATTCATGATCATTGTCATTTCGAATATCCTTTAAAACTCAATGAAGTTCTTCCAAAACGGGGAGAATATAAGGTCCCTTAAATGGTAATTCAGTACCATTCATACAACGAGGAGCATGCCAATGATCTTAATCAGGTTGGATAGACCTGAAATCGTTGCTAGAGATGTGATTTAGGTGTAAAGTTAGTGTGCATAGTATTGCATTCATCCAAACAATTAACTTTCTAACATTCCAACCTAATCACGTGTTTAATTAAATTCGATCACATGTATACAAGAAATATGATTCAATTAACTCATATTTGAGGACAATATTAATAAGATTACCCATAACAAAAAACAAACACCAAATTTGAATCCAAGAACATGAAAAAATGTTCACAAAGTAAACCAAAGTTACTAAGGGGATTCAACCAACAAAAACATTCATGTCAAAATTTTACTTTTCCAATGGTGTTCGGTGGAGCAAAATTAGTCTCACATATTGACTACGAGAATGGTGCTCGGTAAGGGCACAGATAGGTGTATAACCAATGATCCATTCCATCAAGACGGAAGTAGATTCTGCAAGGTTGAGGTTCAGGAATATTATCCTTTATTCTTGAAATTTTGGGTCTTAGGTACCAAAGATCACGCTTCGGGCATGATGCCACACATTGGCAGGCCCTGATTCTATCATATATTGTAAAAACAAACTTGAAATTGGATTGTGAGATAGACAAACCTAGAATTAGGTTTGGTAGGTTCCAGCCGAAGTAGAACAATATCGTTCGGTACATCTCTGCCGAAGCAGAACATGCCTTTCAGTGCATCCCTGCTGAGGCAGGGCACCACCATTCAATAGGCTTTGATCAAACTGAGTTGATCCATTTGGTTGACTTCAGCCGAACTGAGTCTATAATGTTCGGTAAACTTCAGCTGAGGCTGGATCTATACCTTTCTCTCACGTTTGTGGTAGTAATCAAATTCGAGAATTTGGTAAACTTCTGTTGTCTGCACTGCTGCTTCATGAGCGAGTTAGAAACATGGAAGGACGAGAAAAGTATTCTCCAGTCAAAATTCGATCAGATTTATAAACTTCAAAATTGTACTCATTCATGGACATAAGCATGGGGTGCTTCAGGCAATATCTTGAATGATTAGACTGGCAAAAGAGCCATGGAATCTTCATTCGGGAGGTACTTCCATTTGTAATGCTTCGGGCATAAGTCTTCCAACGAAGAGCATGGCGAAGGCTTATTTAGCTCTTCCATGCCATTGTTCGCTTCAGTGGTTTCTCAACTGTATAGTAGTCAAGTAGAGATTCACGTCTTATACCCCACAGAAAGCGATTTCTATTAGAAACGTCCAAATTAGGGAAATCGAACTTGTGACGGTTCGACAATTCATTGAATTGGAAGGAACAAAATTATGATTAGTGCTATAGGAATGAATCGTCCATAAGCATCAAAGTTAGAACATTTGAGTTCTAAGACATGGTTTTCATGAAAAACGTCGGGTTTTTATGGATGTATTTGTTTTATTAAAACTTCAAGTTTCAAAGGCACTAAATTTAAAACTACAGGTTCAATTTAGTTTATGAAAGTTTAGTTCATAAAAGAGAAGTTCCTGCAAGAACACAACATGCAATATGTTGATTTAAGTGTAGTGGATTTGAGTTGCTTCGGGAACTCAAGTGTGAGTGCTTCAGGACTACGAAATGATGTCAACAGTTCAAAGAACAGAATTAAAATATTGAATCATTAATGTCCAAAAGTGATCTTCAGGTCAATAATTTTGAATTTTTTGTCAGATTAATGGACAATTTGTCACTTTTAGTTAATTCAATAGATCGAGACCATTTGGGATTGATCGTAGAAGCAAAATAATGACATGCGGGTCTTATTAGCTTCAATTGGCAGCGGGCCAAGTGACAAGTGACTTATAACTTAATTAGCATTAACGAAAAAATGTCCCAAAAAATATTTGGGTATGGTTAAGAAGCTGGGATGCCAAAATATGGCGTTGGGTCGAAAAAAGAATGTAGCCCAACACGTGTGGGCTGTCTGCAACACACAGCCCTGCAAAAAAAATAATAATAATAAGAATTGCAAGCCATTGGGCTTGGTGACACAGCTGCAAGGTAGCCCAATCCATTGCAGGGCAAGCTACAAGTTTGCTACAGTTTTGGGCCGAAGGAATGGAGAGAGGGAAAAGGGAAAGAGAGAGAAAACCCTAGAGAGAGGAAGGAGAGAGGGAAGAGGGAAGACTTGACTATTCAATCACCACAGTGTTCACTAGCACGGAAGAACAAAAGCCCAGCATTCTCTAACTTTGGGTTGGTACGCGAGAAACCTAGGGACACGCTGGCTTCTGGGATAAGATGCGGGCATGAAGCCTAGCACCAAAGACTCAGGCAATCAAGCCTAGTCTAATAGGAGAATAGCAAGCCTAAACAGAGACTGCTGGTGTAGAACTGAAGCAGCCTTGGTATGGCTAGACTGCGGGCCAACCAAGCGCGACTCAGCGTTGGCATGGCGCGACAACGCAATTAGGAGTCGAGGCTTAGTCGCAATTAGGAATCTGAATCCTCATCGAATCCTTTTTGTAAGGATTCCGGAGATCCGTCAATCGTGTCTGTTCATCATACATCATGCTTCTTATTCCTTAATCTTCTCATGCATTTTCACAGTATTATTGAAAATTCTGCACGTTAATTGTAGTGGTTTGATTGTGGTTTTTGTTCTCTTCAAGTTTTTCTTCTCTTAACATATGAAATAAACCAATTGAGAAATGAGGCTTTCAGTTTTTTATTTTTCTTCATAGGACTTTTAAGGACATCCTCAAGTCACAGTGATGGAATCAAAGTCTTCACTCAGGTTTGGGTGTGTTTTTTCCTTCTCTTTTTAGAGTAATTTTTCGAGTTTCTTCTCGCATTTTTCGGGTTCCTTTCCTCGGTCCCCCCAAATAACAATAACAAATTGGCTTCTTCATTTTCAAACTCTCTTGGGGTTGGCAGACAAAGGGTTGCTTGCATCGAAACCTCACCGTCCGGTTTCTCCTCTCTTATGAAATTTTTTTCCCTTTCCTATATCCAGTTCGTGAAGGCTGTTTTCAAATTGAGGTTTTGTATATTCTGTCTCTTAAGATTTGATCTGTTTTTGGCTTATTTTTTGTCTGATTTCTCAAACAATTTGGCTAATGAAGAGTTTATGGATATACAATGGGAGAGTATTATTTTCTCTCTGTTTTATGTGTTTATTTAGTTTTACTGTAGTTTTCATCTATGCCTTGAGTTTTGACTTTTCTATTTTTTTTAACTTTTGTAGCGTTAAAGGTAAATGGCGAGAATTATTCAAGTATGCGACATCATTTTAATTTCTTGTGAAAAATCTTCGCTTATAATTCTATTTGAGTGATTGAATGTGCACATGTGAGCTTTTAGGTTTAGTTTCGTATTTATTGGGAGAATAAAAACAGAAAGGGAGGAACACAATAACCCTACCACAATTATGTATGAAATAAATTGGATCTATTAAAAACTTATATTTTGGGTGTGTTGTTAGGAAGAAACGCCTAAACTCTGAATTTGTATAGAATAGATTCATTATAGAATAAATTAATTGGATGTGTTATAGCTTTTAGTACTAAATTGACTTCTTTGCCCTCCTACAAGTCATAGCTTTGATGATAAATTAAGAATAATGTCTGATTTTTTTTTATTTTTTTTTTTGGTCAAAATGTCTGATTTAGTTTAACTCTTTTCATTTCAGTCATCAAGTCACCTTTTAACTTCTATTATGTTGATTTTTGTCTGTAGGTACACAAAAATATGCAGATTTTCTTTCAAATTGAGAGGACTAAGGACAATCTCTGTTCATAGAAAAAAAGTTGGACAGAGAGGGCATGGGTATGGGAACATGATTGGTTGTTATATTGCTTTGGGATGTTTTGATATTTTAGAGATTAATCAGTTTGTGGAGCTTTTGCTTTTTACATCTTGCTTTGTATTTGAACTAAAGCACTAGAACTGAACTTACTTTTAAATTATAGGACTTCAAAACGCGACCGTGGTTAGGATTAGAAATGGCTAAGTATATATGTCGAGGTAAGAGGTGTTCCATGGTTTAGAACGATTTGAACCAACGTAAGGGCCTATATTAAGCATGGATAGATAAGTGTGTATATATATGAGGGAATGATGGGTAAAGAGAGATGTGTTTGTCTATAGTAGTCATGTAGAGAATAAAGTGAGCCTCCCCAGCTAAATACCCAGGCTACTATATTTACAGGGATCTTGAGAGTCTTGTAGGGAAGTAATCTTCATCAAATCCGGAGGCTATTGTAGACATGTAAATTTCGTTGCATGCAAATGATGCATCACAAAGCTCCACATGGCATATGACTCATCACAAATGGACAAGTCATCAATGACATGTGGCACAAATCAAGCAAAGGAAACTCAAAACTTCCCCAAAATTTAACAAAAAGGGGGAAATACCCCTTAAAATCGGCAAGGGGTCCAAATTGCTCTCAAAACCAGAAAGAAAGCTAAAACATCTTCACAAGACAAGCAAGAATTGAAGATTGCTCACAAAATAGGCAAGAAAGCCTTATAATTCTGCCAAGCAAGGGAAAATGGCTGAAACAAGACATAAATCAAAGCTAAATCCACCCAAAGGCATGGCTTTAGAAGTCTATAAATACAAGGTCCCTGGACAAACAAAGGGTTGACAATTTCTACATTGAAAGGCCAAAATTCTCAAAAAATGAGAACCTCTACCAAATCTTTGAAGACTAATACGCTGTCAAAGCTCTCTTCGAAGAACGTACAACCAAAGTCGAAGCTTTCTTTCAACCAAAGCCGAAACATTCCCTTGAAGAATCAACAAGCACTTGTGCCGATTCCTTCAAGACTTTGTTGCAAGCTGAAAACTTATAACGACTTTCCATTCAAGATCAAGTCGCCAAGACCCTTGAATCAACAAAATCTCACATCAACATCACCTTTGCAGCAAGTCATACGCAAACCTAAAGGTGAAGACTATCCACGTATCGTTTCAAGCTCAAAACTTGAAGCAATCATTCAATTGTTAGTCCGAGATCAAGTCATCACAATCCTTGAATCAACAACCTACGCATCTACATCAAATTTGAAGGCTGAATCAAAGGAAAATTGTAAACAGAGATTGTAACCCTACAAATTCATCAATACAAATCTACTTTGTACAAGTGTTCTCATTTCATTTGTTACAAAATTTTCGTGTTTACAACTACCTAGGAGGAAATCTAGAATAAGATACCCAATCTTTCTAGAATATTAATTATGTTGCCTAATACCTAACATAACCTAATTTGACTTTAATTAGGGCTTCCTTACTTAGGAGACAAGTAATATCTTCGATAAACTTAGGCCTAGTCTGTCTGCCTACGGTTGTCTGACTTTACTTGGTATTCTGACTTCGTTTAACTAAGGCTGGTTGAAGTCTAACTAAGGGTACTCCGAATTTGACTAGGCCTACTTCGAATCTAACTAGAGTGACTCTGAATTTAACTAGGGCTACTCCAATTAGACAAAGGCTACTCCGAGTTTCACTAAGGCTAGTCCTCTCTAACTATAAAAGTAACTTGTTCCGATCCACATCAATCCTCTCAACTTTTTCACCTAAATATCACGTGGTATGGGCATTTCATTCTTTCTTGCCATCTAAGTTACTACATGTCTTGGGTCTAGACAATCATGGTCCCACAATTGCCCCCTAACTATGCTTCTGAGAATGTGTTCTACTTCGAAGATGGATAGCTACCAATGGACCATGAGTGGATTATCTCAAAATAACTTTTTTGGGGTGGTCTTTGAACTGTTTACATGATTCAGAGCTAACAAAATTTGGCTAGTCTAGATTGTTGTGTCTTTAAAGGTTTAATCTTCTTAGGATAGAATCCTCGTTCTAGTCTGGGAGAATCTTAGAAGATATCAAAAAATAGATATTGTACCCTCTTAGGAGTTTCGATTACTTACGGCGCACTCTAATTCCTAGATTGTAAGAACTACAAGACTTAAAGGATCTGATTGTGTCCATATCCAGATCAAACTGCGTATCTTACAAAACAAGCATGGTCATTCTAGCGAAACTGCTCAAACTTCACTTATTGCCCCATAATAGGGTGACGGTGGCACCTCTGCTCTGTTTGATCCAGCTCTACCCGGAGCGATTGAGTCCATGATTGGACTTTTAAGGTAAGTGTATTCAAATCACCCTTATTCCAACCCTAGAAAATCATGGCCTCACAATCGCCCTTAATTATGTATCTAAAAGGCAACCTGTTCTCTTTGAGGATGAACAGTTATCCAAAGACCATGCCTTTTGGAGTAGGCTGGAATATTTACTATTTAGTCTTCTTTCTTCTTGTGGTGATCTGATGCTTGCAGAGTATGTAATGATGAAACTTTGTGTTTGTTGGGTGTGTGCATGAAAATAAGAAATTACCTTTGATTCTCTTCACTGATGTTTAACCATTAGATTTGTTGATCCCAAAATAAATTAGTTCGTGTTTAGCTGGAATATACTGCTAAGCATATTTTACTCAAGTCATTAAGCCTATTAGAGTAAAACACTTGGAAATTTGCATCCTTGGCCTTCTAATCCGTCTATCTTTCTGAAGTAAGATAATTTAGAAATAAGAAATATTGAGGCAAAACGCGACTAAACTTGTAAGCCCGGGATAAAGCTCAAAAGCCCTCCTCGGTGACGTTGATTCAGAAAAATGTCACCTCCCAAACTTAGTATTTATAAAGATTCCCATCACAATATTCAAAGTACCACTTTATTTCGATACCAGGTATTAAATATTAAACCTATGAAAAACCTTTTGCCCCAGACTTATGATAACAGATTAACAGGATTAAGGATGGGAAAGTGTCAGATCATACCCAAAATGGCCTCCAAATTTAAATGTCAGTCTAACATGTTTGAGCTATCTTTACTTGTTGTTTCCTTTTGTTCTTTCACCTTTCCCCCATTCTAGGTCAGAGGATTTCAATGATGCCACATATAACTAAGAAGAGAACTCATTCTTAGTCTGAATTGATGATTCACCCTTAGTGAATCTTAAACGAAAGTTCGTTACAGACTTGGTCACCTGTAAGTGGGTCGGTTTTGAATCCTTTTGTCAGACCCTATACATAAGACCAAAGCGTTTCCGATCAAGCCACACTTAGCTGGCTTGAGTAAGGCACATTCGCATATCTGAGCTTTATTGGAATAAAATTCCCCTTGAGGATTTCCTAGTCTGGATGCCTCCTTTGGACTTGCTTAACACAAGGTGTTGCAGAACGTACTTGTCTTAGTACACTGGTCTGGGATAGAAGTAGTCATACTTAGGGTATTCCATGTACCGCATGAAATGTGTAAGAAATAACAAATGATGTCACATGAGGATCTGAAGAGACTATTCCCAGTTTTAGATCTTCTGTCTTGTGCATGTATTTAATCATGTATATAATTAAATAATTAAGAGTACTTATCTTTTGAAGCGCTACCATGGTTTAGACCAAGGTTGTTCACCCATGATGGCCTTTCTTCATGTGTGGGAATCTGGATCTATAACCACCATGTGGTGTAGAATTCATTCAGATTCATGAAATTTTTCTTCTTACTTCATACAGTTCATTCAGATTCATGACATTTTTCTTCTTACTCCATACAGTATGCCCCATGACCTTTTTCCTTACAAGCTAGTAGTGGAGGAGGATAAATGTGGAGTTGTCGCCCAATGCTTAGCGGGCGCCCAACGGTTTTAGCTCATCAGAGCAGACTTGAATTGGTTGGAACCTTTAGGTTGACCATTGACTTGATCATGACTATGTGCATCTTGAACTCATAGGTTGTGTGCGTTTTAGGTCGTTCCGGCACATTGTACATCATTTGATATGAATTCAAAGGAAGAACTTGAAGGATCCTACAAAAAATTCCAACATGTGCTATGAGTGGTAAAACGGCAATAACATCTCCCATGTAACTCAAAATTGAGTTCTGCAAAATTCTACAGAAATTTGACTTATGTATCTTCACGATGATATATGGTGCAAAATCCATTTTGCTCCAAACAAGTACAGTGTAATATGGGAAATTGTATATGCTGCTGCGACGTGTTGTTTACGTTGGCTTGTTGTTCAACTACTTTGTGTGCCAGATTTGAGACTATTCTTTCTTTTGAAAATTCTAGAAAAATAAGAATATTGTAGCTCGACTTCTAGTAATATATGGCATGTCATGGGGGAAAATCAGGAAGGCCTTGAAATCTTCATTCTGCCTTAGATGTGCAATTCTAACAAGAATCCAGCTTCGATTGACTTCATACGTAAAACTGAAAAGATTGGCTTTGTAGAAAATTATGAAACTTTGATACAACGATCTTAAGCATCTTAGTCTTTGTCTCCAACTGGCCTTTTGTTGAAATTCATCTGAGAAGTCAACTTTTTGTTGAAAATCATTTGAGTGCGCATAATGGGTTTTAGGCATAATTACATTGCCCCAAAGCTTTATGCGAACACTTTCCTCCTATCAGAGTGTTGATGGACTTGAATTGAGTTGCGTATAGACTTCAGATGAGAGATCTACAAATCAAACTTGTGATGGGGTGTTGGTCCGCACAAGGCCAAACTTGCCCTTGTGCTGGAGCATGATCACCATGTTGCATTGTAGAACAGTTGAACTTTTACGTCTTTTCTAAGGGTGACTTGCCCTTAGTGTACTTCTCCTTGTGTTGAGATTCTAACATGCTCTTCAAGGAGATTTCATCGTTGTCGTAGTTACTAGCTCCATTGAGATGGTGTTGGACTGAGTTAGTCAAATGTCACAGGATCTAAAAGAAAAAAGGGATGTGCAATCAGCACATATCCCCTTTAATGAGTCAATTTTATATTATTAATTTACCCTAATCTTAGTATGTTTTAGTAATTATTTTGGTGAAATTTTGGTACCTTATTATATATTATCAATGTAGGACATGCAACTTCCTCTTGAGCAAAAAACGATCAAACGGATGAATTTTGGAGTGATTCCAATTGGAGGATGTTCATGAGTCTCTCAACGTGTCAAACTTTCAGATTTTTCTACCGAACAATCAATTTTATGGCGACAAAATAAAGGTCTAGCATGTAGTGCAACCAAAATTATGTTTTTGGGATTAATTGGCCTTTTTTTGTGTCCAAAAAGGTGTCTTTTGATGAAGGACCTTCCTTGGAATGTGGTTGGGACAACTAAGCTTCAAGAAGAGTTATATTGGGCTTGTTTTGGAGCTATCAAGGGTCCAAAAGTGGTTGTTTTCTCAAGTGGCTGATTTTCTTTGTCAACAAAGGATTATGTTTCCTAATTTATTTTAATTTATTGGTTTCCTAGTTTTATTCTAAGACCTTTTCTATGAAGGATTTGATATTCTATGTAATATAAATAAAGCCTTTGGATGGCCCTATTGTTCTTCTCTATGCAATTTTTGAGAGTGGAATTCGGCCAAAGCTTAGAGATTTTAGACTTTTACATTCAAGGTGTTTTCAATCTTTTTCTATTTCAATAAAATTCCTTTTGATTATAATTAAGATCATGCGTAACCAACTTTCTTTTGCTAGGGCGAAGTCATAAGCCTTAACATGAATATGTAGTCTTTTATTTAATAACTTATGAAATTATACATGCATACTTTGAATTATTAATCACTATGTTCAAACTGTCTTTCTATCTTAGTAATTCGCGACTATTAGGATGCTTAGATAAGTAATTTGATGAACTTCAGTTGGAATATCACTAGTGGATTTGAGTATTGCTTCTTGTGGTGAATAATTGTAATTTCACTTAGGATGAATATCACGTCTTAGAGGTTGCATGGCTTTTCAAAGGGTTTTCACAAAACTTAATGAGTCTTGTATGTTCATATTTGATATGAATATTATAGATGGATTTCATGTTTGATATACATTCTTGCTTGAATATCACAAGGAGAATATGCATAATTTATAAATAAAAAATAAATAAAAAAATTGGTAAAACTACGTTAAATTGTTAAGGTGATAGCGGAACCCCAGTATTTCCTTACTTTGATTTTCAAAAACTGATTTTCCTTTTCTTTAATATTGAAGATTTTTCTAATCTTTTTAGTGAAATTCATTTTTATTAATTTAGGTCATAAATCAATCTTTCCAAAACTTTGTTTTTAAAATAACTAATTGATATTTTGGTTTAATACGAATTGTTTTAATAATCCATGTAGAGAACGACCTTACTAAAGCCATATATACTACAATAACCTTGTTACTCTTACAAGTATTATAGGTGTTTTAACCCTTTTTTGTGTGTGTGGTAAAAATCCTATCACCCTTTCGCAAAACGATAACAAATAGTCAAATTGTGTTCTTTGTTTTATGGTTAAGTGATTTAAACTTTTCAAAGCAATAAGATACTAGAACATAATACATAAAGGTATTAGAACCCCCCCCCCCCCCCCTTTTTTGGTGTTCTTCCGGGAAAATCTGGGCCTTGCAATAAGACTCTTCCTCACATCATATAGAGTTAGGGTTCATGATTCTTCAATCCATCATGAAGTAATTGTGAGTCTGTGACCGTCGTCCTTGTTTTTGTTGTCACTCACAGATAGGATTTTTACCATCAAATCAACTTTGATTTGGTCCAAAAAAAAAAAAAGGTCTCTTTTTAAAGCTTAAGACGTCCTCAACAAATCTTTAGAAGGAACCTTCCTTGAAATATGTCATCTTGATCTTCAAATTACCCAAAACGTTTGGAAATGTCAATCTGAAAAAGCTGTGTGATGGCCTTCTTTTCTTCGCCATGATCAAACGACTTGAAATTAAATTATAAAATTTTGACTCAATTATCTTTTAAGACTCACAATTCCACTCTAACTAAAATTACTCCAAAAGTCCTCCTTGGATGCCTTTTTGCCCAAGGTAGATTCACATGTCGATAGAGTGATTTGGACGAGGGAATATAAATTCACTCTCAATGAAAGCACCAATTGTTGGAACCAAATTCACACACATCTGCAGACGGAGGCAAGAACCAAGTCGGAATTGCCTATGATCAGCGGCGAGGAGAATGAGGTTGATTGGGGGTATGGTTGAATCCAGAAATAACTGCCTACATATCTTTGGGAAGGAGAATCAAACCATGGGTGTAGCTCTATGAAAGAATGGAGTAAACCATCATTGGCGAATAGCCTATGATGAGGCATTGAGAGATGAGTTCTCCATGGACGTGTCTATGAGTAGAAGGCGGCATAAGGGCTTACATTAGGCATGGATAGAATAAGTGTGTATGTATCTAAGAAAAAGATAAGTAAAGGGAGATGTATTTGTCTATGGTAGTCTTGTAAAGAATAAAGTGATCGTACCTCAATAAATACGTAGGCTAGTGTGTTTATATGGATCGAGTCCTTGTAGGGAAAGTAATCTCCATCAAATTGAGAGACTATCTAGGAGGAATAGGATAAGATACCCAATCTTTCTAGAATCTTAATTATGTTGCCTAATCCCCTAACATATCTTAATTTGACTTTAATTACGGTTTCCTTACTTCGAAGACAAGTAATATCGTCAATGAGCTTAGGCCTAGTCTATCTAGCTACAACTAACTGACTTCACTTGTTATTCTGACTTCATCTTACTAAGGCTAGTCCGAGTCTAACTAGGGTTACTCTGAATCTGACTAAGGCTACTTCGAATTTGACTAGGGCTACTCTAAATATGACAAGGGTTACTTCGAGTCTGACTAAGGTTAGTCCTCTCTGACTATAAAAGTAACCTATTTTTATCCACATCAAGCCTCTCAGCTTATTCACCTAAATATCACATGCTATGGGCATTCAGGTCTTTCTTGCCACCTAAGATACCACATGTCTTAGGTCCAGATAATCATGATCCCAAACCTCATCTCCATTACCATCTCAACCTCATTATCTCCCTCACAATCTCGTAATATTCATCAACACATGTAACACCGTCCCCACTCGTTTTGGTGTTTCTCTTTGAGTTTGTTGATGGATTCTTGTGGGGAAGATGAGTTTTAAGCTTAAGCTTGGAATGATCATGGGACAAGCTCAAAACGTGAATTAAATGCGCTCAACCTTAAACCAAACTAAGTCGATTCTCTTATTCAATTCAGATTTTAGTATTGGTTACATTCCTTGCAAAGGCTTGTAACTGGACTGGTTTAGAGCTTACACCTTCACATTGTAGTCAAATTCGATTCTCTAATCTAACAAATCTATCATTTAACCAAAAAAAAAATAACAAATAGAAATTAATCAGATGATATAATAGAGCTTGTTGTGGTAAATCACTTAAGAAGGAACAACACCCAAATTGGGTACAATTCGTATTATTGGGCCGAATTCTGGGCCCAATTAGTTGCTGTGTAAAATTTCCAAAGTCGGTTAAAAATAACGGTCGTATTCGTATGTCGCCGAGGAGTTTAATTTTGCTTAAATTTTGCAGAATATTGAATTTGACATGTAAACAAAGTTTGATTTGACCAAGTAATATTTGAGCTGATTTAGCTGATGTCAATGAATGGTTATCTCTTGCAGATTTTGCTCTTAAAGTTCCAGCTGAACTTGAGTCGGCTTTGCGGTTGAATGCGGCTCAGAACTATATAACCAAGAGGCCGTGGCTTGGTAAATACTGGCGTCCATTACTTTCACCCCGGTTTTGGTATAAATTTAGTTATGTATATGGATTTTCTATGATATCTTATTATTCTCTGCTTTTCTGTTTCAGATCGTTATGGAATCAATGTGAGACCCATTGCACCGATTGGAAGTTCGAGTAGAAAAGTACAAGTTGATTCATCTATTTTACACCGTTGCTTGCCGGATGAGCTGCTCTTTGAGGTATCATCCGTGGATGAATGGCTGGTCAAAATTTTGATCAAGTCTTTAATATAAAAACATTGGTAGCAATGATGAAATTACAGTATTCTTTTACATTCTTCATCCATTATCTTCAGTTTGGTTTTGAGAAAATTTTTTTGATGGAATGATAAAAGATGTAGGAATTTTTACATCCTTGAGGTAACTGAAGAATCTCTGATTTGAACTGACTATTCTGAGCATGACTGAGCGATGTTTCAAATTATCTTTTCCCTATAGATATTGATTATATATATAACCTGGCTCCGGTACCAAATTGGTACGATCTTTCCAAGAAAATTAAGCAAGAAGTAAATGCAATTAAGAAATCAAAGATAAAAGTGCTTTCAAACTTCTCATAGCTTTCAAAGAGGCTCAAACTACAGATATAAATTAGAATGAAATGGAATCCCTAATGAGGTGCTCCGCACCCTACTGTAATGATTGGGAAAAGAAAAGAAAAAAAATATGCCAGCTCGATAATAGGTATCATATAAGGGTCTAAATGTAATTGTGCGATATCTATATATATAATTGTTTTACTTCGAAGTATAAATTCTTGGTACTGAAGCGTGCTTATTTAAAGAGTATTTTATATGTTTTGTGGATTCTGAATCGTTGTGGGTATAACTGGAATTGGAGATTGAGCATGTGTGGTAACATGTTGACATTCCTTATTTTGGTTATAAAGTGAGAATATTTACATGCAGGTTTTTGCATGAATGACTCCATATGACTTGGGAAGGGCAGCTTGTGTTTGTTGAAAATGGAGATACTGTAGAAAAAGGTATGTAGGCTAAAAATTATATTTGTTATTGATACATGAATGTGGAAAAATGGAAGAGAATGCAAATGGAAGAGAATGCTTATGGAAGAGAATGCAAATGGAAGAGAATGCTTAATTTTTCATTATCTTTCTCTACAAGATTACAAGGATATATATACATGATACAAATGTGTAGGTAGGACAAGGTAGCCGTCCTAGTGTGTAGGTAGGACAAGGTAGGACGGCTGTAGGACGGCTTGACGGCTGTAGGACGGCTAGTGTGTAGGTAGGACAAGGTAGGACGGCTGTAGGACGGCTTATTCTTCCAATAATAATATTATATACAATTACACAAGGACTCCAACCATATTCCTTATTTGTCTAACACTCCCCCTCAAGTTGGAGAGTGGATGTCAAGAACTCCCAACTTGCGTAACATACCCGAAAACTTTTCTTTCCCAAGAGGTTTGGTAAACAAGTCTGCCAACTGTTGTGCCGTACCCACATGCTTGGTCTCTATTGTGCCATCTACAATCTTATCTCGTATAAAGTGACAATCCATCTCAATGTGACGAATTCGTTCATGAAAAACGGGATTGGCAGCTATATGTAACGCTGCTTGATTATCACAAAATAAAATGGAAGGACCATCCAAAGGAATGTTCAAATCCTTCAACAAAAAACGAAGCCAAACTATCTCGCAACAAGCACCTGCCATGGCCCTATATTCCGCCTCTGCTGAAGAGAGCGAAACGGTTTTCTATCGTTTCGTCCGCCAAGAAATCAAAGAACCGCCCAAGAATACACAATACCCAGTAGTCGAACGGCGAGTGATAGGGCAACCTGCCCAATCAGAATCACAAAACGCAGTTAACTTGGTCTGGTTGTCAGAACGAAATAATAAACCTTGACCTGGAGTAGCCTTCAAATAACGAACAATACGAAGCGCAGCATCTATATGAGATATCCTTGGCTCGTGCATAAAACGGCTTAGAACATGCACAGAATAGGTGATATCCGGCCGAGTGATAGTGAGATATATTAACCGACCTACTAATCGTCGATACTTTTCAGGATCCTTGAGAAGTTCTCCTTTATCAGATAATTTTGTGTCATCCATAGGAAAAGCAATGGGTCGTGCTCCCAAAAAACCATAGTCCTTGAGAATCTCTAATGCATACTTGCGTTGAGAAATATAAATCCCTTGTTTGGAACGAGAAACCTCAATACCCAAAAAATATTTTAAATCACCAAGGTCTTTTATCCGAAAATGATCACGGAGAAAAGACTTCAGAGAATTAATGGCACTAGCATCATTGCCTGTAATCACAATATCATCTACATAAATGAGCAAAGCTGTGAAAGAAATACCAGACTTTTTAGTGAACAATGAATAGTCAGCTTTGGATTGTTGAAAACCGGCAGAAATGATGGCACTAGTGAATTTGGCAAACCATTGGCGAGAAGCCTGCTTAAGACCATAAAGTGACTTGTGAAGGCAACACACAAGATTCTCCCCCTGTCGCCGAAGACCAGGAGGAGGAGACATATAGATTTCTTCATGTAAGTCACCATGTAAGAAAGCATTATTAACATCAAGCTGATGAAGAGACCAAGACTGACTAGCAGCAAGAGCAAGAAGACAACGCACCGTAATCATCTTAGCAGTAGGAGAAAAAGTGTCATGATAATCAATACCTTCAGCCTGAGTGAAGCCTTTAGCAACCAAACGAGCTTTGTAGCGGTCAATAGAGCCGTCGAAATTGTGCTTGAGTTTGTACACACACTTACAACCAATGGGAATTTTGCCAGGGGGCTAGGAAGTTAAAGTCCAAGTACCATTAGCATGTAAAGCTTGAAGCTCCTCAGTCATAGCATGTTGCCAATTGGGGTCAGTGGCAGCCTCGGCAAAGGAGGAAGGCTCCACAGTCCGACAGACAGAGTTAATGTAAGAAAAATGCCTGGGAGAGTAACGGTGATAAGAGAGAAAATTACAAAGTGGATATCGCGTACCTTGTGTAGAATCGGGTTGCGAAGTCGAAGATGGGTGGGATGGAAGAATCACCTGCGAGCAAACGTAGTCTTTTAAATAGGATGGAGGTTTATGGGCACGGGAAGAGGTGCGGGGAAGGGGAGGATTGGTAGGTAATGGGGGGGTAGGGATGTCCGTGGGTAAAAGGGTGAAAGGTAAGGAAGTAGCAGGGGGGGAATGAGGGGATGCCGAGAGGGCAGGGGCATGGGGAGGAACGGGTAATGGGGCAGCAAGGGAATCTGTGGGAGGCGTGGAAGGGGATGAAGGTGGATGAGGGTGAGGCGTCGGGGCAGGAAGGGGTGGGTTATATGTAAAGTCCAGAGGGGGTGGGATGGGTAGGGTAGGCGAAGAGGATGGGATAGGAGGGTGAGAAACGGCATAAGGGAAAGTACTTTCGTGAAAGATGACGTCTCGACTAGTGAAAATGCGGTGATTGTCGAGATCGTAAAGGGTATAGGCCTTTTGTCCATGAGGAAAACCGAGAAAAATGCAACGATGAGCCCGAGGGGAAAATTTGGTGGTGGGAGTGACAGAGGTGGCATATGCCAGACAACCAAAGACGCGGAAGTGGTCATAAGATGGGGTTTTCGAAAAAAGAACCTCAAATGGGGATTTATGATGGAGAAGACGGGTAGGGAGACGATTGATGAGATAAGTAGCGGTAAGAACACATTCCCCCCAAAACTTGATAGGAAGATGGGATTGAAAACGAAGGGCGCGAGCGGTTTCAAGAAGATGACGATGTTTTCTTTCAACAACGTCATTTTGTTGGGGGGTATAAACACAAGAAGTTTGTAAAAGCACCCCATGATCAGAGAAAAAACTACGAAGAGATAAAAATTCACCACCATTGTCAGTACGAATGCATTGGATGGTAGTGCGGAATTGGGTAGTGACATAAGCAAAAAAATCCTTAATTAATTGTTGAGTGTCGGATTTATGTTTCATGAGGAAGACCCACGTAAAGCGAGAAAAATCATCCACAATGGTTAAGAAATAATTAGCACCAGAAAGAGAAGATTGACGATTCGGGCCCCAAATATCACAATGAATTAAAGCAAAAGGGAAAGTTGATGAAATTGAACTCAAAAGAAAAGGTTGACGAGTTTGTTTTGCCAACGGACAAACATCACAAATATGACTAGAATCAAAAGTGCAATTAAGAGAGCTAGATGCTAAAGCTTGCAAACGAGTGGAGGAGGGGTGACCAAGACGCCTATGCCAGAGGGAGGAGGGGATGGTAATGATGTTGCAGAGAGGTTGACGGGTGGGGAGAGAAGAGGTAAGGGCCACAAGGTAATACAGATCGCCACGTCGCTTACCCACACCAATCATCGCCTTCGAAACCAAGTCCTGCAAAACACACCAAGAAGGAAAGAAGGTTATGGAACACGATAATCCATCTGTAAGTTTACCAACCGATAAAAGGTCCACTCGGAAATTAGGGACACATAAAACATCCTTCAAAGTAACTGAGGAATTTAAAGGAAGAGTGCCGGTAAAAGTAATGGGAGCGGAAGCACCACTAGGCAAAGAAACAGGCGGCAAATGTGAAGGAGAACGATTAACCAAACATGAAGCGGAAGAAGTAATATGATCCGTAGCACCACTGTCAAGAATCCATTGACCATGACGAGAGGTGACAGGTAACAAACCTTGGGCAAAATCAGTAGTGAGCACGGCATTGGCCTGAGGAGGGGTGGTGGTGTCACGTAGAGCAGCTAGAACACGGGAGTGCTGCTCGGCAGAGAGGTCAGGCATGGCAAGCTGCAAGTCATGCAAAGTGGGCTGGGTCCCATGCACTTGGTGGATCGTTGGAGTAGAAGAGGAGGTGGGGGCCTGGGCGCCTTGCACGTGATGGGCCTGGGTGAAATTATGGGGCCGGGAAGCAGAAAACCGTGGCTGCCGAGGAGGACTGGAAGGTGCATGGCTGCGGGAAGAACTGGAAGCAGTGGCACGGCGCGGTGGTCACCACGGTTGGCCATGGAGGGGATGGCCAACGGGATAGCCATGAAGTTGATGGCAGGTGTCTCGGGTATGATAATCAAAATTGCAGTAGGTGCAGTGGAGGGGAGGACGAGCAGAGGAGGGACGGGACGGGCCACGAATAGCCATGGGAACGGCAGAGAAAGCTGCCGAAAAAAAAAATTAGGGCTAGAGTTATAAACCTGCTCTGTATACCATGTAGAAAAAGGTATGTAGGCTAAAAATTATATTTGTTATTGATACATGAATGTGGAAAAATGGAAGAGAATGCAAATGGAAGAGAATGCTTAATTTTTCATTATCTTTCTCTACAAGATTACAAGGATATATATACATGATACAAATGTGTAGGTAGGACAAGGTAGCCGTCCTAGTGTGTAGGTAGGACAAGGTAGGACGGCTGTAGAGGACAAGGTAGCTGTCCTAGTGTGTAGGTAGGACAAGGTAGGACGGCTGTAGGACGGCTTGACGGCTGTAGGACGGCTAGTGTGTAGGTAGGACAAGGTAGGACGGCTGTAGGACGGCTTGACGGCTGTAGGACGGCTTATTCTTCCAATAATAATATTATATACAATTACACAAGGACTCCAGCCATATTCCTTATTTGTCTAACAGATACACTATCCGTAACCCTGTGTTTTGGCGTAATGCATGCTTAAGGCTTGGCAGGTATAATGCTGTTGGTTTTAAAGTTTGTCCTGTTTAAATGTTGCACCATGTATATATTGGATTCTAAACTGGGACATTTTTTTCTTAAGCTCTCTGGAGTGGTGGAAAACCATGAGTACGACACTTCATGGAGGAAAATGTGGACCAAGGGTTCGCACTGATGGTAAGATGCATTTGTTTCCTGCCTCCCTTTCTTCTTTGCTTAAAATTTCATCACAATCTGTATTTAGATCTAGACCATGTACCCAATGATGCTATTTCTTCAACGTGAGATTCCTCTCAATAGGATTTATCTGTTTTTCACATCTCAGGTCTGTATGTGAGCAGGAATACCTATATCCGTACCGGAATTGCAGATTGGGAGTTCACTTGGTATGCATAGTTTGTTTTTAGGTTTACCATTTATCAGAGGCCTATTAGTATTAGACCTGTGGCTTACAATGCTACAAAGTTAGATTGGGAGTTTTCACTTTCTCATTCCAAATACCCCAACTCCACTCACTTGTAAAGGCATGACTTTGATCCTAGCCTAGGTCCTTGAAAATGATTCCCATTGGGGATGCGTATATGTCATTCTAGTACTTGAAGCCTAGTTGAGACTACGGAAGTGTAGCTGCCTTAATGTTATCATGCGTTGATAGGGAAATCGTATAGTCAAACAAAAAGTAGTTGCAAAGTAGTCTTTTTATGTAATTATTTCCAGCAGTTTTGAATCATTGTTTTGCTTTTGCAGGTGTGCTATTACCGTTACATGAGATTGTTTCCTTCTGGCCGATTTCTCTACAAGTTGGAATATCTGAAGATTTTCTTAACTGATTTTTTTAATTAACGATAATTATATGGATCTGATTGGCCCTAATTTGTTCTCTTCTCTGCACTATCAGAATTCATCTCAAAAACTCAAGGATGTAGCGAAGTACATGAACTTCCGTGGAGCCAGGGCAGACTATGTTTTCAGTGGCCATTACACTTTGTCAGATGATAAGGTCAGGTTATGTTTCTTTAGATCAGTTAAAGTATTTTTTAAGTTTTGGATTTAATTCAATTCAATCAGTTATTGATTTAGTGGAGTGTTTACTGAGCACAGATATTCGACTACTCTACCTTGTTTAGTTTGCATCTTAAATTTTTTTCTTCTCTCTTTCGTTGTAGGTTGAAGCTGCAGTTCTGTATCCAGGAATGCATCCTACACTCCTACTGTGTTGAGAATCCGACTGAGGCATTGCAACAGCTTGCATGGTCGCAATATCCTTTGTGAAGATTCTAAGATATTGTTATGAACACGGAGGACTGTCTATTATGCCACTTATGATTTACGTGATAGGAAAATGCAAGCTGGTAATTTAAATAAATTAGTTTAAGGTGCACTGTGTAGTTAAGTGCTGAGTGATCAAATATTCTAACGCGGACATCCAACAATTATTTGCTCAAGTTAGAATGTGATTTAAAGTCAGTTACACCTCTAATCTGAGTTGTGAAGAAGAGAAATTAAGCTAACGAAGGCATGTTTTTCGTATTAAATAACGTCTGCAAGATTCTGTTTTTGCAGTCCTTGTGGGAAGATAAGACTTTGAAATGGGGCGGAGAGGGAGTCATTTGTTTTATGCGTAGTTTCTAATTGGAATGTCATTGGTGCTTATCTGCTTCTCGTATAGGTTAAGAGGAACAATAACAGGGGCAAACAATAGGATGGATTTGCTTTCACTTGTTACAAGTGGTGTAAACAATAATGAGGTTAGCGGCCCTGATGAGGATATCCTTGGGGTGGTTGAAGGGTGGCAGGATGACGAGACTCACAACCCAGATGTGGCGGCTGTCTCGCACAAGAGGGGTCTAACACCTTTTGTCTTTGCCCCCTTTGAGGAGGTACATGTATTTCTTCCTTTTCACTTTACTTTCAGCAACCAAGTCCCTCTTCATGTAAAGGCTTCTGTGAATAATTGTTGCGGTTCAACGTTTGGTGTTTCCTTACAATAGTTGAGTCTATTTTCTTCTTGTCCGATCAAGAAAAGTTTATATGATTCCCCTGCTGAAAGAGAGGAAAGGTCAACAAGATATGTTGTTTTGATTTCTCACTTTTTCTGCCAAATGTTTCGTGTTTGCTTTCTTTGTGGTGTAGGTAGAAGCATCGTTTCTGAATCTGCCGGTGGAGAAGATGGATTATTTTGTACCAGGCTTATACCGTAACAAGAGAGTCTCCGCTATGTAAATACATTGTACAGTCATAAGCTTAAATGTTGAATTGAAGCCACGACGGCATCAAACATGTTCCCAGTGCGTGCTCTTGTTTTTGCTTCTGGAATTCACTGTCTTGCTGGAATTTTATGTACCAAAATATAAAGTTACGTGGAATGTGAGTTGTAATCTTGATTTCACTTCTGGCGTTCACTTGTGAGTTTTAAAATCCGGAAGCACTTACAGTTAATTGAATGTTGAACATTTGGTATGTGCTTTTGTGATGGTTAATTGAACCACAGCATGAAGAGTATAGGGTAGGCCTGGTAATTTCTGACACGACCCGATAACAAGACACGATACTACACGAAATTAACAGGTGTTTGGGTCGACACGATAACGAATCGGGTCGTTATCGGGTAACCCGATAAGCACCTGTTAAGATAACGGGTTGGTTCGGGTATACACGTGGGTAACACGATACACGATAAGCAGAATATTATTTTTATAATTTTATAACCCTAAAAAAATACTGTAATAATTATATACATTAATTTTACAATTTTATACCCCTAAAAATTATAATAAATATATATATATATATATATATTAAATTAACTATAAAATTTATAATAATTATAATAATTATATATACTATAATAATTATACCCCCAAAATATTAAGTCTATCTATAATAATTATATATATATATATATATTAAATTTTATAAAAACTATAATAATTATTAATTAATAATTTAATATGCATGATCATGCATTGCATGATTTTGCATCCATTGAAATTTGATGTGATTTGTTTCCATTCAAATTTCAATAATCAATTTCTTGCCATTGCCAACTTGCCGCCCTTTTTGAAAGAAAAAAAATGGAGGGAAAATGAAAATGTTAAGAAAAGTTGAAAATAAAACAAAAAAGTGAGGGAATTAGGGAAAGATGTTGGAGGGAAAAGTGAAAATGATAAGAAAAAGTTGAAAAGGAAACAAAAAAGAGAGGGAAAAATGAAAATTAATAGAAGTGGTGAGAAATTTTTTTTTTTTTTTTTAAGTTATTAACTTTTTATCACACACATGACTGTCATGACATATCTCACTATTTTTATAATGACACACGTGACACGTGATGTATGTACTATTCCGTGTACCAATCAATTATAATTTATACGTACAAAATAAATAGATTTAAATCTACTTAATAAATATATATATATACACACACACACGGAACTTGATTGATGGCATACGAATTCTCCAAAACTAATTTCAACGATCCCAACCGTCAAACTTGTTTGTATATGCTTTGAGATCACATCAACAAAAAATCATAAAAAATAAACATTCAGAGATCAAGTAACGGGACAAAGCTTTTCAACGGTTATAAACGAAAAATCACGATTTAACGGTTATTTTAACTCCGATTTTGATGATTTTTTATAACTACACTCCTTGACCCTATATGAATACAATGAATGAATTCGATCTTCAATTTAAAATATTTACACAAGTGGATACCACAAAATCTTATGTTATACTTAATAAAAGTATAAATAAACTCTAAGTGTTAGTCAATCTATCGTTTTACGAATTCTCCCAAACTAATTTCAACGATCCAAACCGTCAAAATTGTTTGTATATGCTTGGAGATCACATCAGCAAAAAATCACAAAAAAAAAAACATTCAAAGATCAAGTAACGGGACAAAGCTTTTCAACGGTTATAAACGAAAAATCACGATTTAACGGTTATTTTAACTCTGATTTTGATGATTTTTTATAACTACACTCATTGACCCTGTATGAATACAATGAATGAATTCGATCTTCAATTTAAAATATTTACACAAGTGGATACCACAAAATCTTATGTTATACTTAATGAAAGTATAAATAAATTCTAAGTGTTAGTTAATCTATCGTTTTACGAATTCTCCAAAACTAATTTCAACGATCCAAACCGTCAAAATTGTTTGTATATGCTTGGAGATCACATCAGCGAAAAATCACAAAAAAAAAAACATTCAAAGATCAAGTAACGGTACAAAGCTTTTCAACGGTTATAAACGAAAAATCACGATTTAACGGTTATTTTAACTCCGATTTTGATGATTTTTTATAACTACACTCCTTGACCCTATATGAATACAATGAATGAATTCAATCTTCAATTTAAAATATTTACACAAGTGGATACCACAAAATCTTATGTTATACTTAATAAAAGTATAAATAAACTCTAAGTGTTAGTCAATCTATCGTTTTACGAATTCTCCAAAACTAATTTCAACGATCCAAACCGTCAAAATTGTTTGTATATGCTTGGAGATCACATCAGCAAAAAATCACAAAAAAAAAACATTCAGAGATCAAGTAACGGGACAAAGCTTTTCAACGGTTATAAACGAAAAATCATGATTTAACGGTTATTTTAACTCCGATTTTGATGATTTTTTATAACTACACTCCTTGACCCTATATGAATACAATGAATGAATTCGATCTTCAATTTAAAATATTTACACAAGTGGATACCACAAAATCTTATGTTATACTTAATGAAAGTATAAATAAACTCTAAGTGTTAGTCAATCTATCGTTTTACGAATTCTCCAAAACTAATTTCAACGATCCAAACCGTCAAAATTGTTTGTATATGCTTGGAGATCACATCAGCAAAAAATCACAAAAAAAAAACATTCAGAGATCAAGTAACGGGACAAAGCTTTTCGACGGTTATAAAAGAAAAATCAAGATTTAACGGTTATTTTAACTCTGATTTTGATGAATTTTTACAGCTACACTCCTTGACCCTATATGAATACAAAGAATGAATTTGATCTTCAATTTAAAATATTTACACTAGTGGATGTGGATATCCCAAATCTTATGTTATAATTTATATACTTAATAAAAGTATGAATCAACTATAATATTAATAATTATATACATTAATTTAATAATTTTATATCCCTAAAAAGTAAAAACTATAATAATTATATATATTAAATTAAATTTAAAAATTGATGACCATTGGATCGGCTGAGATTAAATCTCAGCCGTCCATTTCATAATTATATATATATTTTATTAAATTTAAAAAATTGATAACCATTGGATCGGCTGAGATTTAATCTCAGTCGTCCATTGTGTAGGTAATCAACACTCTCATTAACTCAGCTCAATCAAACACTCAGTCTCTGTCTGTCTCTCTCTCTCGAAAGACTCGAATCCTCGATCGACTTCGTCTTCGACTCTCCGAGACCTCACGCCGTCATGCGGACGCGGCGCCTCACGGGCCCTCTCACCTCACCTCAGTCTCAGATCAGTGACCTCACTCTCCTCGTCGTCCTCGAGTCTCGACCTCACCCAGGTCCCAGACTGTCACCCTCCTCCTCACTCAGTCACTCTGTCCCTCACTCCTCACCGGTTCACCCACTCTGTCACCCTCCTCACTCACTCCTCAATCTGCCCTCCTCCTCACTGCACAACAAGGTAAGAAATTCCTACAATAAACTCAAGGGTTTCTGAATTAGGGCTTGTCGAATTAGGAATTTCTTAAATTAGGGTTTCTAAATTGGGGCTTTTGGAATTAGGAATTTCTGAAATTGAAGTTTCTGAATTAGGGATTTTGAATAGGGACTTTGAATTTGGGCTTTTGGAATTCGAAATTTCTTAAATTAGGGTTTCTAAATTGGGGCTTTTGGAATTAGGAATTTTTGAAATTGAAGTTTATGAATTAGGGATTTTGAATAGGGACTCTGAATTTGGTCTTTTGGAATTCGAAATTTCTGAAATTCATGTTTCTGAATTAGGGATTTTGAAATTCATGTTTCTGAATTAGGACTTACCCTTTTCGGAGTGGGAAATGAGGGAAGTCATAAGTGATTCCAATTTTACTAGTTGTCTATCTTCTGAAGAGTGGGATAAAATAATGAAGATTTCCAAGTTTTGGGGGTACTTTTATGAGGTTACTTGCTTATTCTCTGGGACAAAGTACCCCACATCAAATTTGTTCTTCCCTAAGGTCTTTGTAATCCAACTTCAAATTAAGGCAGCCATGAATGACTCTGAAAGCTTCATGAAGAAGATGGGGACTTACATGTATATGAAGTTTGAGAAGTATTGGTCTGAGTATAGTTTGATTTTGGCAATTGCAATCATCTTAGACCCTCGTTATAAATTGCATTTTGTGGATTGGGCTTACACAAAGCTTCATGGTGTGAATTCGGTTGAATTTACAAAGGTTGATGACAAATTGAATGATCTCTTTGGTGTGTACTTGGAAAAACTTTCACATCTTGATAATTCAAATACTGCAGTGAATTCAGTGCCTATTCATCAAACATAATCTGTGGATGTTATCTTTGAGGTAACCTAAGTTTGTTTTTATTTACTTTATATATTTGTAGATTGTAGTATTAGTACTATAATAAGTGTTGAAATTATATTTGAAATTGACATGATGCATGCTTTTTTATGATGTAGGATTTTGATAATAATTATGATGGTTCAAGTTCGATTGAAAAAAATGAATTGCAGAAGTAATTGGAGGATAAAAGAATAGATAGAAAAGTAGACATAGATGTTCTTTCTTGGTGGCAAATGGAGCGTTTTCATTATCCGATACTTTCTCAGTTAGCACGAGATGTGTTAACGATTCCCATTTCAACTGTTGCATCAGAATCTGCATTTAGTATTGGGGGTAGAGTACTAGATCAGTATCGTAGTTCATTATTACCAGAAACAGTTCAAGCTTTGTTGTGCACACGAGATTGGCTATTTGGAAAAGGAGGTAATATATTTTTATATGGTATAGTATTATTATTTTATTTCTTTTCATAATTATTTTGTTTAACTTTTCATAATTGAATGATTTTTAATGTTTGCTTTTTCTATACTTAGTTTATGCGGAAAAGAGTTCTGACGTGGAAAATCTTACTGAAAACATCTTCAACATAACTCTTGAAGGCAATAGATCAAGCCAAAGTTCCAATACAATTTCATGATGATCGATGTAAATTGAAGATTGAAGATTTTGTAAATGGAGGTGTAAACTTTTAAGAAAGACTTACAATCTTAAAAACAAAAACTCTTTATCCTTGCACATTTAATATTTGTAATAGATTAGTAGTGTATGTATTATTTTTTTTATTTGGCTTTTATTTTCGAGTGTAGATATAGTACTTGAACGAGAAATGTTTTAATGTTTTGAAGTAATATTTATGTGGCAATGTGTGGTATGTGCAAATTTTAAAAAAAAATATATTTTTCTTAACGGGTCATAACGGGTCGGGTCACTTTACCCGTTGGGTAAAGTGACACGACCTGTTAAGGACCCGTTAAGATAACGGGTGTGACACGACACGACCCGTTAAGATAACAGGTGTTACATGAAAACGACACAAACACGATAGACACGACCCGTTTGCCAGGCCTAGTATAGGGTGTCAATTTGAGAAACTAGTAAAACAACTCTGCAATACCAATCAAACCGCATTCACAATCACCTGAACACCCACTAACCACAATCCTCACAAAAATCCCTTAATCCTCTCCGCCGTGTACCTGAAAACGAGCACCAAGGCATTCCCAACCCTCCACTTAAGCAGCTTATGCTCTTCTTCAAGGCAGCGAACCACATGGCCCAAGTGTCATTTTAATTCTATATGGTTTACAAGTTTTGGTTATTTTTCCAAATTTCTCAAAACTCTACACACGGTTGGCACGTGATTGACGCCTTTTTATTAATTTTGGTAACTGGCACATGAGTAACACTTGTTGAAAAGAAAATAACTTCTTTGGCCTACGTTGTGTACAATGATATAAATGATATTTACCAAGTGTGGCTTTAATGCTACTTATCATTAAATGTTACGAGTGTTTTAATTGTTAATTTTGATTTCCACAATTGTTTAGTTCTTCTATTTGCAGTCTCAATCATTCATTTTTTGGATCATTCAATGCTACGTAGTATTGATAAAAATCGATATTTATACTAACAAGTGGGGATTTGAACTAACTTACCCATGCAATAGTAATGTTATATTAAAATTTCCATCCACAAAAGTTGAACCTTAAAACAATGTTATAAAAATCCCCGTCTAGCGGAGCCTTGGCCCCATCTAGGCACTAGGCGGCTAGTCACTGCCCCAATTAATGCCTAGGCGTTTGAAAATTAAGAAAGTGCCTTATACCTGCTTGGGCTTTTGCCTAGCCTGACTAAACCCGCCTAGGTTGCAACTCTCACTTAGACAAAAAATTAGAAAACTTTCATTTTGCGTTTTAATTATTCAATAAAATGTAAAAGACTTGTTGAATACACTCATTATGTATGCTTGTTTCCCATATTTTCAATGTCCTAATACTTTATAATTTAAATGTCATTTTAATTTGTAATTTATGTATCCCAAAATAATTATTTGTGTTTATTAAGTATAGATAGAAACTTATTTATACAATATATAATAACTTTATTTAAATCCACCTAGTCCGCACCTAGGAGTTAGGCCCTAATCTGTTACCCGGCTAGCGCCTAGCGTCTTTTAAAACCTTGCTTAAAAACGTCCCACTTATAAGTGAAAGACAAATATTTTCTTTTTGTTAACGGTAATGAATAGGAACTTGAAATTCTTTTTGTTACGGTGGGGTAGTTGAGATATCAACTGAAATATTTTAGATACGTTACGAATACATTGCATTCGATACTAATTTCTGCAACCGTGTGCTATTAGTCTCGGACGAAATGCATTTGATGCACACAAAAACTCGTGCAGTCAAAAGATTAAGTAAGATCCCGACGAACAAGATATCGCTAAATGACTCACCCATCCTATGGGTTTAGGATCCCAAATTTGATATGCAAGCCTCAATGAGTTTCTACAACCTGCGGAACATGCGCAGACCAATAATTTTACAGTCGAGACACACGACAAAATCGACCACCTTCATCTCAGTAGCGTTTCATCTCTCCTAAGAGCTCGGGATTTTCTAGTATGCACCGCAGGATCCTTGGCCAATGGATGGATCATTGACTGCATCCAATGCTGCAAGAATACTATATACCGGAGCATAGTAGAATAATCTGTTCTTAACTAATCTGTTCTTATTTGGGGAAGGAGAAAAATAACATTCGAAACAATTGTTTCTTCATAACTACAAGCATGGTGCAGTTTAAACTTTAAATAATATACTTATAACGAAAAATTAACCAAGTTTTATAGTGATAGCACCATCATAAAGAAATCAAAACAATACGACCTTCAAATGATCTAGAGAAACGACATACTTGACTCCCTTAATCTGCGCGAGATTGCCCTGATCGGGATGAGAGGATGATCCCCACGATGAGACCATACAAGGCAAGAGCTTCAGCAAAGATGAGGATGAGAATCATACCAACAAAGAGCTTGGGCTGCTGTGCATTAGCTCTGAGATTAATCCAAAACGAACAATTGGTTAAATATCAAACCCACGTGTTATGTCTTCGATAGAAGAGTGCAAGTAGTGCCCTATTTACCAATGTACAATCTCACGTGGAAGAAAGCATACGAAATTCAATCAAGTGCAAAAACAACTGAACCAAAAAGGAATGGAGCTTTTGATTCCACCAAATCCAAACAATGATCCACATTTTAAGAAAAAACAACCAGGAGATTCTTGATCAAGTGTTTCAAATCCCCGCTGGTGATGTTGCTATAGTTTTGAGTTTTTTGACACTAGGATTATAATTCAAACTATAGCAATCACATCGCATAAACCCTGGTTATCAAAGGATGAAAGCCTGTAACTAGCCAATCTTACACTTAATCGGAAACACAAAAATAAAAGGCACAAATGACACTCATATGTAACCCAAACTGCTTTCACCTATTTCCTTGGAACTGAATGTGACAAGGTTGAATCTTATCAAAGCATATACCCGTTAACCAATACCTAATAGGAAATGTAATTCTACATCAGTACAGAATATCTGCATTCCACATTAGCCATACAACTAAAAACCAACATTGTTAAAACTACTGGCAATTTGGCATACAAACGATATATCATATATCCCCGTCCCCTTATAAAGTATTGTATCTCGGTTAATAGCTTATTGTTGGAAACACATAAGAACTTTGATTACAAATCCAAATGCTTCCCGAGTGGCGGGTATTCATCTAGCAGGTCTCATCGAGACGTTTAGCTTATTTCACCCAAACGCTGTCAACAACGGTTTCACTATTCAAAAGCTCTGTTGCCACTCCAAATTAATTCATGTCCACTGTTCTAAAAATCCCCACCTAGGCGCTAGGTGGCTGGCCACCGCCCCGATTAATCCCTAGGCATTTGAAAATCAAGAAAGGGCACCTAGCATGCCTAGGTGTCTATCTAGCATGCGTAGACCTGCCTATGTCACGACTCTGACTTATAGAAAATAGACAACCTTCATTCTGCATTTATTTTTTCAATACAATGTAGAAACTTAGTTGAATATTCAAATAAACACTCATTATATGTTTATTCCCATGTTTTCAATATGTTTTAATACTTTATAATTTATATATCATTTTATTTTGTAATTTATGTATCCCAATGAAATTATGTATTAAATAGGCGCTTCTTTATATGATATATAATAAATTTACGTAAATCCGTCTAGCCGTCTAGGCGCTAACCCGCGGCCCAACTATTGCCTAACGCCTTTTAGAACCTTACATATCAATGTGATGATTGTCAATAGGATACTAATTCACAGCTCTGTTACATCTACATATAAACTACAACATCTTCCTACACAATCATACAAGTTCTAAGTAATAAGACCAACAAAACAAATGGGTTTTGGTCAAATTCAGCTAAAACTACGAAATTATTATGAATTAAGAGGTAAGAGTTAGAGGTGTTACCGGACACCGGCGTCACCGACAATCCCAATCGCCATTCCGGCGGAGAGTCCGGCCAGACCGCAAGCAAGGCCAGATGACAAGTGAGCATACCCATCAAACAGATAATAAGATTTGGCCTTCGGGTTAATCCCGGTACTAATAATAACAGCTATAATAAGCCCATAGATCCCGAGCACTCCCGCCATAACCACCGGAACGATCGATTTCATCACGAGCTCCGGCCGCATCACTCCCATGGAGGCCACGCCCACGCCGCTCTTGGCCGTACCATAGGCGGCGCCCATGCCTGCGAAATCATGAAAATTAAGAGTCGAAAGATCAGAATTTGAGAAAATTGAACGAAATTGAAAAACTTTGAGGGAAAAAAAGAGATTGAAAAGCGAGGGGGAAAGGAGTTTTACAGGAGAAGACGAGGGCTGCGGCGGCGCCGAGGAAGCCGAAGAAGGGAGCGGTTTCGTCGCCGCTGAAGGTAGAAGAAGCCATGTATCGCTGTGTGTGTGAGTGGGGGTGTATGGTTGCGGGGATTGGGGGGCGTGAGCGAATCTGGGGGTTTGGATGAAGACGAAGAAGCTCTGTTTTTAGTAGTTCAATAATGAATCGAATTCGTCTTTGGGGATTTGAGAGAGAGAGAGAGAGAGAGAGTTGAATCGGGGAGGACGGTTGATTTTGATTTGAGTGGCTCGCCGCTCGCGGTAAATTATCGTTGCAAGTTTGCAACTAATTCAAAGTCAGGATAAAATGGGAGGTCTGGTTCGAGGGTCTGAGTTGGTGCGTCTGTTTTACTCTGATTACTGACAGAGTGAAGTTCCTGATTGGTGTATCCAATCGGAATTTTAAGAGATTTTAATTCTTTTAACAAATCTAGGAGTATTTAATTGGAATTTTAAGTGATTCTTTAAAATTTAATGTGCATTCAATCAGAATTTTAAGATAGTTTATTAAAATCCTTAGAAATCCGGATGTATTCAACTAGAATTTTAAAAAAGTTTATAACATTCCAGATGTATTCAATTAGAATTTGAATTTAAAGAATTTAGAAAAGTTGAGGAATTTGAGGGAATTTGAGAGATTTTATAATGTATTTTAAGCATTCACAAATCTTACCTCTCCCCATGAGATTTTAAGGGAATTGAATCAAAATTTTACATGGAATCTCTACAAATCAGTTAAACTCCATAAAAATTCATGGATTTATAAATCTATTAAGGGGGTGTATTCAATTGGAAATTTGAGAGATTTTAATGGATTTATAAATCCATGAATTTTTACGGAGTTTAACTGATTTGTAGAGATTCTATATAAAATTTTGATTCAATTCCCTCGAAATCTCATGGGAAGATGTGATATTTGCAGATGCTTAAAATACACTACAAAATCTCTCCAATTGCCTCTAATTCCTTAACTTTTCCAAATTCTTTAAATTCTAATTTTAATTGAATACACTTGGAATGTTATAAACTTCTTTAAAATTCTAATTGAATACACCTGGATTTTTAAGGATTTTAATAAACTATCTTAAAATCCTGATTGAATACACTTAAATTCATTAAAAGAATTAAAATCTCTCAAAATCTCAATTGAATACATCCCTATAAAATATCTCAAATTCCCAATTGAATACACCCCCCTTAGTTTATCTACACTCAAAAGTAGTGGATAACTGCGACTTGTCATCAGTTATTCCCTTTAAAATAAAAAATAAAAAATAAAAAAGAATAATAATAATAATAATAATAATAATAATAATAATAATAATAGTAGGGAGATCTAATTTTTAAATCAAATTCGCATATTGAGTGACACTTAATAAATAATCAAATCATCTACAATCACATCATTTGACTTTAAAATTTTAGTCTCCCTAACATTATCATTCAAAAATAGTTGAATTCCATTAATATTTTGAAAATTTTAATAGCGAAGGCCACACAACCTATGCGTGAGAAATATAATTTTTTTTAAATATTGTTTTTCAATTTTTTATAGAAGGAATTATTTGTTTTTAACGGAGTTGGTAGGCATTCGGAAAAAAGGGGTTGGCAGTTAAGAGGGGAGAGAGAGAGAGAGAGAGAGAGAGAGAGAGAGAAGGAATTATTTGTTTTTATCGGGGTTGGTAGGCATTCGGAAAAAAGGGGTTGGCAGTTAAGGAGAGAGAAGGAGAGGGAGAGAGAGAGAGAGAGAGAGAGAGAGAGAGTTTAGAGGGTAAGACGGTCTCCTCAAATTTTAATTTTTTATTTTTAATACAACAATATATTTTACATTTAGGAAAAAAGAGGGAGTTTGGCTAGAGAGAGAGAGTTTAGAGGGTAAGACGGTCTCCTCAAATTTTAATTTTTTATTTTTAATACAACAATATATTTTACATTTAGGAAAAAAGAGGGAGTTCGGCTAAACCACACAACGGGCAATCTAATTTGGTATCGAATTCGTCGTCCACGAGATTCGAATCTAAGACCCCTCATTTACAAGTAAAGAGGAATACCACCAGAACATCATACTGAATGGTAGGAATTGTAAAATAAATTTTAAATTTGAGGCACATATTGTCAAATTTAAATTATTATTTTATTACATTATTTTATAGTTGTAATTAGTGTTTTAAAACAAAAGATATGAATATAAATTATGAAAAGAATTTATTAATTACCAAAAATATATTTGAAGTTGCTGTCAAATTTGATATCAATTTCCTCTGATGCCATTTCATGTCATGCCACATAGGAAATGACATTTCGTTTGAAAAACAATAGTGATATCTTTTTTAACCGATATTGCTGATGTGGACTTTGGGTGACATGATTGTGTGATAGGAGCATATTTATGCTACTTAGCTATGTTGTTTCTTTGCATTTAGTTAGTTAACTACTACTTATTATAGTCTTTTAAGCTATTTTCATATGTTTTTAGGTCCTAATGGCAAAAGGAGCAAGAAAGTGCATTTTGGAGCTATTTGGAGCAATATTGGGCATGGATTTGATAACTTAACTATGAAGCAAAGTGGAAGGACGAAATTGAAGTCAAGAGAGGCTAGGAAAGGCTACAAATATGGAGAAAGAAGTTCAAATACAAAGAAGATAAGGAAAGAGCAAGAAATAAGGAACATTATCCAACATTATCTTATCCTATCCTAACCAACCTTCTCTTATCTTATCCTATTTTATCCAAATCAGTTTGTGCCTTAAATCTAGTTATTTAGAAGAGATTAGTTATACATTTAAACACTTAAACTCAGATTCTAGAAGCCTAATTCCTTGTGTGCCGCATATAGGTCATTCCTTTGAGGTTTAGGAGTTGTAATTCATATCCTACACCTATATCATATGTCCTTATCCCTTTAGGTCCAGAAATCTGTTCTAAAACATTCTTTCTAGAAGTCCTATCTTCCAGAATACAAAGGTGCCGCACCCTATCCATATTCCCTTTGGTTTTCAGATTTCTAGACGGTCCAAAACCCTAGTCCTTTTCCCATTGGATTGTGTAATCCTTTTCCTTTAGAAATTGTGCAAGACTTAGCCTATAAATACAAGCCTTTGCCGTAGGTTTTATCCATCCATTCACTCATTCATTCATTCATACATTCAACCATCAAACACCATAATTCACACCACATCACCCTAGTGCCGCAAGCAAGGAAGGAAGGAGAAGAAGACTTATGCAATCTGCCATCCAAGGGAGTGTCGTGCATGCCATTGGAGTGTGGAGTGTTTCTAGGTGTATTCTATCCTTAGTTTTAGTTCAATGTTTATATTAATTTGGTTTTCAATTATGATGAACATGTGGAACTAATTTCTTTTTAGTTAGAGGTGAATTCGAAGCCATGATTATATGTTTTATATGAATTGATTATATCCAGTTATTGTTTCTTAAGCCTTGAATGTGATTTGCTTATCTAAGTTATTAAAACTTGTTTATGTGTGTTGGTTGAGGGTTGACACTTAATTTGCATGCATGAATTTGATGCTAGAGTATAAGGGAGTTTCACGTAATAGTTATTCACTTATATTCACAAGTAGTGGAGGTTGCTAGTCACAATCGTGTTAAGTAAATCCTTGGTATGAGTCTCATGCGTTTCATAGTGATAAATGCCTTGTCAATGCTTATGATTTTCATAGAACTTAATGACTTTTGGCATGTATCTCTATCATGCGTTTCATATAGGGAACTTGAGAAAGATATTTTGATTTAGATGCGTATTCCATCTAATTCAATGAAATAAGGAAAATCTGATGGTTAGTTGTGCGATGCAACTAACTTGGGGCGTTGTCATTCATAGTCCAAAGGAATAATAACTGAAAATTGGTTTATATGCATATATCATGTGTGGAGAAGGACCATCTAACTAGCCTTTTAGTCGTTTTTACAAAATGTTTTACATAAAGTTTCTGTTTTTAAGTTTAAAATTCGTAAAAAACAATCCCCCTTTCATTTAGTCTTGTTATTTGAGTCAAAATCTGTTTTCTTTTATTCTTTTGAGTCGAGTTAAGTTTTATTTTCGTCAAAACCACTTGTTAGGTCTAGAATTGAGTCTTTTTGAGTGTTTGTTGTTGTTTTAAGTGTTTTAAGTTAGTTTTGAGTCTATAGAGTCTAAATTAGTGTTTTTAAGTCTTATTTGTGTTGATTAGTATTCCTAGTTAATCCCCGGTCTAGAACGATCCCTACTTGCATATATACTACAATTGTCACAAATAGGGTTTAATTTGTGTGTCAAGTTAATTTTCACATCACTGTGAGGTTCAAAAAAAAAATTAGTAAAAATTTGTTTGTGCAAAATTACTTTAATACCCATATTTTTTTTTCCTAATATTTTTTCAGTTATGTATTAAGGTTATATTTTTAATTTCATTGGGTTTTCGTTAACAACTGGTGTAGTTTGGATAAATTTTTATTTAATTAAAAAAATATTTGATGAATTTTGATGGAGTTTAATTAATTGTAGATATTTCAAAATTTTGAGTAAATTTCTTCAAATTCTCAAAGTAAATTTAACTAATTGTAGATATTTTATATAAAATTTTAATTACGAAATTTCTCTAATCCCTTTTAATTCTTTAATTTTATTAAATCTTTTAAAACCAATTCCCAATTGAATGTACCTGAATTCTAACTGAATACATTCGGATTTGGCATTTGGACTTTTTTTTTTTTGCGTGGAAAAAAAAATTATAGAAGAAGTTTATCTGAATAAATGACAATAGTCTCAGAAAATCCAATAGAAAACAAAAGACATCCACCAGAACTCTCAAAAGAAATCCACACAATTCTTAAAAGTCCATTTGAATTCTACAAACCGTATGAAATCTACCACCTAAAAAATCTTTTAAAATCCTCCTAAATCCTAATTTGACTACACATTCTCTAAACTTTTAGCGAATCACTTAAAACCCTGATTTAACACCCCTTAGTTTGTAAAATTAAAAAAAAAAAATATAACTCCCTCAAAATTCCAATTGAATACACTTAGGGCCAGTTTGGAATTGCTGTGTTTTTTTTAATAAATTGCTTATGTTGTGCATTAAGAATAATCAGCTACAAAAAAAATAATGATCAACTGCAAAATAAAACAGTTGAGCGTTTGATAAATTGTATTTTTAAAAGTGTTCTGACTATGAAAAACAATGTAAAAGCAGTGTCTAGAAGGATAAATAGTGTTATTGTTTAAAACTAATGAGCTTATTATAGGTATTGAAATTATTCTAAAGGCTTAACTTCGCTTTTTATTAAAGCAGTTTTTAAAAGCAAATTATAGGCTGCTTTTAAAAGCTGCTGTCTAGAGGCCATTGTTTTTAAAATAAGCAGTATATTTTATTTCTACCAAGCACTTTTTTTACTGCTTAACTTTAAAATGAAGCAGTTTTTTGTGAAAAAGATCAATACCAAACTGGACCTTAGTCTCACAAAAACATGTTCCAAATAATTTGTGGCATTTTCTAAAGAGATGGACATTTGATTAGTACTAACTACTAAATCTAAGAAAATAAGTCAATTAGTATGTATGTTTTCGGTTTGACTGACTGTTTGGTTCTTTCTTTAATTGATGACATGGTGAGCATAAGGCTCATATATAGATTGATGTGTAGGAAATATTGGCACATGATTAACAAAAAAATCAATTTAATGCAAGATTAGATGTTCAAACAAACAAAAGATAGAAACTGATACAATTTCAAAACCTCAAGGTGCAATGTGAAAAAAGTTGAAACTTCACAGCCCATTTGAAAACCATCTTAAGCCAAGGTGTAAAACGTAATTAGACCCTTTTTATCAGAACCAATTCTTAGTAACAATGCAAGTGAATTCTACAAAAGCACTTAAAGTGCTTCCTGCAAGAAGCACATAATTGGTGCTTCTTCCAAAATGCACTTCAAGTGTTCTTGGAACTCAAAAAAACTTTTACCAAAAGCACTTTCAATCACTTTAGAAGTACTTCCAAACGAGTCCAAATGTTCATTTTCGATTGAAGTGTTTGTTTATAGTTTTTACTAAATTTTTGCACTCTTCTTTCACTCTTGCACTCCTTTGTCTTTGTCTAGCCTTATGATTGAGTAAATTTCCTTCCCAACACAAATAAAAGGACAAAAATAAAAGTTTAAGTGCTAAATGAAAAGGTGAAAGTGTGTAATCTCTTTCCCAACTTATAAACCAATATCTACATATTAGTAGCTTTAATATGCGTGTGAATGATTGTGAGTTGCTAATGAATGTGAATCTTTCTCTTGATGCACTGTGAGACCGATTCACATTCATTAATAATAGCTCAAAGTCACAAATCCTTGCGTGAAAGACAAAACATTGCATTCTTCAGGCTGGAACCCACTTCTCAACCCTTGTAGAAGTTCATCGGGCCATACTTTGCAAGTACGGTCATCTCTAATGGAAGGTTATAGGTCCAAAAGCCAAAATATTGCATGATTTGCCCAAAAAATCATCTTCAACCGATAGTTGGACTATACTTCTATGGAGCCCACTTGGCTATTATTTGGCCAAAGGGGTATCAAGTTGGCCAAATGTAGCCCTTCTCTTAGCCTTTTTTTGGCACTCAACTCCTCAATTGCGATAATTGATTCAAATTTAATGGCTAGATTTGAAAAAATTCAACAGCAGTTTTATTATTAACCAATAAATTTAAAGTATAAAATTTAAAACTAACAAATTATTGAGGGACTATGTTTAGCCCCTTCGATTGGAGATGATATATGAGTATTGTATGTCACTGTTCATTTAAAAATAATTTTTTGCAGAACCATGTTTAGCCTTTTCGGTTGGAGATGACCTAAAGTTGTGGATAAAGAGTAGGAATTGGACACTTTTAGTCCAACCCTAGGCTAACCCCAATTGTTCTAGGGACAATCTTCTTTCTCAATCAGAACATTATACACACTAGCCTTCATGCATGCGCTCACGCACATACAAAAGATATTTTTTGAATCATGGCGTGCCACGCGAGATGTAAGATCCCACATCGCCCAGGAGTGAGGATCCTGTAAGCCTTATATGTAGATTCCCACCTCCAATTAGCACGAGGTCTTTTGGAAGCTCACTGACTTCGGGTTCCAGGCTGGGATGTGACACACGACTTACACGTTTTAAATGTATTTATATACGTGAATTAACAAAAGGAAAGTCAAATATTTGAAATAAATGAATAATCTTAGATCATGCTAGAAAAAACCCTCACAAACCAATCAAAGTAGCTGAAGTCACATAATAAAATCGGTCTTTCAATTTTCATCTACATTCTATTGATTTTACATTAAGAATAGAGAAAATAATATTTAATCAACAACTAATTGAATCACATTATTGTTAGCCCATTGTAAGGTTAAGCGCACCCATTCCCCCTTAGTGTAGATAATATCGTTTGTTAAAAAAAAAAAAATCATTTGACAACTAATTTAATACATTATTATGTGTACGAAAGACTTTTTTTATAACTGGCATTATACGCTTTTTAAGATGTTATGAACATGTTTACAAATAGAGAAAATAATATTTAATGAACAACTATTTGAATCATATTATTGCTAACCTATTGTGATGTACTAATTATATATAAAAATTTAAAAAAAAAACTGTACAAAAAGAATTCATTATTAAAAAAATACTGTTAAAATGACAAAAATACCATTGCATTATTTTGGGTTGCTTTTGAATTTTTTTTGTTTTGGGGATATTTTTGTTCAAAAATTTTTGGTAAAGCTTGTGACTCTAAAAAAAATTGTTGGCTTTATATATAAAGATTATTTATCTTTACCATTTCATTTTCAAACGTTATCAGATAAATCCTGGTAATATTTTTAATCATATATCATTTAATCTTATTATCATGGGGCTTTGTTTGTTAAGTTGTTTTTGTTTTTAATCCATTTCATGGCCGTTGTTTTCTGCTTTAATAATTATTAATAATGTCCTGTCATGTCCCACTATAGATGGTTCCATTTGGGTGGATATGGACACCTTTACTTCCTCGGCAAGATTGATAATTCATCACAACAAAGAAAATGTTACTTTCATGTGGAAGTGGAAACTTTCTACTACTTTAAAATACCTTTTACAGTTTTTTATTTTTATTTTTTATTATTTTTATGTGGAATTAATCGTTGGATCAAATTTCAATGGTCAGGATCCATTGATTTGGTAGATTAGGAGGAAGGAAGGATCCCTTTCCCTTATTACCTTTCATGCATTACATCTTTGTGCAAGCTTAATTCATCTCAATTGTTGATAGTGATTTGCCATCTATCCATAGTTGGGAGGGTCCCTTTATATGACCTTCAAGGCTTCGGATTTGACTTTGTATCTGTTGACTCTAAAAATTACAAAACCTACGTGGCGCGCAGACCGAGTAACTAATAAGCTAACTACGTCTTTCAGTTGAATGCGGGGCGTGCCAACTCGTCGGCCGAGGAGTAAAATTCGTTGTTGTTGCATTGAGCGCGTTGCTGACTTCTTTATCTTGCGACTGTGACCGAGGAAGGAACACTCTCGATCTTTGGGTTCTAGAGCCTGAAGACAAGGCTGCTGGTTCTGCGAATTTCACAAATCGTCGGCGCTCGATTCGGTCACCGTGACTATATTCGTAAGAGTATAAGCACGTCGAATCGACACCAGACTATACAGACACAAATATTCAAAGGTGATGTATGTCTTGATGGTGAACGTGGTTCGGCTGTCAGAATGCCGAACTCTAAAACTCACTTGTGAATATCCAATCATAAAATCACTCAGCGTCCGGTACGTCGAATGTCGTAACTCGTAACACCTTACTTCGCCGAGAGGGTTGATAAGATGACCCCTGCCAATAAAGATTTGAAAACCCTTCTCGGCCGAGACTTGGATAGGTAACCAGTCGGCCTCGACGCAATGCTGTTTATCCAAACTGAAGGTGCTCCTCGGTCGGCTGCTTCTACGACAACAGTGCTGTTTATCCAAACTGAAGGTGTTCGTCGGTTGCCTCCACAGTGCTATTTATCCAAACTGAAGGTGTGTCGGCGGAAAAAAGAAAAGGAAAAATCTCAAGATGTTTGAGAGGTTTTGCGCAGGGCAATTGTATGTTGAATTGAAGGTCCCTCATTGTTGCATGATTTCTTGTATTTATAGCACTAACTCCTTGAGATCGAATTAAACCCCTATCTGGATTAGGAGTCCTTGCTCCGTTCCAACTTTGCTTCAAACAACCCTACTCCCATTAGGACTTTGAACTCACCCCCATTCGGGGCTTTATTCATTGCTGGTCGAGAATCCTAGTTGCACCAAGACTTCCTCGACCCTCTTTGCTTATCTGGACTACTCCTTCTTGCGATAGGACTCGACCATCCCTGCTAAATGGCCCGGAATCATCAAGCAGCCTATAGCATTTTGACACATCTTTGGGCCGAACACAAACCTACACTCGGCCCAACAATATTATTTTGAGCCCAAACAGTATCATAATACAACCAATCAACTTAACGCTCTACTTAATTACAAGTCCACGCTCGACGTCATAAAAGAACATTAAACAAGAGCAAAACAAAATTTAATAACAAAGGTAATACAATTATTAGAAGGATAATAAAAAGGTTTAATATATAAAATTTTAGATTTTTGAGTTTTTCATAAAATATAACTTGTTTAGATGTGCTTTTAAAATTATTTAAGGAGCTTTTAGAGAAATTATTTTTGGGTTTCAAAAACACTTGAAGTGCATTCTGCAAGAAGCACCAGCTATTTATTTTAAATGCTTTTTTCAGGATTTACTTATATTTTTACTAAAAATTATTCTAAAAATATTCTCATAAAAAATACTTTTAGATATTTTAAAAGTATTTTTATACGCATGGCTTTGAGGTCGATATTCCTTTAATATTCTATGAAAAATATAAACAGTGTTCGATATAGAAAGAAAGAAATCGACGAGACGACGTATTTGGAAGTTTGTGTATGAACTAGCATCCGAGGACCGCGTCAACAAACAATTCATCACTCAACAAGCAACACACAATGTCAATGGGTTCTCTGAGACTCTCAGACTCATGGTCTGACTGAGAGAGACAACCTCCAAAACTTCAAACCCAGCTGGTACTGCTGCTGGCGGAGCTCTGGAGAGAGAGAGACAGAAAGCTCAAAGCTCAAAACATGGCCGATTCCAAAGTGGAGACAATCTCCCGATTAGCCCAATGGAGGATCGAGAACTTCGGACCTTGCTCTTACAAAAAGTCCGACCCTTTCCGGCTCGGAATCTGGAATTGGTACTGCCCGCAATCCCCATTTTTTTACTTTGATTCATCTGTTTATGTGGGTTATGAAATTTGATGATCTTTTTTGGTTGGGAAATTAGGCATTTTTCGATAGAGAAGAATCGGTACCTCTACATTCGTCTGTTTCCAGAGCCGTCGCGGGTGTCGAAAGAACAGCCTCCCCTTGCTCGCTTTGTTCTCAGAGTCTCTAGCCCCGGCCCCGGCCGTAAGCCTTACATCTCTCCTGGTATTTCTCTTTCTCTTGCGCTTTCAATTCAAATTCTTGAACTTTTTGGGGTGGTTTGTGATTGATTGATGACGATGATTGCTGTGGATTTGTCACCTTTGGGAATGTGGTTAAATTGGATTTTATTAGGGTTGCTTGGGTGCCCATCAGCTCAAAATTGTGTAAAATGCAACTTCAAATGCTAAAGGGTGTTTCTCTTTCAATCGAAGGGGTAATTCTTAGCCGAATATGGATCAATCTCTTCCATTGTTCATATGGGTTTGATATGGTTTCTATACTTTTTTGGAAGTTAGTATATGAGTGATTGAAATGTTCGTAAGTTGGCAATAGCTGAGTCGAGTTATTGGAAGTAGTACATAATTAGACTACAGAGGAAATGAAAACAAAATCGATACTGTAGTAGTGCTTAGCGAAATGGTTGTTTTTGTTGTTTTCTTAGATATGTTTTGTATGAATTCTCCAGTGATATTTTGAGGCAGCACTGATAGAGGATCTTCACATGTCCCTTGTCAAATATATCATATACCTGTGTTTCAGTGTGCTCGTCAAAACATGGTATAAATTAATATGTAACTAGACACAACAAATTCAGACAGCAAAATTCCCGTCGCTCGCTGGAACTCTGGAAATTTTAAATGTCATCAGAAATTTTTACCTCACATATATTTGTTTTAGAAATCTCCTTTTTTATGGCCTTTTCTTTTCCTTTTAATCCAGAATGCATTAAGCAGTAATTCTGTTCCTGTGATGTTGTTCTGCCTCTTGTTACAGTTCATGAAAGACTGCTTCGTACAAGTGAAGACTTTGTCTGGCCTGTTGATTCCACCTTCCTTGGTCGCTTCATCATTGATGTTGAGTTTCTTGACTTGAAGATATGCCCTTTAAATGTAAGTTCCATAGCATAATTATCTGTGTGTTAGTTTCTTTATAAAATTTGTTGTATCACACCAAATGGATTTCCATTATTGTTGGTTATCTCCTCACTGGTGGACCATGGGAGGCAAACCATCATTTAACTGTGGAAACAATTATTCTGTTTTTAGCTTGTTTTACCTAGATTAACTAACATGTAGTTCAGTACCGGTGTCTGGAGCACATCATTTCTTGCAATTGTATTTTAGTTCAACTATGTATGCATCCTTTAAGAGTGGTCAGTTATTTTATGAAATCAGGGCGGGGAAGCTAGTCCTGTATGGCCTGCTGATGGATTGATGCAATCTCTGTCAACCCAAAGCACTCTCCGGTGCCTCTCTCGCATGCTTTATGAGGGCATCCATGCTGATGTTACTATCAACACTGCTGATGGCAGTTTAAGAGCTCACAAAGCAATTCTTTCTGCAACTTCTCCCGTGTTCCAAAGCATGTTCAGTCACGACCTTAAGGAAAAAGAGTCCTCCATAATCCACATAGTAGACATGTCCCTGGAATCTTGCATGGCTCTTCTAAGTTACCTCTATGGAACCATTAAACAAGAAGATTTCTGGAAGCACCGGTTGGCACTTCTAGGTGCGGCAAACAAGTACGACATTGCAGACTTAAAAGATGCTTGTGAGGAAAGCCTTTTGGAAGATATTAACTCGACGAATGTCCTTGAGAGGCTGCAAGACGCCTGGTTGTACCAGCTGAATAAGCTTAAGAAAGGATGCTTGATGTACTTGTTTGATTTTGGAAAAATATATGACGTGAGAGAAGAAGTAAGTAACTTTTTCAGGCATGCAGACCGAGAATTGATGACGGAAATGTTTCAGGAGGTGCTTACTGTTTGGAAGCCTGTGTAGGTTACCATGGTATTCTTAGTGTCATATGAAATCAGGTGAAAGATACATGTATATACATTTGTGAGTCCTTTGGTTATATGCATATATGAGGATGTTGTGATCTCATAAGAGAGTTGTTAGTTTGAAGTTTAGTTTTGGCTCTCAATTGTTGTTTGAGTGAGATAATGTATGTTGTTGAAGCCAATATTGAATCTTGTAATGAATCTGCGTATTTCTGTTTTGAAAGCTTTAAAAGCTAAGGGTTGTTGGATAACCATTTTATTTCTACTTGATTGTGGTCACAGGCAGGGTGAAATTTCTCATGGCCTCTCGGGGGTTAAAATGGGTGGATAATTGTGGTTTGCTACAGTTGTCTTCCTTTTTTTTTTTTTTTTTTTAAAAAAGAAGGAAAAAATATATATATTATGATGAATTGAGATCTATTATCAAAATAATCTATCCTTTAGGTTTTCATTCTATTGTACCGCTCCTCAAACATTCACTCAAATTGAATTTTGTCGGTGTCATTTTATATTTATGTGATGTATTGTACATGTATGAACATTTTTAATGATATTTTATATTTATATGATGTATTGTGCCTGTATGAACATTTTTAATCATCAAACAATTTTCGACGTCTGATTATTTTTCAAGAACAATTATTTACAAGGTACATTAAGAATGAACAATTTCAATGAATGAACCACATTATAGAATGGCGAAGAAGGGAGTATGTGGGGACTTGGTATGTGTACTATGAAGAGTGAAAAATTTTCGATGTTGATCTCTTAACTATATCCAGAACGTGTACAAGCAAATGAAATTATAAACATATTTAGTTGATGATTGTTGGAACCAAATTTGCGCACATCTATGAGCGGTGATTGAGCACAAAACCGAGTAAACCTGAGCAACCTGCAAAACATTAAAACAACCGTAAGCAAACCTTAGACCAGAGGTGTGCTGGCCAAATGCTCTCCGACAGTCAAGTTAGTGAATGATTTGAGTCAAGCAATGGGCCAGAGAATTCAAGTGGGTAGATTGTTTTACCGTACATGAACTCTAGATGGGTGTATTTATACCTTGAGAGAGATTTTTTTTTTTTTTTTTTTTTTCACGATAGAATCCTCGTTCTAAGCCAGGAGAATCTTAGAGGATATCTAGTAAGTAGATATTGTTTTACCATTTCTCCCTTACTGTTAGTTTTCCATAGATTTCATCCAAATTAACGTTAACTCTTATCTTGTGCACACCACGTGACTCTCATTTGAAAATAAAAACGATACTTCACTAGACCTTTAGAGATTCACACATATTTGCACAAGTCAACACTTTAGAAATCTAGGGTTTTCAATTATTTCAAAGAATGAAGCGATCAAACTACTCTCATACATTGTGCACATATTTTCATTTAACATAAATTTAGATGGAATGAATAAAAAAACTAACAGCAGGAGAAATTGGTCAGAAAAATTAGTTCAAATCCATGATTTTCCAATTTAAAAATGGGGAAACTTGATATAAGTCCAATTTTTTGAGCCAATAGTAGGAATAGTCCAATTTATTAAAATAAGTCCAATTTGTTGTATTTAATTATTTAATTATCAATAGTTATCTGTTCAATGATAAGATTTATTACAAAAATCAAATTTCTTCCCAATTATCTCTTTGCTTATTTCTTTTTATTTATCTTTTTGTTATTTCTCGTCCTTCCTCCTACTTTAAACCCCATTTATAGATTTTATTTTTAATTTTTATAATCAACCTATATCACAGGTTAATTATATTTGTTTACCTATATAACACATTCTTTTTTTATAATCAACCTGTCACAGATTAATGTGTCTTGCTTGTAGGTATGTTATGTTTTTTCCTACCTTTTAATTAGGTTTCATATCTCACGTATAGGTATTATATACATTCATATATTTGTTACTTGAGTTAGGGTAGAATGTTTTGCAGATAAATTTATGTTAGTATATTAGTTTTTTTGTTATAAGATATTAAATATATTCTTTTGGAGTTGGAAAATACATAATATTAGAAGATTTTAATTGATTTTTAATATTTTTAGAAAATATAAAATGAGTATAAAAGAAATAAAAACATATAATTAGATAACTGGACTTACTCCTAAAAACATTCTACATTTTTGGACCTGGATCTAAAAGCCTCTTTAAAAATTTAGAGATAAATAAAAAATTAAGTGAAACTTTAGGGGAAAATCGGCAATTCACACTTTTTTCTTCGCCAATTGGTAATGTTACTTGGAACCTGGGTAGCCCAGCAAACCGACTGGACTAAGTAAGTAACACATAAATTCACACAATTCGATACTTTTTCGACGATCTCGATCAAATTACAGACCAAAAGAATTTTCCCAAAACTTTTAGAACGAACCCCTTCGCTACTTCCCCTTCCGCACAGTTTGTTTCTTTGAGCTCTCCAATGGCTTCCACCCTCTACCAATACTCAATCACTCAGCAAAACCAAGTCCTACCAAACACCCACCACCTCCTATCCTGCGACTGTTTCATCTTCCGCTTCAACTTCACCCACCAACTGCAACTGTTCTTCCCCCAGGACCTGATTGTCCCACTCAATTCAATCCAACAATCGTTCCTTGTCCCCTTTCATGTGTTTTTCTCACAGACCCGAGAAACAATCCAGACCATTCTATCCGGGACTGGAGTTTCCATGGACTTTGTGGAGACTCTGGTGCCGGAAGTTTATGCTTTGGCTGTGGAGATTACCCGGGACTCTGAATATGCTGAGCCGATAGTAGTCCCGCTGGATTTGGATGTCCTTGCTGTGACCCCTTTTGATGACCGGGAACAGATTGAGAGGGCTATTGTGGAATCTGGGCGGGTTTATAATCCTGTCCCGGGCGCCAAGTCATTGGGTGCCGGACTAAAGACTGTAAACATTGAGAATTTGGGTGTGAGCAAGGAATGTAGCATCTGTTTGGAGGAGCTTTCGACCGGATTGGAGGTTGTGCTCATGCCCTGCAATCATCTGTATCATAAAGATTGCATTGTTGAATGGCTGAAGAGAAGTCACATGTGCCCCTATTGCCGCTTCAAGATGCCCACTTGATTGCACTGGATTGGATTGGATTGCGAAAGGTAAATTCTTGGACTTGAATTTGGGATATCTTGTATTGGATTGGATTAGTGATTGACGTGATTATTATCAACCTGTTGGTGTTTCTCAGTTGCCACACCTGCTGGCTTGATCACATTGGCCTAACGAGATTATGGTCGAAATCGCGGTGTTTGATAGTTGATGGCAAGGTTCTTGTCTTGGTATGGCCGCTTCTGTATAAATTTTGTGTGTTTGTGTGTTGATATGTGATCATTCATATAAATCCATAGCAATTGTTGATTTGTATATCACTTTTAACCAAAGGTCAATCCATGTTTCTAACCAACACGAAGGAACTAATGATTTAATTGATTGCGTTGAGCCATTCAGCTTTCTGCTATGTTACCGACAATGGAGGGAGTCTTATGGAAAGTTTCCGGTGTTGTGCTTGGTACTGAAGTGCAGGGGACTTGATGCATTAGCCAGCTGCTATGAGTATCTGAGCTAGGTGCACGAAGGCTAAATAGATAAATTTCGGCGTTGATAGTTTTAAGGTAAATAGAAAATGCAGCAGAAGTTGATATGCAATGTGTAATGTAAGAGTAGTTTCTTGAGTCTTGGCAAAGACGAATCTCATTGTATTCGTTATCGACAATGCTAAAAGATTTTTGTCCTCTTTACCATGAACGAACGCGTTGCTTACGTTACAAATCGAAGGCATTTAAGGAGAAAAAGGAAAAAGATATTAACACTGTACACAAAAAAGAAAGCAAAAAAAAAAAAAAAAAAAAAAAAAAAAGTAGTGCACAGCTTCTTCTCTTCAATTGTACAAGGGTGTTTCTATGCAGATACTATTTTCTTCTTTGCCTCAGATCAGTTTAAAGTTCCCGCCGCGTCGCTCTTGGATTGGTTTATTTGAGCCAAGGAGTACCAAACTGCAAGGGCTTGTCAGCCAGTTACTGGATGATCATGTTATTTGCAAGTTTGTGCCGGAGGAGACCATTCAAGCAAGCAGGTTGGTTCCAGAGTTTTTCATCGCAAAGAGGGATTTGTTGTTTTGGATTCGGGTTTAAGTTGATTTGGTGAAGGGTAGTTGTTTATCTCCTCGTTCCAAGGCGTCTCTCCATTGCCTGTACCTCACTCCTAGCTTGTCATAGGTCACCGGCGAATTCCATACATTTGCCCCGTTGTTCATTCGCTCTTGTTGACCTAGGACGAGCCTTAGATCCTCATTCAAAACCTGTGGATTGAACACAACAAATTTTGTAAGCAGGAATGCGAGAAACAATGGTTATGTGAAAAGTAAAGTACGTCGCAAACAATTTTGTTTACCTGTTGGGCAAAATGCCTCCACATAAAGTTCATGAAGGGAACGTGCTTCAGCACGGGCGCAAAATCCAGCGACATTCTGTATAATAATCTTGTCTTACCTCTCGAAGAAGGTAAGCATACATGGAGTTGATGAAGATGTGTGGAACACTGTTTAGCACTCTGTCCTTGCAGTTTTCCCGGTTTTGAGATCCCGATGGTTGAATTTACCATACAAGGTGGTCGAAATTCCATATCTATAGGGTAAGGGTCCCAATATCCTTGGAGGCCAGACGCAGGCGTCAAGAATTTCACGAAGCTGAAAATTCAGATCATTCACCACATTAAATCCTGATGGAAAGGATTTGTTGTGAAACAACGCGCTACAACAGAAGCAATTCCACACTGATGGATAGATCTTCGATTCTTCGAAAAAGAAAAAAGAAACAAACCTAAAACAAACCTAGGAACACTCCATCCCTTCGCAAAGGTGGACGTGTGAGTGAAAGGAGCATGAGCGAGATCTAAAAGGTTATCAAGAAGCAGCCCATGTTCCACTGGGAGTTCTATGACGAGCTGCCAAGAACAGTAGAAAAATGTTACAACACTCGTCCACGTATAGAAACAATCACTAAACCTTGTTTTAGAAGAGCTAAAAGGATAAGAATTTTATCTGTAGCATACCTCGGCATGGATTTGAAATCCTGCAGGAGGTTGTAAAGAAGGAAGAGTGGCTGACGGAGGATCAGCACCGGGCCAAATCCACAGCATTCCATCTTTCTCGAAACATGGCAATGACTTAATCTTCACTTTGTGTAATCGCGTAGATGGCATTTTTTCACATGTTCCATCGGTTGAATACTCCCACCCTGAAATTTATCCATCACAATGCTGTCAAAATGTTGAGTCCTAGAATCATAAAATGTCCATTGTTATGACCTAAATAAGCGCAAATGGCAATGCCGTTTAAAGATGTCACTAACCATGGTAAGGGCACGTGATACGGCCCTCATTTACTGAGCCGAGGTCAAGAGGGCAAGCTCTGTGCGCACAAGTATTCTGCACACATCCAGGTTTCCCATCTTTTCCACGAAAGAGAACCCATGGTTCCTCAAAACAATCAAGTGGAACCTGAAAAAAGAAAACCGACGAGACTTTTGCTATAAGACATGCTAGATAACAAGTTCTTCAAAAGATTAACTCCGCAGAAGAAGTGTAACCGATAGATAATATCAAACTCCATAATGTTCAAACTATAATATAGCAACGAAAACCTATGCCGCTGAACTAACTATGTTTTTTGTTGTTGTTGTTAATGCTAATGTAGCTAATGCACAAATAATGAATGACAAATTCGAAGAACTAGCCTACCATGGTATCATCTTTCAGGTCAGTGGTGAAGGCAACAGGATACCAAAAATTCTTCAATCGGGGATGGTAGGATTGAACTGGACCTGAAACGTTCAAGCATTTTCGAGGAGGCTTCCTTTTTACAGAATCTAGAGATTGCGTAGAAGTGCTGGGAGAAGGGGATGCTTCCTCGGAAGATGTAGTTGCTCTATCTTGTAACAGCTTATCATTCACTAATTCTTCCATGTAAGCCAATTTATCCAACGCTGTGGAAACCCTTGCTTCCGATATATGAACCTGTTGTAATTCAATTTCAATAGTATCTGATCAGCTGAATAGTTTAATCTTCGTAAGTGCTACTCAATTTTCAAGGCGGATAAATGGAAGGAAATTTCAAGTTATTTGCAAGTTACAAGGTTTTATATCTTCAGGTGTTAAAAAATTATGTACCTGTCTATGAGCCTTTCCTAGTTCTTCTTGCAACTCCGCGAGCTCCTTTTTGACAGTACCTATAGACTTATATTCTCGGGCTAGAGGATTTAGAACGTCCACAACCTGAGCAGCCATACTCGAGTGTAAGAATCCCAACGGAAATTTTCAAAAGCTAAAAAGATAATTACTAACTAAACAATAGTTTCCCCCCATGAATCAATGCTCAATGCGCATCACTAGAATTTTTCAAGATTTTGAGATTCGAACTTGATATATCGTCTAGAATCCAGATAGAAGTTACTCATCTTAGCACTCTGACCTTTTCATGGAGGAGCATGATTGCGAGCACATCTTGTCGAGCTCGCCAATCACAATACTGTATATCAAATCTAGCAACTTCCAAGGCCTGGTTTGCATCCAGAAACTTGCCTTTAGATTGTGGAAATTTCGACCTCGGATCCTCCACATCAAAGAGTGTGCTCCAAGCATTCTTCTTCTCTATCTCTGACTGCTCTCCGAATACAGCAAATACTCGAAATCCTCCTTTCACACCCTGAAATTTAACAAACCCAACCACCTAAGCCACTACATGATAATTTGGTCTATATTCATTAGATAAAGATCATAAGCACTAGTTTCAATCGACAACTCAATTAACCAACAAACCAACTAAATTCCCCTTTAAAATTAGCTTGTGCCCACTTAAATAAAGGTGAAACCTATCCAAATTTGTTTACTTTTAAGCACTTAACAAACACACTAGATTATGGGCTTGTTTGGAAATGCTTATTCAGAAAACACTTATCCACATAAGCAGTTTGAACTTTGAAGAACGACCGAAACTTCAAATAAAAACCCTAAAAGTCGCTTTTGCAATACATGAACACTTTTAATCTGTCATACCAAAAATTATCATAAGCGCTTTTGATTATCTAAAATCGCTTTCGAAAAAAGGCCCCTAACATGCATTATTCCACATTTCAACGTACAAGTCTCTCAGATTTGATAAGTGAAGTATGAATTCGTACCTTCCTGGTGCTAAGCTTGGTTGTTCTGCAAAAAGATATTGGCAGAGATAGAGCTGCAGCTGTGGCTACAATGGTCATGGCGTTTGAAGCTGACAGACTCATGGCATAGATAGAGAGAGAGAGAGAGAGAGAGAGAGAAACGTAAGAGATATTGGTGTTTCAAATTTATTGTTGGAAAGTTTTGTTGATAAGTGGCTCCTGTAGCCCGCGATCTCAGTTCTCCTCCCACGACGCGCCACGTGGATGCAGTTCATCACACGTGGCAAGCTCTAGTTCCACATGCTTTTTGCTTGTGTCGAGGAGTATCTGGCAGAAGTGGGGCCCATATATCTTGCCAGCTCGGATGACCAAGATATCTTTATCTACCCACCCCGTTTAGTGTATTTAGGCACTTCGATTTTTCAAGTGGGTTGGGTTTCGAAGTCGGTGGGTGCTTCACCTCTAATTTTATTTTATTTTTGTATTAAATGATAAATTTGTTAGATTAGTTACCGATGAACTTCAAACCCACGTCATCATGCAAGGGTTTAAGTTATTTTCATCACTGTAGTAAAGGGTCATATGCTAATTTTTTAAATGTGGGAGGTTCCGGGTTCGATGTTCTTCTGCTTAACTGTGACCATGGCTCACGGATATAGTGAAATTCCCCATAATTGTACCTAAAATGACTAAATAATCGAAACTTGCCATCATATGTCCCCTTTTAAAAAAAAAAAAAAATGATAAATTGATTGGCAAGGGGTGATTGTTTGTGATCAAAGATGTTGATGGTTGTGAATTGTGATGGGTGCTTAGTGTGTAGCATCTTATTTTCAAGTCAATTAAAAATTTGAAAAGAGAGAGTATGTGCTTTGACATGCTTAATGGGTTGGGCTCAATTTCGCGGTCGGGTCGGTACAGCGTCAACTTTGGGCCGAGCATTTGCTCGCTGAAATGGTTTGATCGTTGTTATGCCTTGTGGGATGGGATGCAAAAGGATAATATTTGTCTCTTTTATGGGGAGACTTACTTGTCCTCCCACTTGCCACTAACAAACTTTTACCGTCCCACCATTATAATTGAAATTGTTCATTCATTTTATTATCATTTAAAGATCAGACATGCAAAAAATTATCCAATTTCTAGTTCATTCAACCATTCATATGCATAAAACAAATAGACAGTCACAAGTTGCTATATGTTACGAAAATTGTTGATTGGGTTTTACACTATGAATAACTAAATGATCTCCATTGAATGATTTTTCTACAAATATGATCTTTAGATGATGATAAAGAGATTGAATAGTTCCAATTTTAATTAATACAATAAAGATTCGTTAATCATAAGTAAAGGGCAAAGTAAGTCTGGCCATGGGGGAACAAGCATTATCCAATGAGAAAAGTGTTACAATTCGTGTTGTTTGTTCTTTTAGATACTAAAAGCTCTTAAGAGAAAATTTGGTAGAAAATATTTTTAGTGCTTTTTACATAAGCACATTCTATGCGCTTTTTTGGGAATTACTTCTAGAAAGTCTATGAATTTGGTTTGGTTTTGGCTAAAGTCAGATCGATTTTGTTTGGTTTGGAGAATAGAGGAGAAGATAAAAAGATTGCAAGAGAAGCAAAGGTGAAGACAAAAAAAAGAGGAAGAGGTGAAGAGAGAAGGTGGTGAACGGAGGGAGGAGGATGAGATAGAGTAAGTAGGCAACTCAAAGTGAAGGACAAATTTGCATCCACCTTACGGGTGTGCTTCTTGTTCACTCATGTGTGAATAACGTACTTTAATTGTATAAATTTCAAAATTCAGGCTTATCTGCTTAAATCATTAATTAATAGGAACTTGGTAAGTTATCTTTATGCATAGAACAAATTGATAAGTATAGTAACAATTTACATTCTTATGATGAAGTATCATTAGTTTGACACATATGGATGATAATCATCAAAGTGATTGATATTCTACTAAGACATTCCTTAAATGATGAATAAGAAATAGAGAAACTCTTACATTGACATTGGTACGATTATCAGAGTTAATTGGACAACAAAGTGCAAACAGTGCAACTATGGTTGAATGTAATATTGGCACAAAATAAAAATAATGTTAGAATAGTGTTATTTACACATTATTTTTATTTCTCACACTCTTTCTCAATTTGATCCTTAGATTAAATAACTTTAAAAAAAATCAATGTCTATAAATTAACAAGGGTATATAAAAATAAAAACGATTATGTAAATAATCCTGTCCAAAACAAAATAAATGAAACAATATCTAAACCGACAGTCACAGCTCGGTGCCCAACATTAGATTGCTGGTAAAAGAAGCAAGCAACCTCCAATCAGACAGACAATCAGACAAACATTTCTCGAGTTCTTTTCATTAATTTTTTTTTTCAACTACTACGAGTACGAACAACCTCTAAAATATCTTTGCCATCCCGTTTTAACTTTTAATGGAGTTACTGTAGAGAGAGAAAGTAGAGCGAGGGAGAGAGAATATAATGAGCAAAACAACGAGAGGTCCGAAAGAGGACAAGGCGGGACCTTTCTTCTTGGCCACTCTGTTGCTTTGGTTCGTCTCGGTCCTGTTCGAAATACTCTTCCACCGGCGATCGGAGCTGCTCGCCATTGTTGCCGGCTACTTCTTTTACCAATTGGCCAACTGGGTTGTTTGCAGTTTCGTCTCTCGTGACCCTTTCTTTGTCAACACCTCCGTTTCTCTCCTCCACTCCTCCATAACTTCCGCTTCAGGTCTCTCTCTCTCTCTAACTTTTGCGTTTTGAAAATGTCTGATGGGCTATAGAGTATGCTCCGTAGTTTAACAAAAGATGGAATCTTTGTACTGAAATTAACATTTGAACTTTGTTAACTCAAAACCCAGTTCATCACTAGCAGGTTAGCAGGTTGTAACTTGGTATCAAGGTTGCCTATGTGCCTAGATTTTTGTCGTCTTATGATTGAGGCTGGTTTGGAAGCCATTGTTTCTTTGATTAGATTGGATATGATGGGGTCTCTGAGCACAGAGAGACTTCGCTACAACCCGAGATGCCACCATGGCCTTCTGGTTCCCCGGACCAATGGCATTGTATCACTGGCCCAAAGGCTATGGTGGCAGCACGGAGAGACTTCACTACAACCCTGAAATGCCACCATGGCTTTCTGGTCCCCCGGACCAATGGCATTGTGTCATTGGTCCGAAGGCCATGGTGGCAACCCAGGGTGTAGAGAAACTATTCCCTGTAATATTTGTAAAAGTAGAATTTTATAGTATGAGTACTTAACTGCAATGTTATAGATTTTTGGGCAACGGACGAAATAGGTGCCTGCATATAGGATAAAGATAAGAACTTGCAATAGCTAAATTGAAGAACATTTTGAGTTGAAGTTTCAAAATCAAGGTACTTAGCTTTCGACATTTGTATGATCAATTAAATTTTCAAGTCCCCTACAATACATTTCCAAACGAGTTTTTTAACTTCTTTTTGTAACTAGCGTGAGTGTATCTTTCTTCATTCCTATTATATTGGATGGTAAGTTAAGTGTGTTTATTTTTGCAGTGGTATTCATTTTGGTTAATCAGTGTTTAAGAAATGGTTCGGTTGGAATGTTTGAGCACTCGAAGTTGGTTGGATGTACTTGGCCATGGGCATACCCAGCTTTGTGCTTCTCATGCGGTTACTTTGCATATGATCAGTGGGATATGCTGCATTATGGGTTATATAGTGGTTGGATCCCTTCCATCTTGATGCATCATCTGGTTCTCCTCATTTACCTTACTCTTGCTTTGTATTAGAATGTCACCATCAATTCTGACTCTCATTTGTGAGGTACGTTGAACTATCTTCTTAATGTTGGAGAGTTGACTTTTGTACTTAGTTTAGTTACCTTTTTTTTTTAGTCCTTATAATCAGATTGTAATTAGGTTATTTGATGTTTATTTCTTTCCTTGTAAATCACTCTTGTACATTATATATTTTCCTCATTGGTGAGAAGAATGATATTGGAAAATTAAGCCCCAAAGATAAGCTCTAATTAGCATGGTATCAGAGCAGAGATCCTAGGATTTTTGCTCTGCTCGTTCCCTCAAGCAAACTCAGCCTTCCCATGAAGAACCTACCACCACTTCACAGTGGAAACAATTTATCCTAACCGATCCTACCCCTATACTAAACACTACTACCCTAACTGACCCTACCATGAATCCTCCTGTTTTGAGTTCTTTCGACATGCCTCCGGAGTCCTCAGGTAACTATGGTTATGCTTTTAATATGAATAATTGTGATACTCAGTCCGATTGGATTATTGACTCCGGTGCCACATATCATATGACCTATAACCCCACTGATTTATCTTGTGATACTGTTCCACTTCGACGAAATATTACTAATGCTAATGGTGTCACCTCACCGGTAACTGGTGCTGGCACTGTACGCCTCACGCCTACCCTCTCTTTGCTGCATACACTACTTGTACCTTCACTAAAGCATAAATTAATGTCTCCTAGCCAAGCTCCTAAGCAATTGAATTGTTGTGTACTATTGTATCTAAAGTTTTGTCTTATTCAAGATATTCTCACGAATTAGATAATTGGTCGTGGTACTAAGAGGGGGGATCTCTATTTTGTGGACGATGTCAGTACAGGAAGGGTCAATCTCGCCCAAAGAGCCGTTGATCACAAACGGCGTCAGATATGGTTATGGCATCATCGTTTGGGTCATCCGTCTTTCAGTTATTTACAGCATATGTTTCCGAATTTATTTGTTGGTTGTTCGGTTTCAGACTTTAAATGTGACACTTGCGTACTTGCCAAGAGTCACCGTGTCTCTTATTCGTTGAATTATAATAAAAGTGATATTCCTTTTGGTCTTGTTCATTCAGATGTTTGGGGACCATCTCCGATTACTACTTCATCTGGTATTAGGTGGTTTGTAACGTTCATAGATGATTGCACATGGATGACATGGTTATACCTTCTTAAGCATAAAAGTGATGTGTTGCTGGCATTTAAGACATTCCACACCATGATTTAGCCACAGTTTTCTACTAAAATTTGGATTTTGCATTCTGATAATGGTGGTGAATATGTTAATAATGATTTTACACATTATTTAATTAATCACGGAATCTGCCACAAGACTACTTGTCCTCAGCCTCCTCAACAGAATGGGGTGGCTGAGCGCTAAAATTGCCATCTATTAGAAACAGCTCGATTGCTATTGATTGGGACGGATGTTCCCCGCTCATCTTGGGATGTTTCTCTTTAGACTGCCACTTACCTTATCAATCGTATGTTATCCAAAGTATTGAATTTTCTGACACCTTTGCAAGTTCTTGCTACATTCGTGCCTCTACCGTCTATTTTGGTGCTCGCACTGCGAGTTTTTGGATGTGTTGCCTTTGTTCATCTACATAAAAATCAACGGACAAAACTTGACCCATGTGCTCTCTGGTGTGTTTTCATGGGGTATGGATTACATCAGAAAGGGTACCATGCTACCACCCTTCTTCATGTCGGATGTATACTACCATGGATGTTACTTTTTTTGAGTCTGAGATGTATTACTCTTCGGCTTCTTCTAACCCTCATCTTCAGGGGGAGACACTGACAAGCAGGTTTGGACCATGGCTGCTGCTACCACTGATCTTTCATTGCCACTGTTAGCCGAGCCCGCATTGGCTGCATTGCCAGCCTAGCCAATAGAAGTAGCATCGCTGCCCACAGAACTAGCGGCAGACACTGCAGTGCCGTGCTCACCCACGGCAACAGTGTTGCCACTTACCGATCTTGAGACTTCTATTGATACCACTCCCCCTCGTCTCAAAATATAGTACCACCAGATGACCATATTCCAGAGAATATTCCTGAGGTAAGATCTACTATCCTTATTGAAGTATCCGATGTTCCGAATTATCAGTTACCTTTCAGGCACAACCAGGGAAAGCCACCCAATCGATATTCATCAGAAACAACGAAAGGCTCTAAATATCCCATTGCCAACTATGTGTCATCACATAAATTATCAGAACCCGACAAAGCTTTTGTACAACAAATATCCAATGATAGCACACCAAGTTCATTGAAGGAGGCACTATCTGATGATCGATGAACCAAGGCAATGGAGGAAGAAATGGATGCACTTCAGAAAAATCAAACATGGGATTTAGTTCTGCTACTCCAAGGAAAAAAGAGAGTGGGATATCGATGGGTGTACACCATCAAGTACAAAGCTGATGGGTCGATTGAACGATACAAAGCATGATTGGTGGCCAAAGGATACACTCAGATGTATGGTGTTCATTATACAGAAACATTTGCTCCGGTAGCAAAGATTAATACGGTAAGAGTGTTACTTTCATTGGCGGCTAACTTGGATTGGCCATTACAGCAATTTGATGTGAAAAATGCTTTCTTACATGGTAATGTTAAAGAATAAGTGTATATGGATATTCCACCTGGTTATGCATTGGTTTCACAACCCAGACTGGTGTGTAAGTTGAATAAAGCATTGTATAGATTGAAACAATCACCTCGGGCATGGTTTGGTAGGTTATGAACAACTATGAGGAAGTATGGGTTTAGGTAGAGCAATTTCGATCATACACTTTTCTTGAAATGTTGAATGGGTAAATTGATGACACTTATTATTTATGTGGATGATATAATTGTTACAGGTGATGATAAAGAGGAAATCTCAAGGCTGAAAGATTACTTAGCAACTGAGTTCGAGATGAAAGATCTTGGTGGATTGAAATATTTCTTGGGTATAGAAGTAGCTTGATCTAAACAGGGTATATTTCTATCTCAAAGAAAATATGTTCTTGACTTGTTAGTTGAAACCGAAATGCTTGATTGTAAACCAGCTGACACCCCTATAGTCCAAAATCACCATCTTGCCATGCACCTTGATCAAGTTCCCATTAACAGAGATCATTATCAAAGGTTAGTTGGGAGGTTAATTTATTTATCTCACACCAGGCTTGATATTGCATACGCAATAAGTGTTGTTAGTCAATTTATGCATTCTCCGAGTGAGGCACATATGGGTGCAGTTGAGCGCATCCTACGATACCTGAAGTCCTCACCAGGTAGAGGTATCATGTTTTCCAAGAATGATCATTGCCGAATAGAGGGTTACACTGATGCAGATTGGGCAGGCAACATTACCGATCGTCGGTCCACATCTGGTTACTTTACATTTATGGGAGGAAACTTAGTGACTTGGCAGAGTAAGAAACAGAAATGGTTGTTTTATCAAGTGCAGAGGCGGAATACAAGGGTATGGCAAAAGGAGTATGTGAACTATTATGGCTTCAGAGGTTACTTGGTGAACTTGGGTATCCTTCGAATTCAGCCTCAGATTTATTTTGTGATAATAAAGCAGCTATCGATATCTCACACAACCCAATTCAACATGATCGCACAAAACACGTGGAAGTTGACAGACACTTCATTAAGGAGAAGTTGGATGGGAATATTATTCAATTCCCGTTTGTAAAGTCAGGATCAATTAGCGGATATCTTAACTAAAGCTATTGCAAGTCAAGCGTTCTACAACTCTCTTATCAAGTTGGGTATGAACGACATTTATGCACCAACTTGAGGGGGAGTGTTGGTGAGTTGACTTTTGTAATTAGTTTAGTTACCTTTTTTTTGAGTCCTTATAATCAGATTGTAATTAGGTTATTTGATGTTTATTTCTTTCCTTGTAAATCACTCTGATATCAGAAAATTAAGCCCCAAAGATAAGCTCTAATTAGCACTTAAAAGCTTTCTTTTCCTTAGGCTTTCCGTTTCTTCTTCAGATAATATTTCTTAGTGTAAAGAAAATTCATCCAAAGTGTAAACTGCTCGGTTGAACTGTGAGCCAATTGGACCCAAAGACGATTTGAATCCATCGTTGTGTCCTCATGCGAAAGTACTGTTATGTTGTGATTATTTCGTAACATATTGCATAATGGTAGGAGATAACGAAAATGTCAGCAACCTCTTTCTTTTTTTTGTCTCCTGATTTTGTTTGAACGAGGGATGGAAAGTCTCGTTTAATTTATTTCTCATTGAGGTGCTCAGGTTTACTGGGTTTCTAAGTTATTTTCCCTTGTAAAAGAATTGTCTTGATTATTCCTTCACTAAGATTTATCTAGTTAAAGTAACTACAACCTCGAAATGAAATATTTCGATGTTGAAATAATAATATGTAAAACATGGTAACTTCAAATAAATGCTAAGAATTTAAAATCTTAAGAGGGATTTAGACTCATAATGTGAATTCTACACAACATGAAATTGGTTATGATATTTCTGTTTCTTTCAACAGCTGCATTCTATCTTTCTGCAGGTGAGGAAAGCACGGCGGATGGCTGGCATTCGTGACGCTAGAAGCAAACTTGTAAAGGCAGAGTGGGTTCTTAATTGGGTAACCTTCACTTTCGCAAGGACGGCAGCTCACCTTCTCATTACAGCCAAGCTCTTCTGCGATGCTCCAAAATTCGGAAAAGGGTATAGAGCTGCCGCTTGCGCTGTTTGGGATGTTCGGAATGAACTTTCTGAATGCTTCTCTTGGCATTGACCTCTTCCATGCCTTCAAGAGAGAGGAATTCTCAGCATGCTAATGCTCATCATGAATGACAAGGCCGAAACAAAGAGTTGCAAATAATTTTGGTTTCTGTTGTTTAATTTATTTGATTTTGCACATGAAATCATCGTCGTTTCTTTGAGAAAATAAACAATGTAAATTATGTGATTATACGAAAAATATGGTTTGTTTCCATCTAAGTTTTATTTTTTTTATTATTATTTTTTATGTTTTGGTATCAAATCATTTAGTTTATTTGGGTCCTAAGAGATGAAAAAAAAAAAAAAATCAGGACAAATTGAAAAGAGGTCCTACCGGGAGTCGAACCCAGGTCGCTGGATTCAAAGTCCAGAGTGCTAACCACTACACCATAGAACCCAATTTGCTTGATCATTACACCAGATGAAATAAAAGGGTAAGCTAACCCAATTAAATATGAATCCTTTAGGGCCAATGCTGTGTCGTTTGGCGCTGCTAGAGATGGATGAGAATTCTCTCCGGATCCTCTTTGTGAGGATCAGACATTATACCCGTTTATCGTACATTGTACAGCTCATTTTTGTTAGGTACTATTTGTTTTTAATTTTAAATTAAAATTTTCATAACGATTTTTAGAAGCAATGGATAGGATGTGAGGATCCGGATGGGATCCACATCAGCTAGAAGTGTGGTTCAATTAACAAATGTTGATCATGCTACGCTTAACATTTGAACACAAAATTTAAAGAGGAAAACTAATGAAAATGACTTGAAAATTTTGAGTTTTAAGGATAGGGACAAAATAAAGGGTAAAATGAATGGTACCAAGATTGATTTTTTAGTGTAAAAATGTGATTTTTCGTTAAGATAAGCAGTACCGGGAGCTTTTTAGTAATTTAAAATTCAAATGGATTCACGATAGGTATCATTTATTCGACAAGTGTTCACCCAGGGGCGGTGGCGCAGTTGGCTAGCGCGTAGGTCTCATAGCATCTGAGTGATCCTGAGGTCGAGAGTTCGAGCCTCTCTCGCCCCAAAAGCTTTTCATTTTTTTTACTCTCTTTTTAGGGTAAAATCTCTCTTTGCACCACTGTTTACCATCCTGGAGGAGTTTCCATTTTTCTAGCTGTGTGGCCGTTGAGTCGCGACATTCCATGACCATAACAACTCGACTCGGTTCCTTAGTTTGCTCATCTTTACATAATCTCACAAGAACGCATCTGATATGCCCCAAAAAGGATAAAATTATAAGAGCTGAGAATCTCTTGCAAATAAACTGAAGCACTAACTTCCCTGCTGTAATACAAACCCCACAAACCAATTATGTTCTTGTTTTCTCTACTAAAGAATTAACCTCGCCTAAATTTCTAGTCGTATCCCACTCTTGGTTCGGGAGAAGAACTTCGCAAACCCATTTCGATTCTTCTCAGAGCTGACATGAGTCGACAACACAGTGGATGAGGTTGATGCAGACGAAGATGGTGGGGAGTTGTCCTCATTTCTATTTGTTGAAGGACCACAACTCTCATCGGCTGGTTTTGATACAGAATCTCGTTTAGGTGAAAATGTCACATTGGAATGCAACTTCCACTGTTCATCAGCCTGAGGAATCTGCGGCGCAACACCAGTGAACCCTGGGAGGCTTTCGGAGTCTATCAGGAAATCTTCTAGTGTCGCTAGAGATTTGAGTTGATTTCCTAGCGATGCTATTGTCTTCTGGCACTCAGCAAGCTTTCCAGCTGCTACAGCTAGGTCTTCCTGGAAAATTAGTCACCACAACATTAAATTACGGCATATTCATTTGTTTTAACTAGGTAAATGGCTTGAATAATCGAATACCAAAAGACGTAATGTAGATGGGTAAGTCCTTGATCACCAACCTGCTTTCTCTTCAATTCACTGTTCGAGCAAGCAGTTTTCTGAAGCTTGAATTCTTCGTTTTTTCTTGATAGCTCCTCCTCTAAATCCTGACATCTGATGGCAATTTCTGTTGACAAAGCCTTCTCCCTTTGAACCTCTGCTTCCAAAGAATCAACCTTAGCAGACATGGTCCGCGCCTCTGCTTCCATGCTAATGAGCTGAGACTCAATAGTCTGCCTTGATTCATTTGCAATACTTAGCTCCTTTTGTAACTCCTCCAACTTCATTTCTGCTTCTTTAAGCTGAAACTCTGCTGCCGCATAACATTCTTGACTTTTGGCTAAAGCGGTTTTTATTTTAGCTTTCTCTACTTCCAAATTTTCTCTCTCGACTTCCTTCTTTTCTAACATGTCTTCTAATTCGGCTGCCCGATGACTCATAGCTTCAATTTCAGCATTCTCTACCTCTAACTTTTCTTTCTCTACTTCAAGCTTTTCTAACTTGTCCTCAAGTTCGGCCATCCGATGACTCATGGCTTCAAGTTCAGCTCTCAAGGCACGTTCTTCATTATTGGTTTGATTAACTATGGCTTCGGATTCCAGATAACTAGCTTCATTCTCAGTCTGTGGCAACGAAGCAAGTCGTTCCATCTCTAGGAAATCGTCCATGAGATCAACATCAATGGAAGGGGCAGGCAAATTTCTGCTTACAGCCTTTTCATTCTTGAATTGATCAAGCTCAGCAACCAGGGCCGAAGCCCAACAGTCAGAGAAAGTCAGGTCACGCTTGTTTGCCTCTGAGCCATTCATCTTTTGAGAATCTATCTCCATCATGTTTAGCCGCTCTCCACTGTCCGATTGACTATCCATGCAAGACTCCACGTACATTGAAGAAGCAGCACTGGACTTGTGATCAATGACAGTAGGTATTTTACTACCCAAAGCTTTTAGCCTCCGGCACTCGGATTCAAGCCTTGCAACCTTTTTTATACTCTCTAAATGTTGCTTACTGGCCGTTTCAGCTGCTTGAGTACTTAAGTCCCTTTCAATTGTCATGATTTCCAACTCCTCTGCTTGAGTCAGTAGCTCATGCTTTAGGGCCGAGTTTTCTTTTTCTAAAGATTGCAGCTTATGAGAAAGATGAGGATCGACAAAAGCAGAAGCTTCAGATCTATTCACTTCTGCTTTTCTCTGTAGCTCAATAATCCGACTTTCAAGCTTCAACTTGGTGGACTCCCAGTCACGGGTTTTCTTCAGCACAGCTTCCTGTATGGTTTGTTCCTGCTCCTCTCTCGCTTGTCTAAGCTGTCTAACGCATTCCTTGAGGGCCCCATCTAGATGGCTTACACGATCTTCCAAAGCCGAGTTTTGTTGAACTGTAACTTCAAGTTCTGACTTAAAAACCGCAGCCTCATTTTCAGCCTTTTCCCAGCCTATAATAACATAAAAAACAGAATGGTTTAAGATAGAAAAACATGACAATTATATAAAATCCTTGGAAAACAAAACTATAGATCATGGTTGAGATTTGATAAACGTATTGTTCTCTTCTATTTGGAAAGATTATCCATTGCCGTTAGGAATTTCACAAATCTTTAAAATTCATCGCCATCATTATGTAGATAAAATATCTGTGTAAAGAGAAATTAGCAGAATTACCATGTTATATGACTATTACCTGCGACAGCTTCTTCAGCAACTTTGGCATGCTGCTTCACCAAGTCTTCTTTGGCGCTAACATTCACAAGAGCAGCTGATAATCTCTCCGTTAGACTCTTCAGACTATAATTAACATGGTCAGCACTGGATGCTGCTTTTGATGTGACTTCAGGTGATTGAGCATCATGATTCGGAGATGCCTTTTGTGCATCCTGCTAGAATGATATCATAAGATATTCGACCATAGTTAAACATGCATAAAATCATAGTTCGGATTGCACAAACAACAAAAAGCACCTAATTGAGAGCGTTGTAAATGCACCAAAAGGCTTATTGTAAGAACAGGAAAGGAAATATTGCCGGTCTCTTAGAGTGATATGAAACAGTCTGAAAACTTAAGGGCTTATTTTTAGCTATGTTCCTGGAACTCCATTTTGATCTCACTTTGCCCCCGGTAACTCAAAAGTCACCACTTTACTCCCTGAAACTCAAAATTCGTTCCACTTTGACTTGTGGACTCTCTCTCTTAACAGATCTTAAGGCAATGTGGAGCAAATTTTGAGTTTTATAGAGACAACTTTCAAGTTTCAAGGGAAAAAATGGAATCAAAATCAAGTTCCAGGAGGCAAAGTGAAGAGAACCTTGAGTTTCAGGGAGTAGAGTGGCGACTTTTGAGTTACAAGGAGCAAAGTGAGATTAAATTCAAGTTCTAAGGGGCGGAGCTAATAATAAGCCATCCTATAATTGGCTAAATCAAAGTGGCTGCTATTAGTTTGTATACATGTGGTCACACTAGAAGCTACCATTTATCTTCCTTTGGAGCCTGCAAGGTGTCCTGTAATACTAGTAATTATTCAGTTTTTAGCCACCATAGGAGGGGTCAGTGTAGGTAATAAATCCAAAAGTAGGACCCATAAATTATAAACTACACCCTCTATTCTCCAACATGATGCCTCAAACCTAGTCAACTAGACCAAAACTTCGATTTTTTAATTCCCCCTACTTGAGATAACAATTTCAAAAATTTTCTACCACATTTCACAACTACCACAGCCCTGTGTACTCAACCAAGCCTGTTTGGGTTACAAATTTAAAAGTTCATCAGCCAAACTTCGTTTTCTAAGCGGTTGTTAACAAAATGAAACTTCAAGAGTACCAAAATTTTAAACGTTATAAAACTCAGTTGGCATCAAGTATCTGCCACTCAAGGCAATGAAGACAACAAACAAGCAAGAGGGAGGAAACATATAGGTCATAAGCCTTTCTACGACACCAACTAGCTAGATATGATAATGGTATCTCAAACAGGAAATGCAACCTAATTGTTTGGTTACACGGGCAGGCAGAAAGTCCTTGTGCAGGGCTACAAAGAATACGAAACACAAATTCCAAATCAGAACAGCCTAATCTATCTAATGGTTGTTTAGAACACTCGGTCATTGAAGGCAATTGATTAGCATAGGTGCATATTACTATGTTTTGGATATATGTTTCAGAAATGAGAAAAATATGTAGGATAGTAAACTAAAGCAATCAGTGTGCGGATAAGCAATGGTAGTTACGGTACATTATTTGTCTCCTCACATCATTAAGAGTCTATCCAGACAACAAAGAAATGGACAGAAAACTTCCACTGTAAATGCAATCTTCAACTTCTGAAGGACATAAAAATTCATCAATAAAGCAAGGCTTTAAAGGGGTAGGGAGCAAAGCCGTTTATGTAAAATTGAGGACAATATACGTTAGTTACTTAGTTAAATGCCAAAAGAACAATGTGTACAAGCTTTGCAGAAGTAAAGTTGAACTCAAATATTGTGGTAATCAGGGTTCAGCTACCCACCTGTTCATCGGAGTACCTCTCCGAGTTCGAAGATACTGAACCTGAACTATCAGTTTCTCCAGAGCTCTTCTCCAAAGGCTTCTTCTTCCACAACCACTTGCGCTCCATCTATTGTTACTGTTCAATTCTCAACTCCTCAACTAGCACTTCACAATGTGTTCATCTGTCCAATTACAAGTTTACAGACGTGTCATTGAAAAACCACCACGAATCCTCTTCAAAGTTGCAGAAAACAAAACAAGAAAGCAAAAAATAGATAGCCGACACCCAAATCTTTGTCAATTTTTGCTGCACAACTCAACTCCAACCAATACAGCCAAGCCTTTCAAAATCAGAAAGCAATATTCTTTCCACCAAATCCAAAGCATTTGAGTAAAAAAGAATGACTTCGCTTATCGCATTCTCTCAGCTTTGCTTCAAATCCACTCCAAAAACCATCTAACCCAAACAAAATATTATCACTTTATATAAGAATGAAAACAAAATGGATCTCTGCAAACTCGCTCGCTCTGAAGACTCAACGATTTGCAACTCCAGCAGCATCACATCCAACTCAATCAATTGCTTTTGAAATAGTGAAAATATCATGAAATTGTGCAATCACTGAAGACCCAATTGCTGAAATCGCAAAAGAAGAACAGCCCAATTCATGAAATCACGAAAGAAGAACAACCCAGTTCTTGAAATTACAAACCAGAACAACCCAGTTCTTGAAATTACAAACCAGAACAACCCAATTGATAAATTTATGAAGTTTTGCAGAAAATCCAGTTTCAGAAGCCAAATTACGGATGAATGGAACAGTGCTTGCACCAGAAAAAGCAGCAAAAAAATTGAAAAAACAAAAGTGGCCAACACAGAAGCTCCAATTGAAGAGCAACCCAAAAACTCGAATTCAAATAATAATCAAGATTTTAATGGACTGAAGTTCAACTAAGAAAGATTAAAAGGAAGAAGACCCAGATCAAAATACCTTTGACTGGAGACCACAGCAACCTCAAGAGTTAGTTGGAAGCCAGCCAGCCAACAAGCCAGTAATAAAGTAAATGTAAAGATTCAAACTTCAAAACTTGAGACTGAAGATTTTACAGGCCAGCAATTAAAAATGATAGAGAGCAATAAATAAACAAGAAAGGCTGCAAAAATCTCTGTAGAATGTCAGATGAACAACCAAAAGCAGAAGCATGGATAATGTGGATTGGGTTGGGTTTGCATTTCTTGTTTTCTACTTTACCTTTTTGGGTACTCTCATTAGTATTATTATATTAGTAAACAAGAGAAGAGCATGTGCTTCTTTGTGGATATCAAGCTCTGAGAAGGTTGAGAGAGAAGAGAGGGGGAATTGGATCCCCTCCAGAAACCTCAAAATTCCACTTTTTGTTTTTCTACAGCTTTTTCCTTTTTTTATTCAAATTTCAAAAAGAGTTACTCTTATTGTAAGTGAGAGGTATGTTCGATTCTCGTAAAAAACAAATTTAAATAGTATTATTACTAATTTATTGTGTGGTTTAGTCGACCTTCTCTCCCTTAATGTAGATAATTTCGTTTCTTAAAAAAAATATCAAAAGGGCAATTTTGTGTACCATTTTTCTTTTGGACTTTGAAATGGAGCTGAGCCCTTATTCCCGCCTATAATGGCGATTCATTACTTGTAATTTTGTAGCAAATGTAGCTCACTAGCAAGTTTTATTTTTCCAGACTCGGTTTAACTAAATTAGCTAAAGCAGCGTATTTCGTGTTCGGCACATGGATACGGTTAATTTAGTATAGTAATTCTATTATTTGACAAATTTTTGTTTTTTAGTTTTCTAAATTATTGTTTCAATGGCAATTAAACTGTTTTTTGTTTATGCAATAATTTATGTTGCAGAGAAGGTGGTCCTAATTCTCATAAAGAGGATCCTCATTCGTTTTTCAAAACTCTTTTATATTGTTTTGTATTGGTCGGTGGGCCACGGGCACAGTGAAGGAATCTTTAGCATGAAACCGGGCCCTACATCTTCTCCCATTTCATGATCCAATGGTGGAGAAAAAAACTTTGGGGGAATTTTCTCTTTTTGGGAAATGATTTTTTTTCTTTCTTATCAAAATTCACGGGTGCTTGTTACTTCGATTGTGTTTGGTACACTAAAAGGAATTCATGAAAATTAACTTCCCATGTCTTTTCCTTGAGAAAGGAAAATGCAAAATTCCTTTTCAATGTTTACTAACGATGCAAAATTAAGCAGGAAATACCATTTTATGGGATATAATGATCATTTTATGTTAGGATATATTTGTTATAAACAGATAACAGTTAACTGGTGTTTTTTTCGGTTTCCCAAGGGGAAGGAAAGTGAGGACGGAGGGCTTCACTTTCCCCTCTATTTTCTCATGACTCAGAAAATCATTTCCCAAGCCTTACCAAATATGAAAAAGACAACACTTTTCCATTTTCAAGCTCTCTTTTCCGCATACCAAACGTAGACTTCAGGATTATGTAAAATAAAGGCCAAATCTCACTTTTAAATCATGTAATTTAGTTGAAATTTAATTGGTGATTGTAATTTTAATTTCTCAATTTTAGTCCTTGTAGTTTATCAAACGATAAAGTTCAAGAACACATCACATTTTTCCTTCATTTAGTTAATGAAGAAGGCATGTGACACTCAAATGATCGAGCATTTTAGTAATTTTAAGACAAGTCATGACTCTTTCTCTCCTAAAAAGCAATTCATATTTGTGATAATGGTGCCATTTTTCTTTTTTTAAGTTTACTACTTTAAAATATTTAATAATTCGTTTAAAAGAATGTTGATTATTTTTTAATAGGTTCTTAGTCATCAAGTAGTCTAATTGGTATACTAAATTTGGGGTTCAGATAAATCTACACCATCGAATTTGAGATTTGTAAAATGTTTGCAGTTGTACAAATTGCTCCACCTTTTTAGAGGATAGTAACTTATATGGAACTGATTTATTGTCACTTAGCATCCCGACCCAATCATACATTTTACTTTTAGAAAAACTTATACATAAAAATGCCTTATTAAATAAGGAACGCCAAGTGAAGGTAAACCTTTCTATGTAAGTCATTATCTTTTTAGAGAGAATACGTTCTTAGATGTTCTCCCCAACTCACATGGGTTCTACGCACGGGCTACACACGACTTGGCTTTGTCAAATCTCAATCTTTCATTCCTTTACCTGAAAACAAGCGGTTTTGATTAGATTTGAAGAGATTGGCTGCAATAAAGAATGAATCACTGTATAACTATCTTTACAAGAATAATTGCATTCTTTGTCGCAACCCTTTGCTTGAAATCTTATCAGAGCCGCTCGTTTTTAGTTAAAAGAATGAAAGGATGAGATTCAACTAAGCCAAGTCGCGCGCAGCCCGCGCATAGAACCCAAGTACGCAGGGGTGAAAATCTGGTAAATACGCAGGGGAGAAAATCTGGTAAACCTAGCACTATCTCCCCCTCTAAGCACCACCATGATTTATTTACTTGACTAACTGCCTCTAGTGTTTCACTACCAACATTTGATTAGCATGAACGCAACAGACAGTTAATTAAGCCCAAAAGTATTTTTCTTCTTCATCTGTTTTGTTTCTGGATAGTTTATCAAGTTAATTATTTATACCACTATAAATAAAACCCATCCCTGGATTTCACTATTCAAGTTTCGTATTTCATAGTTATGAATTTAATTTAATTTTCGTTAAGTTTTGATTTTTAGTTGACTAGCTACAGAGTTTGATATTTTAGTAATTAGTCATTAAAAATCCGTAGATATGTTAGGATCTTTTTTAGTATATTTGGATAAGTTCGATTCTACGAACGCGTGGGCGGAAACCGTTCACGAAACAGAGTTTTAACAAAGGAATTATGAGCGAATAAAGTTGAGGGCAAATTAGTAAATTGGGCTTTATAGCATCTGAAGATTGTGGAAGGGGGAAAAATCCCGTTTTAGAAATATGGGTCTGCAACTAACCCGTTTGCTGCGCGCGATACTAGTTCTTGACACATTTCATGCAATAATTTTCAGCGCAAATTCCGGCAAAATTTGACGACGATGAACCGGGTACCCACCACCACCAATCGGTTTAGTGCTTCTCCAACTTCATTTTCCACCCAAACTCGAGTAAGCTTGTGCACTGTTTCGAGATGGATGAGGCACGCCGTTTTTCCAAGTATCACGGTCGGTGATCTCCCAACTTCGACCAGTCCGACGTCGAGCACCACTTGTAATCAACTCATCCCAACCCTAACAACAAAACCTAGCTAGGTTTCGAGCCCTTGAAGCTCCAGTAACGACAATTCAATATTCGACGGTTTTGAGTTTTCTAGCTATACCTCACCATTTTCAAGCCTTTTTCGATGGAACCAACTATCTTGGCAGGTATAAAACTTACTCATCTCTTCGGAGGCTTCAATTTGATGTAAAACGAGTCTCGGCGGTGCTTAGATTCCGGTGGCCTATGGCCAGAGTCGACTTTGTCTCCCTAGACTAATTTTGATACCCTTTGACATCCGTTTGATGTATTCCATTGTTTGAACTTAGTTTCGTTAAGGCCCGCCACTTGAATTTTGTGGTAGGTGGAGATCTGATTGTTGGATCGTCATGAAGTTATAGTACATTGTTATTTGATTAGTGTGATACTATTAGGACTTTACATATCAGAAATCTGACGTATAGATCTTCCAGATTGGATTACTAAGGTTGTTGACTATATCATTGACCACGTTGACCAAGGATTGACTTTTAGTCAAAATGTTTTGAATCATTCTTCAATATTGAAATTAACATTACTAAATATCCAATAGAGCCTAGTGGACCTATCTTTGTTAGTGAGCCGTCCTGAGGGATGTATGCTTCAATTAGTGTGCAAATGGCACCTTATCGAGATTTACGTGACGTGTGCTTCTGTTGAACCTAAAAACTACCAAGCATACGTTGCGCGCATCCCGAGTAAATAATAAGCTAACTACGTCCTTCATTTGTGTGCTGGGCGTGCCAACTCGTCGGCCGAGCTCAGCCGAGGAGTAAAATGTGTTGATGCCGCGTTAAGCGTACTGCCGACTTCTTGATCTTGCGACTGCGGCCGAGGAAGGAACATGTATCGCTCTTCGAGTTCTAGAGCCTGAAGACAAGGCTGCTAGTTCTACGAAGTTCAAGATCAAATTCGTCTTTCAATGTGCCGAATGTAGTACCATGTAACACCTCACTTCACCGAGAAGGCTAATGAGATGACCTCTGCCAACAAGGATTTGAAAATCTCTCTCGACAGAGACTTGGATAAACAATCAGTCGGTCTCAACGCAGTGCTGTTTATCCAAACTGAAGGTGCTCCGTGGATGGCTAATTCTACAACAACAGTGTTGTTTATCGAAATTGAAAGTGTCACCGGTTGCCTTCATGGTACTATTTATCCAAACTGAAGATGTGTTGGCAGAAAAATAAAAATCTCAAGGTTGTTGAGAGGTTTCGCATAGAGCAAGAGTTTGCGCAAGGCAGTTTGTGTGTTGAATTGGAAGGGGCCCTTGAATGTTGTCTGTGGCACTGTATTTATAGAAGCAAATGTTATATGGCGCAGCTTCACACTAGTGTAGGATTAGATTTCTATTTAAACTCTTCAGCTAGGGTCCCAGTCAAAGACTTCTCAAGGTAAGCAACAACCTATCTTTTAAATGCCATCATTATCTCCTTGTTTCATGCAAATAATTAGATTGCAACAGCCTATCTGATGACCTCCACAGTGCTGGAACCAAGGCATGCAAATAATCAGCATGCAAGTTTATCCCCTAGCCATACATTCTCGCAGGACTCGGCAATAAAAGGGGCACTGCCTTTAGTAATTCGAATGAAATTTTTAACTCTTAATCTTTCCACCATATCTATCCAGTGCAATTATGCATTTTCAAAAAACCGATTCGATCACAAATTCTAGCCCTCCACGTCTATGCATGTGCCGACTAGAGAATTGCAAATGAATTGCAATTCTTTTCCTGACCATTGGTTATAGTATAATCATTCTTCTTTAATATTATCCCATGCAGAGAAACCCATTTCCAAACAAACGCTAGGATATTGATCATATTCAGTCTAGATCAATTGATATATTATTAAAAGATAATATCATGGTTAAAACCACAATATATCCTTCGATAATAATTATCTTAACTATTCTATCATCCAACGGTTGAGAGCTATGTTCATCAACGACCTTGATTGCTCGTAAGCCAAATGGTTAAGGAAATTAGAGCAGTTAAAGAATCCCCCATATCACCGAAAATGAAGTGATTCGGTGAAGCAGATGACTCTCCTGTGCATTCAACGACCGTCAGTTCGAAAAAACTAAAACCAGTAATCGTACATTCCCTAACCATTGAGCACCTCCGAGTGACACCTAGAAATATATGGTCGAGGAAACATTACCATCCATCGCCGAATAAAAATTCACTCGGCAAAATGTTGTTCTGGATTCAGCCGAATGCAATCCATCTAAATGCTCAATGACCACCAATAATTAAGGATTGAAACAATAAGACTTGGTCGTATGTGAGATTCGGTCGAGCTATATGGTCGAGGACAATAAAATCGAAAAATCACTGTAGATATTAACCACCAAATGCCCTCTTTGTCCTATTGAATGCCCATTACAAGGTGAATAGGCTAGGCCACGTGGAGACCTACTACAACATGGGTGGCATTCTATTTAATGTAGAAAATGAGAGAGCTGCCGTAACTCTCAACTGCCGAGGTTAAGAAAAAATTTGGAGGTCGAGAAAAATTTAGGCCAAGGTTGGGAAACAAACCATTCTTAGCAGCTTCTTGGTAGCTCGACCTAGCACCGATCGAAGTCAATAATTGGAGCAAAGAATGGCCTACGTCTACTAATAATGTTTGCCCCCCTACTTTCTTATGCATCGGCCTGAAAGGCCAAATGGGTAAGAAAATAATTTATTCATCCCTTCGCTATTTATTTATTTATTTTTAGCAAACGGAAATAAAAGTGGCCAAACCATGAGGAGGAGGCTAACGATGCTTTATTCCGAGGCGAGATCTTTTTGCATTAAAATTTTCGATTTGATTTCGCTTTTGGCTGAATAAAGAATCACTTCCAAATACTTTTGACTTGGCAAAATATTTTTTATTCTCAGCCGCCGAATGCATTGAACAATTATGAAGCCCCCTGGGCATAATAATTTCATCAATTTCGGCTTTTAACTTGAACAACTTAGCCGAACGGGATTTCTCCATATCGGCTTTATCACCGATAATCATATTGATTGGCGTGGTTTTTTCGACTAGGCCTATGTCTCCGATGACCATATCAATTGATGTGGTTTTTTCATCTAAAGTCGTGTATCGGTCCTGTTCGTCATTGGAACACTCCTCTGATGAATCATTTTTTAAGTTGATTTTTTGCTCAGAAACTTGAACCTTTTTCTTCTAGGCCTACCACACTTTCAGTCTCGACCGAGACAACAGGTGGCCTAGGCATTTCTTCAGCCGTCTTGACAATTTTCTTCGGACAAATTTTGATTGTGGCCGAAGTGGAAAATTGCCCCCCGGCTTTTAGATTTAACCATTTTTCAAAGGGAGTTGATTGGTAGTCAGAAACGTAAGGAAAACGTTCTTTATTTAGCTAGGCATTAAATCGAGCCCTATCTTCATTTAACCATTGATCTTGTAAGTTGTGATGAACTTTCACCTTTATCATTTGAGATAAAGATTTTTTCCTTTCTTCACATGCTTTAAGGATCTGTTCCACATCAAGTTGAACTAGGAATTCGTCCAATCGGCTAAGTGGAGCTAAATTGGAATCTTGATATATCATATGAACTTCATAGTTTTAGCACTGTTAAAGACTCATCAGCTAGGGTCCCAGTGAAAGACTTCTCAAGGTAACCAACTGAAGGAAAAATTTTGTCCTAGCTAAGAACATGTAAGAATATTTGAATACATAGGCATACTAATAACACTTTAAAGTAGGCATGCATTCAAAAACAATTCATAAAACCCATGACTTTCAAAGCCTAGTATATGGTGAACCATAAGACTCTTTAACAATATTAAAGAGAATAAGAATTTAGAGATTCTTTACCCTTGAAGCTCATCCTTGATTACACAAGGGATTCACCCAAGTGGAGGGCCTTCAAGTCACCTCCTTGCTCCTCGGATCTTCCTTGTGATTTCCTCCCTTTTAGTGCTCCTTTTCTTCTTTGAGGATTTGAGGATTTGTTCTCCAAAAACACCAAAGGTTTGGTGTCTCTAAGTCTCCACACCAAAGATGTAGTGTGAAGATGAAATGGATGACTTAGGGAAGAAGAAGATTGCTAGATGTTCCTCCCCTAAGTGGCCGGCCTCTATGTAGAAAAATGAGAGAATATGTTTCACCCAAATTCTATTAGAAAACCCCTTAATGTGTAAACCAAGCTATAATGTTGATTTTACACTTCATTTCATGTGAGTGGCAAACTTGTAATTAATACAAGTTTGCTACCCCTCACCCTTATGGCCATATGTTGTTATTGGGCTTAATTGCCCATTTTGTTTTAGTTGTCATACAACTTAAACATAATGGGCCTTGTGGACCAAAACGTTTTTGTGCCCCGAAGCCCAAAACTAACTTAAACGCCCAATAAGAACGTTTCGTATAATTAATTAACTATTTAATTAATCTTGACCATTCTTCAATTAAACCATTTAATTGCTTATCCATTTCATATAATTTCTTCACTTATATCCTTACTCGGTGTACGATCCATTAGGTTCCAATTAGCGAGGTAGTGGGCGATGTTACTCTTAACGATCGATTGTGAATTGAAACCACATTTCAATTCTCCCTTAAAATTAGTGTTTGCTAATCTTTAGGGCTTCCACAAACCATGGGTGACGCCTAGCAGCATGTCATGGTTACCTAAGCTAAGTAGAAGTGGTTGGAGAACCTATCCAGTTACAACTACAATGCAATACGGTCCTTCTCTAATACAATACTCTTAATCACATTGTTTAAGTGATAGTTTGTTTCATGTCTACTATCCAATGTGATACTTCTCTATATGATTCAATTGAATAAGATTTGGAACAAGCTTCCTTAGTCATATTCATATGCTTTGGCCAAAGACTCTCGAATCATATCTTAGAGTATTCTCCTTCCACCATGGAAGGTTAGAGATCCCTTGTTGTGCATTCATATGCCTACATGACTAGATAGCTTGACCCCAACAATGCCGTGGACACTCCAATGGAATGTCGTTGACATAATCAAAGATCAAGGACCTAACCATTAGACATCAATGATGCCTCAGGTCAAAGGACTACTTTGCATATTGCAACTATTGAGTTCTCACATGACATGTATGTTCGAACTCTCGTTTGATCGTTGTTCAGTGTACTCGATTACTCTTTCGAGCACATATGTGTTTGCCTTAGTGTCCAACACCAAATGACTTGAGACTAGTTCATACTCATGCTTGAGTCGACATAACACATACTAACCTTAGCGGATTGTCAATGCCCAATTGGCAATCCTATGGCAATTAAATCACTTGTCTCTTAGATCAAATACATTCCTTGGATTCCCGTTAATTTAACTAACTTAAATCACTTGTCTCTTAGATCAAATACATTCCTTGGATTCCCTTATTGCTTAAACACAAGATACTATAAATAGTGATTAACAATAAGCTTTGCCCTCTATTAAACATATAAAAGTTTAACACAATAAGTATTCCAAAAAGCTATTACATCAAATGAGTGGCTTTGTGGGCATACTTCCAACACCAACAACCTATCTTTTAGATGCCATCATTATCTCCTTATTTCATGCAAATAATTAGCATGCAACAACCTATCTGATGACCTCATGGTGCTGGAACCAAGGCTTGCAAATAATCAATATGCAAGTTTATCCCCTAGCCATGCATTCATGTGGGACTCGACAATAAAGGGGGCATTGCCACTAGTAATTCGAATGCAAGTTTAACTCTTAATCTTTCCACCAAATCTGTCCAGTGCAATCATGCATTTTCAAAAAACCGACTCGATCACATATTCCAACCCTCCACATCTATGCATGTGCCGACTAGAGAATTGCAATTCTTTTCCTGACCATTGGTTATAATATAACCATTCTTCTTTAATATTATCCTATGCAGAGAAACCCATTTCCAAACAAACGCCAGGATATTGATCATATTCAGTCTAGATCAATTGATATATTATTAAAAGATAATATCATGGTTAAAACCACAATATATCATTTGATAATAATTATCTTAACTATTCTGCCATCCAACTGTTAAGAGCTATGTTCATCAACGGCCTTAATTGCACAAGCTGATAGTGTAAAATCGAGTCCAAACAGCTTCTAAATGACAGTAATGACAACGTGCAACTACTAGCATGAAGAGATAGGTCGGGGACCATATTAAAACTATTTCGTAAAACTTGTACGTCTATGTGATTTAAGATTTGTTAGTCATGTGGAATCAATAATTTGTATGCTTACAATTGTGATTCATGGTGAATTAATGTATTATGTATGATGCATGGTGTATGATGTATGATGTGTGATGATATAATTGAACTATGTAGCAGTGTGGTATATGGGTAGTCCTACTTGGTTAATCTACATTGAGGGTCCACACCATTTGATGCATGTATATGGTTTTGCTTGGTTAACAGGCATTGGGTGTCCATACACATTATAGGGGTAACGTTGTTTGGTTAATCCACATTGGGGAAACATACGCACTCTAGGGATGATTCTGTTGAGTTGGTCCATTACATCAGGTTCTTGTGCATAGAAGTTGGACAAGTTTAGCTTATGGTTTTAACTTAGAGTTACAATGTTGGATAATTGGATTTCAAGTAGAGAAATATGGCAAACTTTATAAAGTTGGCTTTATTAAATTAGTGAAGTGATATTTGATCTTGTTCATTGATCAGTGTAGTTAAATATTAATATTATGCATCCTTAATTCATGGAATCGCTTATTTGTTGTGATTGCAGAATTGTGCTTAAAACATTGTGATATATATAAATGACAAAATGACAAATCCTGGTTGGCAAATGGTTTTGTCATGTAGTTTGGAATCTAATGATTCATGTTAGTCGAGTTCTATTGAGTGATTCTGGAACTCTATGCTTTTTTGCTATAAAGTACTATAAGAAATGTCAGAGTTTATCATACGGCGAGTCTAACACAAGAATTAGATGTAGCCATGAGAAATGCTAGAAAGTACTACAAATGACTTGATCTCATCTTAGGGTATGTAGGCAGTCTAACACAAAGGTTTTTGGTCATGCTTTGAAGGCGAGGGATGATAGATGAATAGATACATGGTGACATCACGTGTTGATTATGGACGTATCTCGGGATCGGGGTGCAACACTAAACACTAGTTTGATCTTTTTTCTTTAACGATATAGAATTTTAGTTCAGAATAAAAGAATTTCTCATATTTCAAAGTGATTATCACACTCCATTTTTTCTCCTACACATCCTCTCTAATTATGGCTATTGGACTAAATAAATTAAAGAAAAATTGAAGAACAACAGTAAACATCTTCTTATAGATAAAGCCAACAAGCCCAATTAATAAGTTTTTTTGGTGTCACAAGCTTCACAAAAAAAAAAAAAAGAATTGGACAAAAATGCCCCTCAAATCAAAACTTCAAAAGCAACCCAAAATAATGCATCAAAAGTGGTAGGGGTATTTTTGTCATTTTAACAGTGATTTTGAATAATTATTTTTTTTTTGTACAATTTTTTTTTTAGTACCTAACAATAGACTAGCAATAATGTGATTCAATCAGCTGTTTATTAAATAATATTTTCTCTATTCTTAATGTAAATTATATATAGACTGATTTTATTATGTGAATTTAGCTGCTTTAATTGGTTTATGAGGGGTTTCTTTTAGCATGATCTAAGATTATTCATTTACCTTTTCTTATATATAAAGCCAACAAGCCCAATGAATAGTGTTTTTTGGTGTCACAAGCTTCACCAAAATAAATGGACAAAAATGTCCCTCAAACAAAAAACTTCAAAAGCAACCCAAAATAATGCATCAAATGTGGCAGAAGTATTTTCGTCATTTTAACAGTGTTTTTTTAATAATTAATTTTTTGTACAGTTTTTTTTAATTAGTACCTCACAATAAGTTAGCAATAATGTGATTCAATCAACAATTCATTAAATATTATTTTCTTTATTTTTGATGTAAATTCTATAGAGACCGATTTTATTATGTGGATTCAGCTGCTTTAATTAGTTTATAAGGAGTTTCTTCTAGCATGATCTAAGATTATTCATTTACTTCAAATATTTGACTTTCCTTTTGTCAATTTCCTGCATATAAATACATTTAAAACGTGTAATTCACGTGTAACTCGCCATGATTCAAAAAATACCTTTTGCACGTCCATGCATGAAGGCTAGTAAGAAATAGTTTCTCAACTAAAGAAATGAATGGTTGGATACTTTTTATTTTTATTTTTATTTTTTTATTTTTTTATTTTTAGTAGAAAATATAAATTTCTAGTAAGGAGAGTAGAGAAGGAAGATATAAAATCAAAGGATCATCACCCAAAAAGTGTTACTCATGTATTGTAGTGTGATAATCGAAACTATCTATATTTTCAATATATTATAATTAACAAGCCAATTTGTTTAATCCACAAACAAATTTACTTATATCTCAGTGACTCATTTCCACATTGAGCTGAAGACAAGTACTCCAAACACCTATTTGATTGACTAAAAACAGTGGCACACATAAAAAGCCCAATAAGAGAAGCGCCCTGCCAACAAGTTATGGTACCATCTGCCAAACATTCAATCATGAAATCTAGACCTGTCAATTTCTAACACGATCTGTTAACATGATACGTAAATAAAACGAAAAAATTTAAGTTTTAATGATAAGGACAAAATAAAGGGTAAAGTGAATAGTACCGCAAGTTTTTCGTTAAAGTTCCTTTATTTTTATAGTATACTATAGGCAATGAGTGAGATTAAAAAATTATAAAACAAATTAAAAATATAATACATTAAGTAATTTAAACTTAAAAATTTTAAGTTTTATTTATTTATTTATTAGTAAACTATAGGCAAAAAGTGAGATTAAAAAAATTATAAAAAAAATTAAAAATAAAAATATCAAGTAATTTAAAACTAGCAAATACATTAAAAAAATATAATAATTAATTTACAAGTGACAAAAATGTGAAAAAAAAAAAATATGCAAACGCTCGTGATCGTATTCTCTACCCTTTGAGGATGGGTACATCGTCGTTTGAATTTTTAAAACCATACAAAGCCTCATTAATAGTATTTTTAAGGGAGTTCAAAATAAACCAATATTATTTCCCTTGGTGATTGATGAAAATTGAAGGGTTTTATTGCCAAAAACATGTAAGGTTTCCTCAACCTTGAAATGCAACTCCTTTTATTTTGCATATCCTTGAACATTTGGTATTTTGTTGTAATGTACTAATATTTTTTCATTAGACTCTTATTTTTGGGAATGTAATACTTAAAAGACAAATGTTGTTTTTATGTTTTGAAGTAATATTTATATGACAATGTGAGATACATATAAAAATTTAGTATTATGTTTTCAATTTTTTTGGGGTCAAATTATGCTTTTCATTTCATTATTTATTGATTTAAATGTATTTTTCTTAACTGGTAATGGGTCAGGTTACATTACCTAATAATATTAACGGGTCGATTTTGGGTCAAGTCATATTACCCATTTACTTTAACGGGTGTTACACAACACAACCTGTTAAGATATCGGGTATGTCGCGAAAATGAAGCAAACACAAAATACATGACACAAATGCTAGGTCTAATGAAATCTATATAATTCAATTAACTCATGTAAATTCAAGCATAAGATAAGCAAGTAAACTGATCAAGTTCAAAGATTTAAAATAAATTGATAACACTATGAAGAAAATTCACTAAGAACAAAACTGAATATACAATTTAGTCAAGCTTAGGGCTAGTTTGGCATTGCTGAAATTATTTTAAAAGCAGTTTTTTAAAAAAGTTGGGGCTAAAATTGTGTTTGGTAAATGAAAAAAAAAAGTGTTTATTGTCAAAATCATGGGTCCAAAACAGCAGAAAGCAGAAGTAGCTATACCTCTGCTTTTGAAAACAACACTGTTTTTTTTTTTTTTTTCACAGCACAGCAATCTCAAACTAGCCATTAAGCACTTACTTAGCTGAATCAACTCCAGTCGATCAAGTTAACAATGAAACTCGATTGAATCAATGCTTAGGAAGAGCCTAACCACGATAACTAAACGAATGTAACTCAGAACAATATTTGCGACATGAAATCTTCTTTAAGAGACACCTTGACGAGGGAGGGTGCATTCAACAAAATAGTTCCACTCCTTCTTAGTCCTCTTCCATGGTAGATAAAGAACAAACCACTTTCAAAGAACGGAGATGTGTATCGCCATAAATACAAAGGTGTTCAAGAAGTTCGCAATGCGATATAACCTGCCCAACCGGTTCTCTACTTATATTTACATACTTCAAAGAAGGATGTATATAGAATAGACAATTTCATTAGTGTCGAGAAAAAAAATACCCGAGATGGGCGTATCCGCCGAGTCGATATATTCATATACCTATTTGATTATAGGCACAATGAACTATAGGCTCATATACCTATTTGGTTATAGGCACAATCAGCTATAGGCTTCCAATTGCATGAATATTAGCTTTATATTCATATGTATGGGGCTACATGTCTCCCACTCATATATATGGGGCTACAATGCCAATAGCCGACACAATTGGCTAAATGTTTTTAAATTGACTAGCAATAAAGAACAAATGATTGTTTTTTTGACATATATGTAAAAGAAAACTAATGAAAATAGTTTGAAATATCTGAGTTTTAATAAAAAAGATAAAAATGTGTTGTAAGTTAATATTACCAGGAATAACTTTTTAGAGTAAAAATATCATTTTCATTAAAAGTGAACAGTACCAAGAGTGTTTCGTTAAAACTCCCTAAATGTAACTGTAGAAATAAAAGAAAAAACTAATTAAGGTAAAAAGGCGTACTAAAAGAGAGATCAAAAGTTTAAAATTTACAAATTAAATTCATTGTAATCCAATTATGCCGATTGATTACATGACGGGATGAGTTTGAATTTTGTCAATAACTAATCTGATATTTAATCTAACAAAATTTATCGTTTGACGAAATTTTTTTTTAATTTTTTTATGCCGATTGATTATACGTCGTGTACGCACAGTGCCAAGAAAAAAAAAATCAAGATGAAGATGAATGGCAGACATATACCAGTAACTGTATATATGGTTTTTCAAAGAATATGCGCATAAACAAATGCGGAATTTCAAAGGATACATCACACAGGATTTTATCGATGCGGAATTACATTGCCCATATCACTCTTCTGCCTTCCAAGAGTAATTAAACAAGTAAACTTGCAAACTGATAATCTTATTGAAATTATATATTTAAAGAATGACTAACTCATACGCGATAATAATCAAAAGTAAAATAATATAAAATTTTGATTTCACATGTTGACTTTGTATAGATTTCCTATTATTCCGGGATCCCTTTAATCTTGGGTTTCCTAGTTTAGGAGATATTGTCTAGTAATTATTCTTTCCTGTTTACAGTAGGATTGTATATGATTATATATACCTCTGAATGAGAAGAATAAAATATATATTTAAAGCATTATCTTCTTGGCACCAGAGCCAGGTCGTAAAAAAGGAAAGAAAAACTTCAAACCCTAATTGGGTTTGTGTTGCCGTGCTGTGCCCTTCACCATTGTTGCGCCTCTCGTCTGCAACACACAGTGAGTGACTTGTTGTCATTGCTGTTCTTTGGTTTTTTGCCCTAACTGCAACAAGTGACGTGTGTCGTTGCTACTCGAGTATTGTTCTAGGTTCATGTGGTGCTACCAGAGTCTGCCAGATTCCGACGACTGTTTTTTGTTCCAAACTCCTACCTTTGATGCTGCACAGATTACCATTCTTAGTGGAAGATGTCTGCCGAGGATAACAAGGTGGTTCTCGTTGCTAGCCCAGTTATGGTGCAGTCGGATAAACTAAACTTCAACATTGGGATGTTTTTGGATGAGAAGAACTATGAGTTATGGGCTTCTCTTATTCAGATTCATATTGCTGGAAGGAAGAAGATGGAATATCTTCGTGGGTCCATCAAGGCACCCAAGTAGGATGATCCTAAATATGATGATTGGCCCTCTGAAGATTAGAGAATTAAAAGTTGGCTTTTGTCAACGATGAAGCCGGAAATTATGAAACGCTAAATTCGATTGTCAACTTCGAAAGAAATCTGGGATTCTTTCAAGACTACTTATTTTGATGAGAATGATGAGGCCATAATTTATTCATTGAATCAGAAGGCTTCACGTCTTAGGCAACATATACGGTCTTTGGCTAACTACTTTGGAGAGCTGACAGAGATCTTTCAGGAATTGGACCACTTTAACAAGGTGGCAATGGTATGTGACAAAGATGTCCAGATATTTCAGAAAACAACTGAGCGACAAAGGGTGTATTTATTTCTTGGAGGACTTGATGATGTTTTTGATCAGGTTCGTGGATAAATATTGCGCAAAGATCCACCACTTGGACTTCAGGTTGCTTATGCGTATGTTCAGCATGAAACGGATCGTAAGGAAGCCATGAAAACGGAGGACCAACATTTTGAAATAGCAGTAATGGCAGTCAAGGCCCGAGCTCCTTCCAACCAAATTGACTGAGGTGGGTTCGAGAGTAAGTTCGGACAACCACGAACTGGCCAAGCAAATCATGATCGTTTTTTTGGGTAAATGGGTAAATGTCCACATTGTTGTATGACGGGACATTCCAAGAGTAGGTGCTTTGAGTTGATTGGGTATCCTGAAAATTAGGATAAGACACGGGATCCTTGCTTCAACAAACCTTAAGCCTCCATTGTAGAAACCAAGGATGATTAAGCAACTATAGCAAGCCAAACATCGGCTCTAATAACCGCAGCAGGTACCGAGGGTAAGGCACATAATGTTTCCACTTCTGTTATGAATAATATATGGATAATTGATTTCGGAGCTACTGATCATATGACCTGTGATTCTAGATAGGTTTCATCACTAAACAACTCATCACCTGTGATTCTAGATAGGTTTCATCACTAAACAACTCCAACTATACCGAGGTTAATATCGTTAATGGTGATGCCGCCCAAGTTCTTAGGGAGGGCACTGTTTCTTTTTTTGATACCATGAAACTTGATACTGTCCTTGTGGTTCCCTCAAATTATAATTTATTGTCAGTGGCCCAAATAACCCTTACATTACTTTGTTTGGTTGTTTTTTTACCTTATTTTTGTGTATTTAAGGACATCCAGACGCAAAAGACAATTGGTTATGCTATTAGACAAGGGAAAGTTTATTTCCTCGAGTTGAATTCCAGTAGCTCGGGGTTGTTCACTCAAGCATTGTCAGTGAATGAGACTTTAACAAAGACTAATAAAGAGGCCGACATGTAATACCCTGAAAATTTAAATATATGAATATGTGGAGAAAAATCGAAACTAAATTGATATATGGTTATGTAAAATTGAATTGAGAACTTTTAAAAGTTTTGTTTCCGGAAATTATTATAATTTACGTAGTAAAATTTATCGTTAAATGAAAAAGACGAAAATGCCCTAGTTGGTTTAACGTAATTATACAAGGATATATTTTATCATCGTATATATTTTATTGCATTTCTTGATATAGTTGGATAGAGCTTGACCCTACGAAAGCGAAGGCGAAAACCGTTTGTGAATCGGAGCTGAAACGAAGAAATTAAAGGTTAAAAAAAAAAAAAAAAAAAAAAAAAAGAAGGGACTGGAAGTTGCCAGCGTGAAAGAGGAAGGAAATGAGAGAAGAAGGGGAGGGGGCTATCCAATCGGGAAAGGAAGAAGGGAGGGGAAACGAGAGAAGAGGGGAGGAGGGGAACCCGAACCCTCTTCGACTCGTGACCTGACCAAGTTTGCATAAACAATTTCGATGGTTTTCCTTCGGTTTTTCTGCGAACCACGTCACTTAACCACTAGGAAAACATTCCCCATCGTTCCCTCTTTCTATTACACCCCAAAATCAAAGATATTTGGCTTGAAATTCGGGAAAACTGCACTGGTGGGTGCTGGAGTTCTTGTCGTTGATCCTCCCAATTTTGAAACAATTTCCTTCGATCACCACCACTTATAGCATCCTCTTGAGGCCTGGAACAAAGCCCAAACAACTATAGGGGCGGTGGAGCACCAGAGGTGATGGATTGAAGCCACCCATTTTCTAGGGTTTTCGGCGAGTTCGTGGGAAATTGGGGCTTTTCTTGGCTAAATTGGACTTGTCCACATGTATAAAAGTTGCTTTACTCATTGAGATCTTCATTTATGTGAAACTTGGTAATTTTTGGAAATAGTTGAACTTTCCGGCAACTTGGGCGGCTGCCTGCCATGTGAGGCTGCGCGTGGGCCGAGACCCCACTTGCCCTTCCTCAACTAATTTGGATACCCTGATTCCATATGTGACGTTCAATTGATGAAATCTCGTGGTATGACTATAGTTTTGATAGCGACAACCACTTAGATATTATATGATTTGATGATCCGACCGTTGGATCGGCACCAAACTTAAATATATAGTAGAACATAATATCTGAGGAGATTAGAAACTTACGGATCGGGAATCTGACGTACGGATCTTCCCGAATTGGATTTCTAAATTTGTAAAACCAAATGTCGACCGCTACTTGATTTTGTGATTGGCGGAGATATGACCGTCGGATCGTAGTGAGACTTTAGTATATTATTCTAGAAGTATAATGTGGACTTTGAGAATTACAGATTAGGAATCTGATAGGTGCATCTTCTAATTTAGATTTCTAGGGTTGTGAACCCTATCCTCGATCTTGATGGATGGTTGATTTGTTTTTAGTCAACTAAACTGAGTTTCTAGTGTGCCGTTTATCTTAGAATGTGGTTAACATTTCAAGAAGCTTACTGCTCTCATTGCGACGACGGGTGTCTTGATTTACGTACAAGTGATTATAATATAGGTTATTTATATTGAATTGTTATTTTATTTTATTGCCATTAATCTACGATTGTGAAATGTGAACTACATAAGGCTTGATCCCACTCAAGGGTACATAGGCAGTTTAACAGAGGTTAGATGCAACCTTAAATAATCGAGGCAAATCTTTTGTTGAGAAATTGAACTAAGAAAAGGAATTTGGTGAAGAATTTGAGATTTAACCTTATGTTTTGGTAAATAAATGTTGGTCATAAATTTTTTGTGAGGGATTAAGAAGTTGAAGTAGAGAATCGTGATTAATGGTGGTTAACTAAACAAGAGTTTAGTTTGGGCCTGTCACCGATATTATTTTCCAAAATAAATATTTCAGAGCGGGGCGTTACACGACATCTGGATGTGTCACCGTCGTCTCGTCCAAGCTTCATTTCGTTATTTGCATAAGTTATTTACTAACTTGTTCGTGAAAAAAGATGTTTATCAGTTTAAGTGTGATGTGTGTGAAGTGGCTAAGAGCCATCGAACTTCTTTTTCTCCAAGTTTAAATAAGAGTTCCGTTCCTTTTATGGTTGTACATTTTGATGTTTGGGGCCCCTCGAAAATCACCTCTCTTAGTAGGGCTCATTGGTTTGTCACGTTTATTGATGATTGTACAAGAATGACTTGGGTTACTTTGTTAAAATCGAAAAGTGATGTTAGTATGGCTTTTCAAAAGTTTCACAAAATGTTCGATACAGTACAATATGAATATTCAAGTGGTTCGCAACGACAATGGAGGCGAGTATGTTAATTCAGAACTTTGCTCCTTTTTTGATATGCATGGTATTGGTCATCAGACTATGTGTCCGTACACCCCTCAGCAGAATGAAGTGGTTGAACGGAAAAATAGATACTTGTTAAAAGTGGTTTGTGCTTCTATTCTTGAAGCCCATCTTCCCCTACACTATTGAGGTGAAGCACTCACATCCGTTGCCAATCTTATTAATCGACTTTCATCTCATACCTTAGACTTTCAGACACCATTCCAGACCCTTCTGTCTTTGACAAATTGTCCACCAATTCTTAACCTTGCCCCACGGGTCCTTGGATGCTTGGCCTTTATCCACATGCACTCCTCCCAACAGCAAAACAAACTAGAACCTCGAGCTCTTCGTTATGTTTTATGGGGTATGCTATTAGTCAAAAGGTTATCGTTGCTATCACCCTTCAACCAAGAAATTTTTTTATCATTGCCGATGTCACTTTCCATGAAAATGAGATGTATTTTGGTTCCTTTGAGTCCTCACTTCAGGGGGAGTTTCAAGGCAATGAAGTTCGAATGTTTAATTATGGAATCGAGGAAAAAGCCACTGTACAACAACTTATTGCCGAGCAGCAAGCTGCTGCACAGCCGCCTATCACCGAGCTGCAAGCCACGGAGTGGCAGCCAACTGCCAAACCTGAGAGAGAGGAAGACACAGTTCCCTTTAAGGAAATCAGAGCACAATCCGAGGTGATTGATGATGGTAACCAATAGCAGTTGGAACCTACGGTTTTGGACCAAACAATACATGTAGACTCGTCTCTCAATGATTCTCATAACCAATTGTCTTCTACGCTAGATGGACCACGACTCCGTAGACTCCCAAAATGGAGTAACCGAGGTATTCGTAAACCCACTTGGCAGACCCTAAGTGTAAAACTAAATATTCAATGAGTGAATCAACCCAGAACCCGAGAGTGAGGTACCCACTAAACAACTATGTCTACTTGTTACCTGTCTGAATCAAATAAGTCATTTTTGAATCAATTGTCTACTGTATATATTCCTAACAGTGTGCAGGATGTCCTAGATGATCCTAGATGGAAAGAAGTAATGAATAAATAACTAAGGTCGCTGAAGAAGAATGCTACCTGGGAACTATCGGACTTGCCAAAAGGTAAGAAACCTGTGGGATCTAAATGGGTATATACAGTGAAGTACAAAGTGGATGGAACGGTTGATCGGTTTAAAACGAGATTAGTAGCAAAGGGATACACTCATAAATATGGCATAGAGTACACTGACACCTTCGCACCAGTAGCTAAGATCAATACCATTCGAGTTTTAGTATCTCTGGTAGAAAACCTAAATTGGCCACTGTAACATTTCGATGTCAAAAATGTGTCTTACACGGAGAACTAACTGAAAATTTTATATGGACTTTCCACCAAGATGTACTAGAACAGACATGCGAAATGGAAAGGTATGTAGGTTTAAAAAGTCATTATATGGGTTGAAGTAGTCACCAAGGGCATGGTTCGGTAGGTTCACTAAATCAATGAAGGCATTTAGGTATAGACAAAGCAATTGGGATCATACTTTATTCTTAAAGCGCAAGAATGAGAAGATTACGACATTCATTGTATATGTGGACGACATGGTGGTTACCAAAATGATCCGGTTGAGCAATTAGAATTGAAGAAGTATTTGTCCATAGAGTTAGAAATGAAGGACCTTGGGCCTCTGAAATATTTCCTTAGGATAGAGGTATTGAGAATCAAGTTCAGGATCTTTTTGTCCCAAAGAAAATATATTATTGATTTGTTGAAGAGACTGGGATGTCAGCATGCAAGCCGGTCACTACTCTATTGGCCAAAGGGATGAAGTTGAGTTTAGATCCGAATTAAGTACTAGTAGACAAAGGAAGATATTAGAGGTTGGTGGGAAGATTAATGTACTTGGTCCATACAAGATCAGATCTTGCCCATGCTTTGAGCGTGGTCAGTCAGTATATGCACGATCTCGGGAAACAACATATGCAAGCGGTTATGAGGATATTGTGCTACTTGAAAGGAAGTTCAAGAAAGAGACTTTTGTTTAGAAAGAACGCGCATTTCAAAATTGAAGGATATACTGATGTTGATTAGGCAGGTTTGATAGATAACCGATGTTCAACATCTAGATATTTTACCTTTGTGGGCGGTAATCTAGTGAAGTCGAGAAGTAAGAAACAAAATGTAGTAGCATGGTCTAGTGCTGAGGCTAAGTAAAGAAGTATGGCTCTTGGCATTTGTAAACTTTTGTGGCTTAAGTTCTTGTTACAAGATTTGGGAGTTAAACATAGTCAGCTAATGAAGTTATTCTGTGACAACAAAGCTGCACGAGATACTGCTCATAATCCGGTACAATATGATAGGACTAAGTATGTGGAAGTTGACCGATTCTTCATTAAAGAAAAGTTGGAAGGGAAAGTAATTGAAGTTCCTCCAATCGGGACCTAGGAGCAAGTGGCAAACATACTCACTAAGGTTGGCTCTAGTGAGAAATTCTCAAAGTTTTTGGACAAGTTGGGCATGTGTGACATATATGCACCAACTTGAGGGGGAGTGTTGACTTTTTATAGATTTCCTATTATTCCGGGATCCCCTTAATCTTGGGTTTCCTAGTTTAGGAGATATTATCTTGTAATTATCTTGTAATTATTCTTTCCTGTTTACAGTAGGATTGTATATGATTATACATACCTCTGAATGAGAAGAATACAATATATTCAAAGCATTCTCTTCTTCACATATGCAATTTAGATATGTGAAAATTCAACAGAAGAAAAGGAAATCAAGAGCATGTTGAAGTCCAATGGTTAAGTGTAAAAAAACTCTAATCCACGCAATGACTCTAGCTTAGATGAGGAAAAGTGGGTTGATAATGTGTTGGAATTAAAGTATATATAAAAAAAAGAGACAATATAGAGATGGGAGGAGAAAACTAAGCCAGGAGGATCCTCGCTGGATCCTCTTTGTGAGGATCTTAGAGATCCTCTAATCACATCCGTTTATCATACATCGTGCGGTCAGAAATCATTGTAATTTTTATTATTTAAAATTGAATATAAACAGTGCTAGACAAAAATTGATCGCACAATGTACGATGAACGGATGTGATTGGAGGATTCCCGGGATCCTCACAAAGAGGATCCAGCGAGGATCCTCAATCAAAACTAAGTATCTTCCTTCTCATTAAAGTGCCTATTTATAAGCGTAGGATTTACATAGAAAGATATTCAACTATTGAGATATTATATATTGGTCCAAAAAATGAACATCCATATAATAGATATTATGCATAACAATTTGGATTATATTCCTAGGGAACTGCCCCCTCCAAAAATCTCCTATATATATACTTCTCGCAAATGTTTTTTCTTTTTTATTATATAAAGTTTGGAGGCAAAATGAGATTTTTGAAGTGTCAATAACAATTTCCTATTTCCAATATTGATAAAAGAGTTTTTCTAAAATTCATTGATCTTGACTGGATCTAAAAAAAAAAAAAAAAAAACTCTAGTATGCAACTAGGCTTGTGAGATGTTCTTACAAATAAAGTTAAGGTTCCACAATAAAACCAATTGGCAATAGGAAGAGTAGTACAACTTACTTATAAGCCTTTACAATGTTTCTCATTTCTTCGATTTCAGACTCTTTTACTTTCACATCCTCACACGCCCCCCTCAAGTGTAGCTAATTTTAAAGCCAAATACATGGACAACATGAAGTGGGTGATGTGGAGCATGTGTGGCCATTGAGTTTCATACATGGGTCAACTTGCTTTATTACCATGAACAAAGTTGAGGTTCAACTATAAAACCAATTGGCAATATAAGGAGTAGTCCAACTTACTTATAAGCTCTTGCAAAATTTCTCCTTTTATCAATGCAGGACTCTTTTACCTTCACATCCAAAGCTTGGTAGGAAATAAATTTGGCATCATCCTGGGGTAGATGCTTTTATACCACAGAACAGAACAGTTGTTAGTATATAGTTCATTTTTTTAGAATTATTCAAATATTACTAATTTACTGAGGTTTATATTGTGCCAACAAAAACCTTGAAATATCCGGGTGCACTATGCTTCTTCATTGATGTGTTCAAATTTGATCTGTCGGCCTTGGATACTTTTTATACCCAGCTTGTATTTTTCCTGGGATTCTAGCGAGAATGTGTGTGGCTCACATCTCCCAAACTTTGAGTGGACTTACTCATACAGTGAGGTGTGGATGTGACCCTAGGGAAAAGCTCCAAGTGAAGGCATGTGTTGTAAATGTCCCATAGCTAGTCCATATGCGTGTTGGTTTAGTAGATTCATTGCAAGCATAAAGGAGACAACTTCATTAATTAACCTGGCTTCGTTTAAGAAAAACCCTAGCTAACAAGGAGCTTAAGTGGATTAATTGACACATCCTGACCCAGAATATCTACCTGAACTCCGAATTGTGCTGTGCTAGCCGATACTTCGAAGGTGACGAAGCCATAAGTAATGTGGAAAGCATGAGTAAATTTAAAACTAAAAGTGACTAAATGCAAGAGTGCGCATGTGAGCGAGATTGAACCCATTTCACACGTGATGTCTGAACATAAGTAAAGTATAATAAAAGTAAATAAGAATTATATCATCGGAAGTAATCTCCTATTTAAGCTTCGTTTGCACCCATGCGTTTGTAACGTCAAGTACTACAATGATACACTAAAATAATGGGATATACATCTCATGACACAATGGTCAATGAAAGTCAACATTCTCGCCTCTAGGGGTATTTTGGTCAATTCACTCCTTTAGAAATAAAAATACCATAAAATTAGGGTCGGGTCCTAACGTTTACTCCATTTAATTGACATAGAATACTAAAAGTAGTCTAAAGTTCACTTGCAAATGAGTTCTAATAAAGTTTCGTTTGGATAGGTCCATATGGCTTAAATTAGGAGAAATTCTCTCATGTATCCAAAACACTGTATATATAATCATAACTTCTACCAATCACAAGTGGGGCTTATGATTTATTTTTTCTTTCTCCGCTCGATTAAGCTTTTAAGTCCTGTCCATTTTTGACCTATGTCTAAGCTTTGGATAAAAAATTTGATCATCAAAGTGTCCATTCTATTTAGAACTTCTTTCCCAGATTAGTGTGTTTAATCCCAAATGCATCTAGGCTCACATGACATAACTTCTGTCAAATTTAATTAGACTTGTCCCGTCCAAAACAGTCCGCCAAATGTGACCAAGTTATGTTTTGCCACATAAAATACCAGTGTTGTATTGGACTATATATATTATTGTACTAAACAACCCAAACATTGTGCACACGGTGCACGGTACACTATTATTTGGTCCACTCTAGCAAATTTAATACGGTATATATTTTTGAACAGAAAAAAAGTTGTATAAAATATTTGTGGCTTGCTACGTTACAAGAGAGATAGAAAAAATGTACATGCACATGCATAAACTGGTGATTATCAAGTTTTTCCCGTAACACACGAGTTACAAAATCACATTAATGGCTACGCTCTACAACTATTGAATTGAATATTCTGTTGTTATGCTGTGTTGCTATATGATCTGCACCTTATCAGCCCAACCTGTTAAAATTTTACACGCGTCAGTTCCAAAGTTTGTGGATTATTTTACAATTTGTTGATGTTATTGCACTGAGGTAGGCTCCAGCATTATCTTCAACATCACATAGTACTCGAAGACGTGGCTTTCTAATTGCCCATCAGTTGCTCACACACCATATCCACATCTCTCTCGATTTAAACTAGCTCTAACTCTCACGCACACCTCCAGTTCTCCACCCGAAGCAACAAAGACAATCTTCTTCCAACAACACCAAAGTTAAACCCTAGCAAAAAAAAAAAAAAAAAAGAAAAGAGAAAAAAGAAAAAAACCATGGCTCAAACCATGCTTCTCATGTCTAGTAGTGTGTCTTCAGGCCATGTTGTGGACTTGAAGTCCTCAGACCCTTTACTCCAAGTACAAGCTCAAAGGCTTAGGCCTAAGTCTTTCTCTCAACTTGTTTGCAGACCCTCTTCTGCAGCGTCGTCATCGTCTACGAGGATTTCGACCGTCGTCGCTCTCTTCAAATCGAAAACCAAAGCTCCTGCCAAGAAGGTTTTCACTTCTTTTACACTACGTACATTCATTCTTTATTTTTATTTTTGTAGTTAAAATGTCACTTAGTTAACCACAAATTTACAGGCACCACCGCCGAAGCCCAAGGTTGAAGACGGTATCTTTGGAACCTCTGGGGGCATTGGTTTCACCAAGCAAAATGAGCTCTTTGTTGGTCGGGTTGCCATGATTGGCTTTGCTGTAAGACATTAATCTTCTTCTTGCTCGCTTTTGTCTGTTATTAAACTTACCTTTCAGTTATATGTGATTTTCCTTTTGTTGTTATAAGTTCTTATAATCTCACTTTGTGTGTTTGTGAATAGAATTCATTTTTTAAACTAGCTAGTTTGTTCTTAAATTAATGTTGGGTGCTTATCAGAATGAAGTTGTGACAATTAGTTCAATTACATTACTCATCTGAGCACTATTGATAAGTTGAGACAACTTTTACACCGAGTTTCTATTTTTTTGTTTTACATTACCACTTACGAAAGAAAATATAATACCTTATATTATCTTCAGAATATGTTAGTACTTTGTAACACATGTTTTAAGTGACACAGCAAAATTGTGTGCTTGGGTTGTGGTGGTGTAGACATTTATAGAGAAATGTTTTCTTGGCAATATATGATTTGAGTTCCCTAACTTTTTTTTTTATTATTTTTTAAATAAAAGAAAACAACTTCGACAATACAATGGAAATTTTATTAAATAAAAAATTACATCTTGTCATGGGACACAAATTTTACTGCTTACAACAAAGCAAATTTGAAAAATGAAAGATAGATGAACAAGATGGAGCATGAAACCTACTCCGTTTGAAACAAAAAGCTTAAAATTATTGAGCTCCAAAACAAGCTTTGAATTGAAACACATAAAACAAAATGTTAGGAAATAAAGAAAATTGGACATCAGGAAATTTCCTTCATTTAACACTTTTTCACGATGTGCTTTGAAATACATAGCTATGTTATCAAATCTTAACATATTAATAATCAATCTCGAGTACTTGCCACCCAATCAGTTGTTCATGCTTTGATAACATCTTCCAAATTATGTTACGTGGAAAAAATGGTTTCTTACCTAACCAAGATTTATTTTCACTACCATTATCTTCCAAGATTTACGTAAAACTATTTAGTTTTCACCAATATCTCAATATAACCTATAATGGTTATGCAACAAATTTCTGTATAATCCTCTCCTTTCTCACTGTGCTCTAATGCCACTTCATTTAGAATTCATGGTGCAAAATACTTGTCCAATTAAATAGTAAGGATAATATAAAAACTTCTTAATTGTGTTCTTTATAGTAGACCATCATATAATTAGCATGAACGAAGAATTTTTGGATGATCATATAACTAGCATGATGAAGCATTTTAAGATATACAAATAGTAAAAAAAACCCTCACACAGGACTGCCAAACAGTCACAAGCCTTGCCCTTTTGTGTGTGTATGTGTGTATTTATGAAGTATTTTGATATATAACATATAAAACAATGGACGTCGTGTACGACGAGAATTCGTAGAAGCATGAAATTGTAATATTGTATTATTTATGTATTTATTTATTGTTCTGAGCCTTTCTGTGCAAACATTACAGGCATCATTGTTGGGAGAAGCAATTACAGGGAAAGGGATTCTTTCCCAATTGAATTTGGAAACTGGAATTCCCATCTATGAAGCTGAACCCCTTCTTCTCTTCTTCATCCTTTTCACCCTGCTTGGAGCCATTGGAGCTCTAGGTGACCGTGGTAGATTTGTCGATGACCCGCCCGCTGGAATTGAAGGGGCAGTGATCCCTCCAGGCAAAGGATTGAAATCAGCCTTGGGTCTCAAGGAAGGAGGTAACTAATTTGCATGTCAAGATAAGCAATGTTCAAATTAAAGAGTAACTGTCCTTTGTCACATGTTAAGTTGTTACAGTGTCATCTTAGACATGTACAAGTCTAATCAATTGATAATTTTACATCATAACATGTCTAACGAGAAAATGTATGCATACAGAAGTAATTTATATTTGTGATACGTGGCATGACCTAGATGATCTAAGGAGTTCTTGTTGTGTAACAAATGCATAGGTCCTCTATTTGGATTCACAAAGGCGAATGAGCTATTTGTGGGAAGATTGGCACAGTTGGGATTTGCATTCTCCCTAATAGGAGAAATCATTACAGGGAAGGGAGCTCTAGCCCAGTTAAACATTGAGACTGGAGTCCCCATCAGCGAAATCGAACCCCTTGTGTTGCTCAACGTTGTCTTCTTCTTCATCGCTGCGGTGAATCCCGGAACTGGTAAATTCATCACAGATGTGGATGAAGAAGACTAGAGAGAGATAAATACTACATTGATGCTCACATCGAACTTGTTTGAATCATGTATGAGAAAATACTTCTTCCTCTAATTTTATTTTTATGTGATCGATCTTTTTTATTTTCCCTTGGTCATGTTGACCTTAAATTAAGTTACTGTATTTTGCACTAGCTTTTAAATTCCTATGGTTATTGGTTACAACGCACCAAAAAAAAAAAAAAAAAAAAAAAAAAAAAAAAAAAAAAAAAAAAAAAAAAGAAGAAGAAAGGAAGAGAATGAGAAATTCGACGCAATGAGCTAACTTTCAACTCTACTGAGTTAACTTACTTAACAAGCTTGGTTTGTATATTGTAATCCCCTATGCGATTTACCGTATTGAACGGATCAATCAAATGCGACATGGTCTTCCATTGAGTTAACTTACTTTCTAAGTTAGGTTTGTAAATTGTAATACAAGATTTTCTTAGTTGGATCTACAAATGCGACAGTGTCTAAAAAATCCTAGAAGTTTCGAAATGGAATTCATCTAAAACTCAATATATTAGCGAGATTTATTTTGATATTTAATTAACAAAGAAAATTTTGAGACAAGAAGTGATTAAATAATCTTCTAGGAAATTTCATATAAACGACTTTTGTACCATGTCTCCGCCAAGAATCCCATATCGAAATGTGAAAATCGTTTTCATTTGCAACTAGCCCTTTATAAACATCGTTGCCTCTATGATTATTTAGTGATAACACTTTACAAACTAATTTAGGCATACATCTTGCATCTAAGTATATGAAAAAAAAAATAAAAAATAAAAAAATTCTCATTCTATACAACTAGTTTTTTTTTGGTCAACTATCTATAAATTGTGTTTTTGTCAACTATCTATACTATTTTTTTTTTTATCAACTATCTATGGTATTAATCAGAGAAGATGCTCCTTAGTCTTTCCGAGGAATCTCTCCCATGTCCCAATTTTCTTATGATTTTGTTGACTCTAAAAAACTACCAAACATACGTGGAGCGCATGATGAGTAACTAAGAGTTAATTACACACTTTTTGTGGTTGATACGGGCTTGCCAACTCGCCACCGAGGTGAGTCGGACGAGTAAGATGATGATGATGGTGGTGGTGTCGAACCGCAATGCTAACTTCTGTAACTATGATCGAGGAAGGAAGACTCTCAGCTTAAGGTTCTACTAACCCAAAGATAAGGTTACTATCTTACTGCGAAGTTCAATAAGTAATTTGAATTTCATTCTAAAACTCAATATGCTGGCGAGATTTATTTTGACATTTAATTAACAAAGAAAATTTGGGACAAGAAGTGATCAAGTGTAATCTTCGAGGAAACTTAATATAAACGACTAGTTTAATCCCCTATCAAATTGTGGAAATCGTTTGCATTTGCAACTAGCGCTTTAAAAACAATGTTCACTCCATGATTATTTAGCAATAACACTTACAGACTAATTTATGCGAATCACATACATCTTGCATCTTAGTTTATGAAAAAAGAAAATTTTCTCAATCTATACAACTAGTCTTTTTTTTTTTTTTTGTCAACTATCCATAAAATAGTTTTTTGTCAACTATCTATACTATTATTTTTAATCAACTATCTATACTATTAATAAGATAAGATACTTAGTCTTTCCTAAAAATCCCTCCTATGTCCCAATTTCCTTACGATTTTGTTGACCTTAAAAACTACCAAGCCTACGTGGTGAGCAGACCAAGTAACTAAAAGCTAATTATGTCCTTCTTGTGGTTGATGCGGGCGTGCCAACTTGCCACTAAGGTGAATCAGGCGAGTAAGATAGTGATGGTGGTGGTGGTGTCGAATCGCATTGTGGACTTCCATGATTACAGTCAATGCTAATCTTGCTACGAAGTTCAATAAGTAATTCGACTTTCGTTGTGCTGAACAAGGGGTAACCTGGGAACACCTCACTTCGCCAAAGCTGGTAAAATGACCTCTTGAGATGAAAGAATAGAGAATTCCTCATCCACCAAGACTTGGATAAATAACCAACAAGGGTAGGAGAGTGTTGTTTAACCAAACTAAAGGTCTCCTAGGCCAAGCAGGTTCTACGACTCCAGTGTTGTTTAACCAAACTGAAGGTGTGTCGCCATTGTTGACATAGTGCTGTTTAACCAACTGAATATTTGCCAACTGGGAGGGATTAATGAGCATTAGTGTTTTCTCAAGGTATGAGAGGGTTTCACGTAGAGTGTTGATTTATGTGTTGAGTTGAAGATCTCATTCTCGTTGCGATGCTTCTTCTATTTATAGATAAAGCCCTAAGGATGAACAAGTTTGCCAAGGCAAAGTCCTGCTAGGACTGAGCCACCTCTGCATCTCCCAAAATATTCCAATCCATCATTCCTTAGCTTAACCTTGATCAGCTTCTCCATTCGAATCAGGGCTCTAAACCTAGTACCTTTCTAAACTTACTTCCTTCTTAGCTGATTAAGCATGAATTATGATCTCTTGAACAACCCTAACCTTATTAGAATCAATTGCCAATCCTTAACAGTTTTATTCCATCTGGGACTCGGGCGAACCCTGCTCAAGTGTAACCTCTCTAAACTTAGTTTCGTAGTTTTTATTTATAAAACAGAGTTTATATTTCAACATTAAAAATAAATAAAAAAGAATTTATGTTTTAGTAATTTAAAATCTTAAAAATTACTAGTTACTTCATATTAGTTAAATTATATGTGTTTAACATTGACAAATTCCTTGTATTGTTGGCAGAGCATAGCCGCAACTCGTCTGGTACTTTTCCATGGTCAGAGATGGGTAGGTAGGCTCAGGTCCTCAATCAAGAAGTGGGTGAAGCCTAGTAAGAGATGGATTAGAGACAACTTTGACAGGGCATGGGAGGAGAGATTGAAGAATGGTGGCTTTGGGGTGATTCTTCATAACAGTGATGGGGGTTTCTTAGTGACTGTGGCTGGTTGAACTCGGGGTGTGGTTCCAAGTTTAGGGTGATTTGTCTATGACCCTTGCAGTGATGGCACCAAGAGGAGATGATATGTCAATGTTAGGGCCGATTGTTGATGTCCTTCAGGACTGCATTCAAGTATTTCCTCTGAAACGATTGAGCCATGTACGACGAGACACAAACCATGTAGCACATAGGGTAGCTTGGGTTGGGCTAGGTTAGCAACTGGAGGCGCAATGGCGGGAGCATCCACCTGGTATTCTCACTAACGTGCTCATGCACGATAGTTCTTTGTGATGTCTTTAGGTTTCTACTGTTAGTGCTTTTGTTGAGGATAATAAACTCTAAGCTTGTAAGTGCGGAATACTCTTTATTCCTTTGACTTAGTTGAAATCCTCGACAAGGTTTTTATTGAGACCCAGTTATGCAATCTATTCTCATCTTGGTTTGTGAATTTTTTACTTTTTCAATGAATATCGTACTTACTTTAAAAAAAAATATATCAAATTAAGGAAGAACAAAATTTAGTATTTTATATGTTTCACCATATTTGGCCTCTTCCTTTATATATTGAGATAAAAGATGCAATAACGACTACCACTTTTCCTTTTCCCACAATAACTAAACTCACCAAGGAAAAAAAGACATTTTAATTCTGCTAGACATGCTCATTTGGATGTTTAATGTTATAAAAAGAAATTACGTAATTATTGTGATTACCGTTGAATGAGAAGGGAATATGGCATGATGATAAGTCAGGTATGGAAAATATTATTATGGATTACTTCACACAATTGTTTGATTTGATGAATAAAATGATAGAAGTTCTTGATGCCATTAGGACATGAACGATGAACTTCTTTTGCCATTTAAAGATGATGAAATAAAGTTTGCTCTCTTTCAAATGCATCCTACAAAAGCTTCATAACCGGATGGTATGACCTATTAACTTGTATTCTTTCCTATAATTTAGGATTTCGTAGTTTAGGATGGATCTCGTGTAATCTGGTTGAAATCTCTTTGTAATCTTCTGTAATTATTCTTCGCTATTTCGTTAGGATTAATATTGTATATTATACCTCTTTCTCAGAAGAATAAACTTATCATTCAAAGAATTCTCTTCTTGGCACTAGAGCCAAGTCGAAGAAAAAAAAAAAGCTGCAACAGCACTGCTGTGGGTCATCCATGTTTGGTGCTTTATCCTTGATTAGCATGCGACTGTTGTTGTTGCTGTCCCTTGACTAGCAAGTGACTATTGTCATTGCTATCCCTCGATCAGTGGGCGACTGTTATCGTTGCTACTCTATCTGTATTTGAAACGAACAGCGAGCAAGCGTGTCGTTGCTACTAAATTTCTATGAGACCAATCTCAATTAGAAACTTAAAACATGTTGCTTGCCACTGCTCAGCCCTAAGCTTTGCACGGAATAGACCACTAGAACCCATGGATGCACCTGCACCAACTCACCACTGTAGTTAAACTGTTACTGCCTAGATTGGTTCAAATCGTCATAAGGTTGAACCCACTGTCTGCAATGTGAACTCGCACCCATTGCAATTTTTTTTTCTCTGTATCCAATGGCGAAGCCAGGATTTGCCTTGGGGAGAGGTGAAATTCAAAAGAGTGCAAGGTTCAATCGAAGCGGTTACTTTCACATTGGAGAGTGCAAAGTTCTGAGTCAATATTCATAGTAGAAAATAGTCTCTTCACCATAGCGGTTGTAAGCAATAATATAAAAGCCAATGTAAGAATCTTAAATTTGCTAGTATTAGATCCTAAATAATGTTAGACGCTAGTCAAACAACGGACTGGAACTTAGTAGCTAGGTGCCTAGGCGAAATCTAGGCAGTTTTTTAAAAGTAATATAATATTTATAAATAATGTGAGAGTTTAAGATAAATACGGTGGGAGTCTTAAAAGAGAAAATAAAAGTACATACAAGAATATAAAAAATAAAAAATAAAAAAAAAGGAGAGAAATGGGTTAATAAACCACAAAAAAAAGGTGGGGTCAGAAGAGAAAAAAAATGGAAGGGGGAAATGGGTAAACAAACAAATGGTGCAGAAAGATAAAGACCGGAAGAGAAGTGATGGGTTAGCACAATATTTTAAGAGAGAAAAAAAGTGAACAAACGGTCGGCAGGATAATACTTGGGTAAAGTGTCAATACCCAATTTTTACTGACTTAGGTGGCCCAATAATTGTCCAACACCTATCTTTAAAACTCACACCCAAATTGAACAGCTAGTATCCAATTTACTCACCTTATTAAGTACCCAATAAAAATATAATAATGTCTTCTACCGCACACTTGTTATATTAGTAACAAAACACCCTTTTCACCTTAAACAATAAACCAAACACTCATCTTCTTCTTCCTAGATGCAAACCTTTCACATTCCACATACTTTCAAGGAGCCTCACCAATCACCACCCATTACCCACCCCTATCTCCCCTCCAACCTTTGTCCTCCGTTGATCACACCTCCACACCGCAATCCATCCTCCAATGGTCAAGCCAACCCCAGACCTCTAATATCTCTCCTCCATCTTCACTTTTCCTCTGCAACACTGATAAAAACCAAACACATATCTGCTTCCTCTTTTCCCTGTGCCAACCGCTCCGTCAATCGCAACCTCATCGCTCGAACGTCTCTTCTCTGTCTTCATCATTCCTCTGCAAATCCAACCAAACTTTTGCCCTTCCTCTACAAATTCGACCAAGATAGTGCACCGGCCAAAACCAATTTTTATAGGTGCTATGAATTCTGACAAGAGCGGAGGTGTTGAACCAGCACTCCTAGGTGTGTTTTCCGATGAGCGGAGGAGCGGCTGCCACTCCTCGCCCTCACGTAGCTTCGCCACTATCTGCATCGTTCGTCAGAGATAAACATATTGAAAGCTGACCCCAAAAAAAAAAAAAGAAAAAAAAAAGTAAAAAAAAAAAAAAGAAAAAGAAAAGAAAAAGAAAAGTAAATCGGTTTGTTCTTTTGTTTTGGGCCATTGTTTTAAGGCTTACATAGTTTTTTTGTTAGTCTTGACTTGTTTGGGAGTTTTTTTGATGGGCTTGACTTGTTTGGGAGTTTAGCCATTGTCTATTTCAACCCAAAGCAATGGCAATGCGAGTTCATACCCTTTCGAATTGATCTGATCGAACTGAACAGGGGAGTAAGATCAATTGTGGCCGGTCTAATGCTCTTGGAGATTCCTCCAATCATTCGCTTAGCAAATGTCCTCACTGCAGCCTGAAAAGACATTCAACAAATCAATGTTTCGAGCTTATTGGTTATCCTAATAATTAGGACAAGACTTGTGATCCCCACTGTAATAAGTCGCGTGCATTGTTTGCCGAAACTAAGGTAGATTCTGAACAAGAAAGTAATGATTTGCAAGGCTTTAAAAGTTTATGCATTTGTTACGAATAATACATGGATAATTGATTCTGGTGCTACTGAACATATGAATTGTGATTCTAGACAGGTACAGATCCTAAAACCATCCCCCAAAATTGTCGTGAGTGTTACCAATGGTAATGTTACACTGAATCTTGATTATGTACTCGTTGTTCATTCTCTTGACTATAAGTTGTTATCTGTTGCTCAAAAAAATGCCACTGTACATTGTCTTGTGATTTTTTAGCCTTCTTTTTGTACTCTTAGGGGGCGTTTGTTTGCCCTCACTAACTCGGATTGGACTGGACTGGACTAGCTATTAGTCCAATACTGTGTTTGTTCCATGCTGGGACTAATATTAATGAGACTAAAGGGGACTAGCATGGACAAAACCCTTCACTAAGAGGTCTTAGTGAGACCCCCCAATAACCATGGGACTAGCTAAGACTATCCTCTATTTCTCGTCCTTGTCATGCTCAATGACCACTCCCGATAGACTCCTCGTCATCGCCAGTCACCTAGATCAATCATTAACTTCCCAACTCTCTTTCAGATCCATTTCACAACCAACTTGCATATAAAATATACCAAATTGAAGCTGGGAGTGACAAGATTACAATTTTACTTGAATCGAGGCCAAAATGTGGTTGAATGTGGCCGGAAAATGGCCTGGAATTCTCGGCCTGTTTGGGCTTCTTCAAATCTATGACAAATTCGAGCATGCAAAGCTAAGATCTCGGTCCAGGGATGGTGATGAATTTTTTGGCGGTGGTGATGAATTTTTTGGCGGTGCTAACTTCATCCAATTTAATGAGGGTTGGCCAAAAAACACATCGGGAAACCTGCAACTCGTCGGGAAAATTGGAGCCGTGAGGTTCCGTTCGAACAACGCATAGCTAGAGAGGGAGGGAGGACAGAGAAATAGAGACTGGAATCAATAAGGAGTTTGACCAGGAATGAGAAAGAGACATGAATTGAGAGGTCTGAGAGGATAAAAAGAGGAAGAGGGTGGGACGATGAGAGAAGAGGAAAAGAGTGGGACGGAAATGGTAGGAAAAGATGGAGAAAAAGATAAGATCATAATAAAATATTAATAATTTATATATTAAATAAAAAAATATTAGAATTTGTTATTATCTAGCTTCTTAGTCCGATACTGCACCAAACGCTTCACTAAGTTAGTCCAGTTTAGTCTAGTCTAAGCCAGTCCAGCTTAGTCCTTAAAGCTAATCCAGTCCGAGATAGTCCGACGCAACAAACGCCCCTTTAAGGACATTTGGACTCGCAAGATGATTGGTTATGGTATTAAGAAGGGAAAGCTTTGCTACTTGAAACTCACATCGAACAGTACCCGAATGTTGACTTAAGCTCTTGCAGTGGAAGCAATTCAAGGGGAGAGGAATAAAGCTTTAAAGATTTGATCGTGGCATCGTCGACTTGGACATGCTTCATTCAACTATATGCGGAGGTTGTTTCCTAGCCTATTTGTTAAGCATGATATTTCTAGCTTTAAATGTGGAGTTTGTGAACTGGCTAAAAGTCATCGTACTTCATTTCTGCCTAGTTTGAATAAAAGTTCACTCCTATTATGTGATGTGATAAAACTTAACACACAAATTAAAACCCTTTTTTTTATAGTTGTAGTATGTGAAAGTAGGGATTGTTCTAGGTAGGGGATTAGAAGGGTTGTTAATCTACACAAATTAGACTCAAAAATAGAAAACTAGACTCAAACAACTTAGAACAAGCTAAACTGACTCAAATAACACATAAATAAGTTAAATTGACTTAAAACATGAACTAGAGAGAAGTTAGGACGAAAATTAAACTAGAAAGACTCAGAATACTAAATGGGGATATTTTTGGCAAATTTAAGATTTAAAACAACAAACTTGCAAAAACAAACTAAAGTTGGTACGAAATTTGGGTGAATTAAAGGGGTGAAAGGCTAGGTAGAGGGTCATTCTCCACACATGACACATATGTATATAAATCGATTTCCAGTTATTATTCCTATAAACCATGAATGACAATGCCTTAAATTAACTGTGAATTGCACAAATTAACTCTCAGATTTTCCTAATTTCATTGAATTGAACTCAGCGACGCAATCAAATTATTCTTATCAAGTTCCCTATATGAACTACATAATAGAGATACATATCAAAGATCATTAAGTTTTATGAAAATCATAAGCATTGACAAGGCATTCGTAACTATGAACTGCATGATACTCCTGCCATGGATTTACTTAACACAATCATGACTAGTGACTTCCACTACTTATAAATATAAGTTCATAACAATTAGGCAAAATTCCCTTATATTTTAGCATCAGATTCATGCATGCAAACTAAGTATGCATCCTCAACCAACATACAAGAATAAGTTATCAATCAAACAAATAAGTAAATCGCATTCATGTTTTACAAAACAATAACTGGAGGAAATCAATTCATATCACATATATGTTCATGGCTTTGAATTCACCTCTAACTAAAATGAAATTAGTTCCACATGTTTGCAATTAAACAAAACCAATCTAATTTAAACATAGAATTAAATCTAAGGATAGAAAGAACCAAGAAACGCTCCAGCACTGCAATGGTAGATTGCACAATCCTTGGATACAGGTCACGGCTCAAAACTCCTTATCTCCTTCATTCCTTGTTGCGGCACAAAGTTATTTTTCTGATTTTCTCTCTAAGGCTCTTTGGTGGTTTTGTGCGGCATAAAACATGTATATATAGGGCTAGGGTTCACACACCAATCCTTGAAGGACAAGGATAGGCACGGCACAAGTTCAGAAGGAAAAGGAGTAGGGTTAGGTGCAGCATAAACTAGGGTTTCTAGAATGGGGTTGTGGCATAGAAAGGATAATGCTTCTAGAACCAGATATTTAGGTGTTCTAATGTGAAATTGATTCCTCTTTGCATTTGGAATTAAGGTGGGATAAGATTAGGTTAGGATAAGATAAGATAAGGTTTGGATAATGTTCCTTCCTTTTAGATGATTCCTTATCTTCAATGTCTTGAATCAACTCTTCCAGATGTTAAGCATATTCCTAGCCTTTTTTGATCTTCAAAAACGTCCATCCACCTTGCTCCATACTTAAGCTATCCATTCCAAGCCCAAAACTGCTCTAAAATGTTCCGAAGTGCCTTTTCTTGCCAACTTTGCCATTTGGACCTACAAACACACGAAAATGGCTTAAAACACTCTAATAAATAGAAACTAACTAAGTAAATGCAAGGAAATAGGCTAACAAAGTCGCATAAATATGCTCCTATCATTATGATGATTTATTCTAATGTTTGGGGACCATCTAAAACTGCTACACTTGGTGGTGCTCATTCGTTTGTTACTTTTATTGATGATTGCACACATATGACTTGGGTTTGTTTGATGAAGTTCAAAAGTGAAGTTACTTTTTTGTTTTAGCAGTTTTACAAAATGGTACAAGTATAATATAAGTCACAAATACAGGTTATCATGAGTGACACTGTCAGGGAATATGTAAACTCTGAATTTCGTGCCTTTCTTGATCATTGTGGTATTTTTTATCAGATTACATGTCCATACACCCAACAACAAAATGGGATTGTTGATTGCAAGAACCATCAGCTTCTAGATGTTGTTCGTGCTTCTTTGCACAAGGCGTGTCTCCCATTATCCTTTTGGGGAGAAGCTTTCACCTCAGCTGCGTATCTTATTCATCACGTTCCATCACAATCAATCGATTTTTAGACACTACTACAAGTTCTTTCCTCATATGCTAATGCTCATGCAGTTCCCAATCTTCCACTTCACATGTTTGGTTGTGCGGTCTTCATTTATCTATATAAATAGCAGAGAAGTAAGCTAAAACTGTGGGCCTTACGATGTGTGTTTATAGGGTACGCCTCAAATAAAAAAAGGTATCGCTATTATCATTGTCTGAAGAAAAAGTTGTTAGTCATTATGGATGTTGCGTTTCATGAGAATGATATGTTTTGCCAATCCCAAGTCTTCACTTCAGGGGGAGAATCAGATAGAAGTTGAAACTCTTGATTATACTATTCCAAATACAAATAGTGTGAATGATTTGGATTTAAGTGGTAATGTCTTGGAAATAAGTGGTCATCATTCACACGAAAACAATGATGTGAATGAATTGGAACTAAGTGGTAATGTCTTGGAGAAAAGTGGTGATCATTCACATGGAAACAATGTTGAAAACCTTGAAAGGGACGAGTTAACATCGCCAGATAACTCACTGCCTGACAACTCAGTGCCAGTTTCCTCAACATTGGACAACCATGTGTTGCCTAGCTACCTCAGAGTCGATCTCGCCACACTTAAGAGTCCCAGTAACCATAATCAATCATCTTTTATCCCGGGTGCACCACCACAACTTCGTCTCCCTGACCGTGTCAACAAAGGTATTCCTAAACTTATGAAGCTGACCAAAAATGCAAAACTTGGTATCATGTTCAATTATCTATTGTGTCTATTCCTAACAATGTGCATGAGGCTTTAACTGATCCACGTTGGCAAGCAGGAATGAATAAAGAGTTGAAATCTTTGAAGAAGAGTGTTACCTAGGAGATCATAGACTTGACAGTTGACAAGAAACTTGTGGGATGCAAATGGGTCTATACGGTGAAGTACAAAGCTGGTGGGACAATGGATCGCTTCAAGGCAAGACTGGTACCAAAAGGATACACTCAAAAATATGGAATTGACTATACATATACATTTTCCTCTGTGGCCAAGATCAATACAGTCCGTGTTTTCTTGTCCTTGGCGGCAAATCTTAATTGGCCCTTAGAACAATTCGATGTGAAGAATGCCCTCTTGCATGGAGATTTGACAGAAGAGATTTACATGAAACTCCCACCAAGGAGTAACATTCCATATATGCATAGACAAAAGGTGTGTAGGCTTCGAAAAACATTGTATGGTTTGAAGCAGTCCCCAAGAGCGTGGTCAAGGAGATTTACCGAGTCTATGAGAGCATTTGGATATAAGCAGAGTAACTATGATCACATGTTCTTGAAACGTCAGAACGGAAAACTTACAACATTCATTGTATATATAGATGACATGGTAGTTACCGGTAATTAGCTGGATGAGCATGTAGCCTTACAGAAATATTTATCTACATAATTCGAGATAAAAGATTTTGGGTATTAGAAATATTTTCTTGGGATTAAGGTATTAAGGAACAAGTCAGGAATCTTCCTGTCACAGAGAAAGTATATTCTTGACTTGTTAAAAGAAATTGGCATGTCAGTATGCAAACCTATGACTACTCCCTTAGTAGAAGGAATGAAGCTCAATATTGATCTAAACTAGGTACCGGTCGATAAAGGGAAGTACTAATGGTTAGTGGGAAGATTAATGTATTTGGCACATACTAGACCAAACTTTGCTTATGCCTTGAGTGTCATTAGTCAATACATGCATAATCCAGGAGAACAACACATGAATGCAGTTATGAGAATATTGAGTTATTTGAAAAGTAGGTCCAAGGAAAGGGATTTTATTTAAGAAGAATGATCATTTTAGAATTGAAGGTTATATGAATGCTGACTGGGCCGGTTTTAGTGATGATAGGCGCTCAACATCAGGTTACTTCACCTTTATTGATGGAAATTTGGGTACTTGGAGAAGCAAGAAGCGGGGTGTAGTAGCAAGGTCGAGTGCAGAAGTATAGCCGTTGGTATTTTTGAGATTTTATAGCTTAAACTACTATTACATGATTTGGGCGTCAAACATAATCAACCGATGAAGTTGTCTTGTGATAATAAAGTTGCTAGTGATATTGCTCATAATCCGGTGCAACATGATAGCACTAAGCATGTATGAGTTGACTTCCTTAACCCTACATAATGCCTAATCCACTTGAGTGTTTACACATTCAAGGGAGAGTGTTATAAACTTCTTATTTAAGTGTGATTGTGTAAATTCTAGATTAGATTTGATTATAATTATTCTTCTCTATTAGGACTTGTGTTCCTTGGAATAAAAGGATTTCTTCCCTACCTTATTACTATAAATCAAGGCAGTGCGTAGGAGAAATAACACATTCTCTACAAAACCCGACAAACACATCTCTCTCACAATATTTTCTCTATGTCGCCGGCCCCCTCTCACTGTGAGCTAAATATAGGCCAAAACAATAACAATATTATTAAAGAAAATAACAATATTATTCCCATTTTAAATTTAAAAAATAATTAATCCATAAACTACGAATGCCTTCTTACCGTTAATGTCCACGTCAGCACAGAGAAATCTATTCACAGGAAGAGAGCTCGCAGACGCCACGGAGTCTATTTGCTCTGCAATTCATTCATCTCGGCTTTCTTCTTTCCGGACACGGCCACTATCTGGTTCCTGATACGGCGTCGTATCCGGTCGAAATCCCAGCTCCAACTGCCACTGTTGGCGGTTAAACTCCCCCGAATCAGGCGGGATACGCTCTTCGCCATCCCACTTATCCACATCTGTCTTTCCTCTGGCCACAACTGTAATTTCAATACAGTCGAATTTTCAGAAAAGTCTCCGCCACCGTCACGGCCACCGTCTCAGCCGTTGTTTCCAGCGTCTCGGATGGAGAAATCGAATATTTTCAGAGGCAGTTACCTCAACGGAGCTTACCATCCTTCCTTCTCCTCTTCTTCTTCTCGCGCCGATGTCAATTACAGGTCCCATCTCTCTCTCTCTCTAAGATCAGTCTTTTTGTTTTTTTATCAATTGGAATTTTTATATTTATTTGATAGATCGAAATAAAATCGAATCTTTGATATCTGGGTGGATTTAATATATTTTAATTAATTAATGGAGAAGGAGTGAAAAATTGAAAGAATTGGCAGGATTTGTTTTGTGTTTAAGGAAATTCTTTGGATTAAACAAATAAGGAAATATTTTTTGAGATCTGTGAAAAGGGTCCTCAACAAAACTGCCAAAAAATGGTGTTAAATTTCAGTTCTTTGATCATTCTTGCAGTTTTTGATATTTCAATTTCAGTTCCTTGAGATTGCAATTGTTTAGTTTTGTATCTTGTAGGAAACAGTGGAGTGCATTTTTGCTCACTCACGACGGATAACCACTTGATCGATTGTTATTAGATGAGCGTGATTTAATCTATGCATTACATAAATCTCAAAATTTAAACTCATCCGAATGATAATCAATATAATGGTGATGCGTAAGTGGTGAGCAAGAATATTTTCGCACTTCGAATATTCTATAATTTTATCTACATTTGCGGGAGGAGTGTAGGAAATTAACATAGCAGTGTTAAATTACTGACCGACGTTTATCATTTAGTAACACTAGTTGAAGTATTGTCCCAGTGGATTAGGATAGTTTCAATTGTGAAAGGAGCATAAATATTCAAATCTCTCCTACTCTCCAAACTCTGAGTCATTTCAATTTAATTGTCCTTAAATTCTTAATATAAGGCCAATTTACAGAACATTTAACATGAACATTGGTTTTTCATGCAGCTGTGGTTCTTGTGGGTATGAGCTAAACCTAAGTTCCAGCAACCGGAACACTTCTACGATTGGCTCTAATAAGTATGGAAAATCTATAAAGCGAGGGATCATATCATTCTTTAACATCGATGAGAGCAGATTTACTCAGGTTGATGAACTTAAATGTAAACCCCATTTCTCTAAGCGTTCATGGGGTTTGTTCAGCCGAAGAACTAAACTTCTTTGTCGCAAGTGTGGTAACCATATAGGAAATGCTTATGATGAGTACACTTCATCGTCTTACCCGCTTGTGTTAGATGAATCAGATTCATCCGCAGGTCATGAAGTTACCAAATGCAGAAAATTTGATGTTAGAATTCGCGCTTTGCAACCTTCAAATTCTGAAGAATTTGGCCCTTCAATTTTGGAATGAAATTACTGAGCAAGCATTCTCGCATGAGGTTATACTCTGTACAGATTGTATCGTTGTTGTGTTTTACCCCTTTTATTAGAATGTTACTTGCGTATGAAAGTTTGATCAGCATTGAAGGAATTGTGGTGTGGAATTTTTGAAGTGCTTTGAATGATTGAGGAAAGTCTGTTACAAGTTTAGAACATAGCATTGCTAGTTTCTTCAATTTGTTGGAGTTATATATATAATGTACTACTCATGACTCTTGTCCGTCATTTTTTGGGTGAGTTTTTGTGGGGGTGCCTTATCAGGCAGCTCTCTCACGATAGGGTGAGACATGAGAGAATTGCCTAGGGCAAACTTACTCGAGAATTCTCCTATCTGGCGTTTCTTGTATTCATAGAAAACAAACTAAACAATAATAATACATTATACAAATCTACATAGAACAAAATGGCATCCAAAGATTTTAGTTATTTGATATCGGAAGATTCGGGACATGGGTGTTAAGAATTCACAAATCAATAGCATTTAATGCGGTCACTCAGTACTATTGTCTAATGGTATTCTTCTTCACTTATAAGTGAGAAGTTTTAAGTTCAAATCAGTCGATACCAAATTAGGTTGTTCATTGTATAGTTAGCTGAACTCTTTCTCCCCTTAGTATAAAATATTTCGTTGTACTAAAAATAAAAAATAAATAACAATTTAGTGTGAATAAACTTTTCCTTTAATAGTTATTTATGCTAGTATGTAATTTGTGAGGAGGAATGTCTCCTCAATTTGAAGGAGCTAAACAATATTCTTCTACAAATGCAAGATTTGAGTATCGGCTTTCTGATGTGGTCCAATAAAAAGATGTGACATATAACATATTCTTTATTTATTAAAGCCCATAAAAAATTTAACTTTATCATGTCTATTATTTTATAAATTAATTAAACATGTGTTAATAAATTATTGAGCTAGATCATAAAGTCAAATAACGACTAGGCCTGGTAAACGGGTCATGTCTGTCGTATTCGTGTCGTTTTCGTATAACACATGTTATCTTAACAGGTTGTGTCATGTCACACTCATTATCTTAACAGGTCCTTAACAAGACCCGTTAAGAAAAATATATATTTTTTTTTCTTAAACTAAGGTTCGTAAAATTTTATTCTACAACATCCATAGTTTCAAGAAAGAAAAACAAAACTGTAAAATCTTCCTCATACCAATTTCATACCATATCCATTTCAATTTCAATTTCACATATCCATTTCAATTTCACCTATCTATATCCATTTCAAATTCACATATCCAATTAAATTTCAAAATCCAATTCACATATCCACAAATTACAATCCAATTCAAATTTACTTTCAATTTCACAATTCAATTAAAAACACCTTACACTTGCATGTTGCAGCCTTGCTTAATTGCTTTGCTTGTTTCAAATCTCCAAATCCGGAAAACAAATATAGTTCCCACTAATTAACTTCCAGTAAATAGACCCCAAATGAAACATAGATACAAATGAACTCGCGGCGTTCACAATAAAAAAAAAAAAAAAAGGACATGCCTGCCAATTGCCAATACTAGGGACAAATAATTAAGACATTGCATCTACTACAGCAAAACAAAAATAGGTGCGGCGTCACTACTCTATCGTTGCCTGCCTCACAGGTCACCTGAATTCTAACCTCCCGAGTCCCCTGATAACATATTCCCAATATATATATATATATATATATATATATATATATATATATTACATTAAGTAATGAATCTCACCTTACGGCTTACAATACGACTAAATGGCATGACATAATAAAGTTAATTTACATAACTACATCTATATTCCCAAATTCCAATGCTTGATTCTATTTCTGCCTCGTCCTTTTGTGATTTTCAAGCTTGCGAAGCCAACGCGAAGCACGCTTGCTCAATCGCTTGGTTTTTTGAATGTTTGCAAACATGCCCCAACTTAGAAACCCAGAATCTCCAAAATCAGAAAACCCCAAAAACCCCAAACCCAAAAAATCCCTGGCCATTAGTTCTAATTTTAACGAAAACCCCAAATCACTAGTTTTTGAAAAAAAACACAAAATACCCAAAAATACAAAATTCATACCTTTAGCGTGTGTTTGCCTGTATGTAGTTTTCTTGTGGCTACCAAAGTCGAGTTGAAGAAAGTGAACGGAGGAGGATGCGAGAGAGATGCAGATTAAGGAGACGGTGCGGGAGTAATTTTGGACTAGAGAGATCAGAGTGAATGAGAGAGAAGAGAAGGATAGCCTCCAACCTAATGCACAATGCATGGTTGAGATTAAACCTCAACCGATCCAATGGTCACCAATTTTTTAAATTAAATTTAATATATATATATATATATAATTATTATAGTTTTTAGGGGTATAAAATTCTTAAATTAATATATATAACTATTATGGGTTATAAAATTATTGAATTAATATTTTGCTTATCGTGCATTGTGTTACTCACGTGTATACCCGAACCAACCTGTTATCTTACCTATGTGTATACCCAAACCAACCTGTTAACTTAATAGGTGTTTATCGAGTTACCCGATAATGATCCAATTTTTTATCGTGTCGATCCGAATACTTGTTAATTTCGTATTGTATCGTGTCGAGTTATTGGAACGTATCAAGAATTGCCAGGCCTAATAACGACAGTGACAAGTACTATCCATTAAGTAAAATTCTCCTTGCACTATAAAACAAACAGTAGTGCCCTCTTGAAATTACTTGTCATATGCAAAAATGTTTCTGGTATTATTTTGCTCTTGCATGCTTTTGTCACTCATATATATCACCAATTTTACTGCCTTGGCCTTGGAAGGCTGAGTTTCCAGCAATCTTTACTTTGGAGACTCTAATTCATGGTGAACTGGCACCCCCTCCTTACGGCGAGACCTTTTTCCGTAGGCCGGCTAGATGATTCTCCGATGGCCGCCTCGTAATGGATTTCCTGGGTATGTATTCCACCATCTTTTTGTTTTCTCATAACTTGTTTATTCTTTGGATGACAATTTAAACATGAATGGTAGTTAGAGAAAGCACTTTTTCGGTTATTCCAAGGCTCTATCTATAGGACATGTCCACTTAAGTACCATACAACATATACTTTGCTTGTTCTCAATTATAAATCATTGCCTTTTTTTTTTTTTTTTAATTAAAAAAATTAGGTTCTCATCCTTTATTTTCCTACTTCATTGATTAAAAGTTTATTCCTTTTCAATTTTTTATCAAGGTCCTTAGATTTTAATAAACATTATTAATTATTTCAATAATAAAATATTAATTATTTCTAAATATATTCATTTAGTATTAGAAACGTTACATTTGTTATATTTATATTTATGCCTCAATTTTTTATCATATTTTTTATTTTTAGTCTATACTCATTTTTAATTTGCAACCCTTCTTTTAATTTGTACCAATTTTCTTTTCAGTTACCCATATATTAATTAATGGGAAAACTTGATATAAGTCCCATTTTTTTAGTCAATAGTAGGAATAGTCAAATTTATTAAAATAAGTCCAATTCCTTAAATTTAATTATTTAATTATCAATAATTATCTATTCAATGATAAGATTTTTTATAAAAATCAAATTTCTTCCTAATTATCTCTTTGATTATTTCTTTTTATTTTTATTTTTTATTATTTCTTGTTCTTCCTCCTACTTTAAACCTCATTTATAGATTTTATTTTTAATTTTTATAATCAACCTATAACACAGGTTAATTATTTTTACGTATCTATATGACATATTCTTTTTTATAATCAATGTGTCACAAATAAATGTGTCTTGCTTGTAGGTATATTATGTTTTTTCCTACCTTTTAGTTAGGTTTCATATCTTGCTCACAGGTATAATATATATTCATATATTTGTTACTTGAGTTAAGGTAGAATGTTTTGTAGATAATTTATGTTAGTGTATTAGTTTTTGTTGTTGTAAGATATTACTTAGATTTTTTGGAGTTGAAAAATGCATAATATTAGAAGATTTTTAATTGATTTTTAATATTTTTAAAAAATATAAAATGAGTATAAAAGAAATAAAAACATGTAATTAAATAATTGGACTCACTCCTAAAAACCATCTATGTTTTTGGACCTAGATCTAAAAGCCCCTATATTAATTCCTTTTTTGTGCCCATATTTTTTTAACTTTTATTTGTATTTGTATCCATTTTTAATTTTTCTAAATATATCCATGCTAATTATATGTTTTTATTTATGTTTTTAAAGTGTATCAATAGTTATTTTTTAAAATATGTTAACAATTATGTGTGACACACCCCGATCCAAATGTCCACCTGGACTCTGAATCGAGTTGTGCTGGCCAACACCAGGAAAGTGATGAAGCCATAAAGTGTAGTGATGTGGAAATGTGAGCAAATTTAAACCTAAAAGTGTCTAAATGTAAGAGTACGCTTGTGAGCGGGAATGAACCCATTTCACACGTGATGTCAGAGCATAAGTAAAGTATAGTAAAATTAGAGTAAGAACTATACCATCAGGAGTAGTCTCTGTTTATTGGTGATTGCCATAAATCCTCGTCAACACGAACACTGTGACTAGATCTTGGAGGGGCGAAAAACAAGGGTGAGTGGGCCTAAAAGTAAAGCTTTGTAAAAACCCTTTCGAAAACATAATAACCCCTCACCACAAAACAAGTATAGTTTCCAAAATATACATACTACTATAGTATGAAAATACTTACCGTAGCCTACAAACACACAAGCTTATGTAGAGATATTTTGTATATACAAACATATCATATCGAGTGCTCATCCACATATGCGGCCACACAAGCTTATGCAAAGATATTTTGACATGAACAGGATTGGGTGTAATAATGATTTACGCTCTAGTACTACAATAATGTGAAGACTGGTGGTATGTGCAACACATATGAGTCCTAATTGCCTATAGCAATCTAGGTCATGACTGGCACCTACAATGGATCCAAAATGAGCGTACGATGCGATGTGACCATACACGTGAAGCATGGCCTTGGCCCTGGTGAGTACCGACACCAGTGTAGCACATGATGAACAAATAACATACATACGATCATGCAATAGTAAATCGATAATTCACGTCGACAAAATACTATTTAATAAATATTAATCATGGCCATAATTCAAATCCCATAAAGGCATGCATATTTGTGCATCCCGTAGGATTTAGGATAATTTCGTAAATTCCGTCATTTCACTAATTCTTATAAACATTAGTCTAATCTAGGCATAAGTAGGAAATTCTTTTTCAAATATTTAAATGGAAACTAAATACGGTTGGCCGATGTTAATTGTACCTAAGCATAATAGAGGCCCATTAGTAAAACTCAATTAAAACATTTGAATTTGGAGAAATGAACTGCGGTTTCAAAATCAGCGGGTCGAAATACGCTAAGAAGGGTCCCGGACAAATTTTGTAAAAAGTCAACAGTTAACCCAAAAAGTCAACCAAGATGCCTCGGCGGTCAACTACGTTCAAACTTTAGAATTTCACTAAATGGATGTCAAAAATGGACTCAGGGCATCGAAATTAATCTAGAAGGGTTTCCAAGAAAATTTTACAAAAGTCAACGCAAGGAATATTCCAAAGAATATTCCAGGCCCATTTCAGAAATGGGATGGATGGGGTTAAGACCATCTTCAACCGAAGGAGGCCAGAGAAATGGTGAACCAAAAGACTCTTTAACAAATTAGATATAAGAGAGAGTTTGAGTTTCATTACCCTTGAAGCTAATCCTTGTTTACACAAAGGATTCACCCAAGTGAAGGGCCTTCAAGTCACCTCTTTTGCTCCTTGGATGGTTGCTTCTTTGCTTTTCCTTTGCTCCTTGAGGATTTGAGGAGAGGAACTCCAAGAACACCAAAAGTTTGGTGTCTCTAAGCCTCCACACCAAGGATGAGGTGTGAAAATGAAATGGATAACTTAGAGGAAGGAAGATTGCTAGCTATTTTTCTCTCTAAGTGTGGCCGACCTCTTTGGAAGACAAAGAAAGAAAGAGTTTTGCTCTTCTGCCTCAAAGAAAACCCTTGATGTGGTAAAGCTATAAAGTTCCTTTTATAGCACTTCACATTTGAGCGGCAAACTTGCAATTATGCCAAGTTCACTACCACTCACCCTATGGCCGGCCATCCTTTAGTTATTGGGCTAATTGCCCATTTTGTTTTAGTTGTTATACAACTTAAACATAATGAGCCTTATCGACCAAATCCTTTTGGGCCCCAAGGTCCGAAACTAACTTGGAAGCCCAATACGAACCTTTCGTATAATTAAGTAACTAATTAATTAATTTTGACCATTCTCAATTAAACCATTTAATTGCTTATCCATCTCATTTATATTTCTTCACTTTCATCCTTACTTGGTGTACGATCCATTAGGTTCTAATTAGTGAGCTAATGGGCGATTGTTACTCTTAACGATCGATTGTGAATTGAAACTACATTTCAATTCTCCCTTTGATGAAGATAATCTTCAGGGCTTCCACAAACCATGAGTGATACCTAGCAGTATGTCATGGCTACCCAAGCTAAGTAGAAGTGGTTGGAGAACCTATCCAGTTACAATTACAATATAATACGGTCATTCTCTAATATAATACACTTAATCGCATTGTTTGAGTGACAGTTTGTTTCAGGTCTACTATCAAATGTGATACTTCTCTATATGATTTAATTGAATATGATTTGGAACAAACTTCCTAAGTCATATTCGTATGCTTTGGCCAAAGACTCCTGAATCATATCTCAAAGTATTCTCCCTTCACCATGGAAGGTTAAAGATCCCTTGTTGTGCATTCATATGCCTACATGACTAGATATATCTATAGGACATGTCCACATAAGTAGCCCACATCATATACTTTGTTTGTTCCCAATTATAAATCATTGTTTTTTTTTTCTTTTTAAAGTAGCCGAAAGATTGTGTTTTTTTTTTTTTTGAATTAAAAAAAAATTAGGTTCTCATCCTTTATTTTCCTACTTCATTGATTAAAACTTTATTAATGTCGTTGACACTCTCGATGAAATGCCTTTGACATGATTAAAGATTAAGGACCTAACCATTAGACATCTATGATGCCTTTGGTCAAATGACTACTTTGCATATTGCAACTTCCGAGTTCTTACATGACTGTACGTTCGAACTCTCTTTTGATCATAGTTCAGTGTACTCAATTACCATTTTGAGCACCTATGTGTTTGTCTCAGTGTCCAACACTAAATGACTGGAGATTAGTCATACTCACGCTTGAGTTAACATAACACATATTAAGCTTAACGAATTGTCAATGCCCAATTGGCAATCTTATGGCTAGGAGCGTTTTAGGACTGAACATAAGAGAAAAGTCTCGTTAATCTAACTTACTTAGATCACTTCTCTCTTAGATTAAATACATTCTTTGGATTCCCTTATTGCTTAAATAAGCTTTGCCCTTCATTAAACTTATAATAGTTTAACACAATAAGTATTCCAAAAGCTATTACATCAAATAAGTGGCTTTTTGGACGTACTTCCAACAATCTCTCACTTGCACTCAAAGCCACCTTCCCATGTATCTAATACCCATCTATTCCATATGGCAGTCAAGTTGGATTTGAGACATTGGCTTCGTCAGTGGATCTACTATGTTATTGACTGAGGAAACCTTGAGGATGTAGACTTTCCCCTCGGCAGCATATCTTCTAATGATGTTAAAAAGTCTGTCAAAATGTTTGTTCTTTTGATGAGTCCTGGGTTCCTTGGCTTGAGTTATCGCCCCATTATTATCATAATACAAAGTTATTGGTGATGTAATGGTTGGAACCACTCCAAGTTCACTAATGAACTTCTTCACCAATTAATTTTCTAGATCTATCACGATAGAGCTTTATCCCAAACACATAAGATGCATCTCCCAAATCTTTCATGTGGAAGGTTTTGGACAACCACACTTTTATAGAAGAAAGTAATGCAGTGTCATTCCCGAATGGTAATATGTCATCTACATATAATACTAGGAATACAACTACATCCCTAACGACCTTTTGATAAACACAGTTGTTGCCTTCGTTTTGAGCAAAACCAAATGATTTGATTTCAGTGTCAAAACGAATGTTCCAGCTCCTGAAGGCTTGCTTAATTCCATAAATAGACCTCTGAAGCTTGCATACCTTAGTCTTTTCAGACTTAGATACAAAACCTTCGGGTTGAGTCATATAGAGCTCTTCCTCTAAGTAGCCATTCAAAAAAGCCGTTTTCACGTCCATTTGCCATATCTCATAATCAAAGTACGTAACTATAGCAAGCAAAATCCGAATGGACTTAATCATGGCTACAGGAGAGAAGGTTTCTTTATAGTCAATCCCTTCTTGTTACCTGTAACCCTTGGTTACTAGTCTAGCCTTATAAGTCTCCACATTCCCATTAGCGCCTATCTTTCTCTTGAATACCCATTTGTTTCCAACAGGTATTATACCTTCTAGAGGGTCTACAAGAGTCTAAACATGATTTTGACATATGCTTCACAACCCTAAATCTTAATATAATTAAGACTTGGCTTTCTCTCATGCCATATCTCAGAGGGCATCTATGAAACTGACTTGGAATGTACTCTACCAAGCAAGTAACCTACTGTATATAGAGCGTATCCCTAGAATGTTACTGGTAGATCAGCGGAACTCATCATAGAACGAACCATGTTCATCAAGGTTCGATTTCTCTTTTCAGAAACTCCATTAAGTTGTGGAGTTCCCGATAGAGTCCATTGTGATATTATTCTACACTCTTTGAGATAATCTAGGAACTTGTCTTATTCGATCTAATCTTAGGATCTTTATATGCTTCCCAGTTTGCTTCTCAACTTCATTCTTGAATTCTTTGAACTTTTCAAAGGATTCTAACATGTACTTCATACGATACATATAGCCAAACCGAGAGTGATCGTCGATGAATGTGATATAGTATGAGAAGCCTGATCTCGACATAGTAGACATAGGTCCACATACGTCAGTGTGGATTAACCTTAGAATTATAGTGGCACGCTCTCCATTCCCAATGAATGGAGATTTGGTCATCTTCCCTTTCAAGCAACATTCAAAAGTACCCATTTGGTCATTACCTAATGAGCGGAAATATCTGTCTTACGACATCTTGCGAATCTTATCAAGGTTCACATGTCCAAATTTAAAATGCCACATCTTTTCTTGCTTAACTTCTTCTCTAGCCCTTTTGGGTTTTGAGGTATTCTTGCTTTCAATATAGTGCATCATACTACTTGTCTCTATGTTAATAAGTCCCTCTATCATATTACCATGAGAGATGATACGACCATTCAAGTATAAAGTGTAACTCATTTTGTTAAACAATACTAAGTGCCTATCTCGTAAAAGCTTGGAGATGGAAATCAAATTCTTTATACATGAAGGAAAATATAAACAATTTTTAAGTTCCAAGACTTCCCCAAAGGGTAGTTTAAGCATGTAGGTGCTTACTGTTTTTGCAGAAACTTTAGTGCCGTTCCCAACTCGCACAATCATCTCCTCATTAGGTAGTGTCCAACTCCTTGTTAGTCCCTGCAATGAATTGCAAATATGTTGACTAGCGCCTAAATCAAATATCCAGGAAATAGAGCTTACTGTAAAAGCACTCTCTATGATAGAAATAGTCCCTTCAAAAGTTCGTGTTACAATGCTCGCAATGCGCACCCTGTATTTCTTCTTCTAACATTCATCTTTTCCGCAATGAAAGCATGTTCCTTTGGATTTTCTTGCCTTCTTCTTATGCAACCTTTTCCTTATGATTGCATTCTCACTCCCACTGTTCTTTTTGAAACCTTGGTCAAATTCACAGCACAGGTCAATCATCTCTGAAAAAGTATGATCAAATCTATTCACTTTATAGTTTACTATAAACTTGGTGAAATCATCCGAGAGAGATGCAAGGAAAAAGTCTTGGGCCATTCTCCCATCGATGGAAGTTCCTAAACTCTCAAGATCTTGAAAGATCATTTCCATCTTTTGTCCATGTTTTTGGATTGATGTCCTCTTTGCCATTTTGGCATTCAATAGACTACAAATATTTAAGAATCGTAGATTACTAGTCTCAATGTCATGCATCTTATGCAAACGATCAACCATGGCACAAGAAGTGTCCATGTGCTTATGTAGCTTCTTAAACTCCTCACTAAGTGAAGTGAGGATTAACTTGTAAGTCATCCTCATAGTGTCTAGCATAATTTTGACACTCCTCCTCTGAAGCTTGTTTCGTAGGAGATACATGAGGAGGGGATTTCTTGAGCACATACGATGTCATTCATCTTTGAGACATTCTCAATGTGATGATACCGAGCAAGCAAACATTGGCCCCTAAGGCTCTTTTTGTCAAGTATAATGGTAAGTGTAATTTTAGGCATGTCGTTAACTACATAACATAACAGAAATCGTATTAGATTGTTGATTTGATTTTAAAAAACTACTTGATTGGGCTTAAATCAAATAATAACACCCACTATTTTTAGCAAATTACATGTCCCTCAATGGAATCCGAGAGTTATGTTGAACTCTTAGCAGGGTATGAAAGGCTTACCATTACCAAGCCCACCTCAAAATGATATGATGT